>NW_025728698.1:309218-618436 GCF_021461385.2 Schistocerca piceifrons
CGGTGTAAATTCACTGCCGAAAAACACTGAGGAACATGTTTCAGACACCAGTGCATTGTTATTACAATTAATGCAACAAAGGGGACGTTTCATATGGCACAACAATAAGGACAGGTATAACATGGGTTCTGATTGGGGGGTGTTTATTATATATCTAAATGATATTTCTTTTTCTACAACAGGTGATCGTGAGATATTTCTGTTTACTTGTGACACTAGCTTCATAGTGGAGAATGTTGAGTGCAGCATAGGCAAAGTATCAAATGGTACAGAATGAGATTTTCACTCTGCAGCGGAGTGTGCGCTGATATGAAACTTCCTGGCAGATTAAAACTGTGTGCCGGACCGAAGACTCGAACTAGGGACCTTTGCCTTCCGCGGGCAAGTGCTCTACCAACTGAGCTACCCAAGCACGACCCCCGCCCCGTCCTCACAGCTTTCTTTCAGGAGTGCTAGTTCTGCAAGGTTTGCAGGAGAGCTTCTGTAACGTTTGGAAGGTAGGAGACGAGGTACTGGCGGAAGTGAACTTGTGAGAACGGGGCGTGAGTCGTGCTTGGGTAGCTCAGTTGGTAGAGCACTTGCCCGCGGAAGGCAAAGGTCCCTAGTTCGAGTCTTCGGTCCGGCACACAGTTTTAATCTGCCCGGAAGTTTCATATCAGCGCACACTCCGCTGCAGAGTGAAAATCTCATTCTCGAATTGTTAGATCAGTCGCTGCTGCTACAATGGAAGGTTAGCAAGATTTAAGTGAGTTCGAACGTGGTGTTATAAGTCAGCACACGAGCGATGGGGCTCAGCATCTCCGAGGTCGCGACGAAGTGGGTGTTTTCCAATACGACCGTTTCTCGAGTGTACTGTGAATAGAAGGAACACGGAAAACATCAAGTTTCCGACATCACTTAGGGCAGGAAAAGGTTCTGCAAGACCAGAACTAACGACTACTTAAGAGAATTGTTCAACGTGACAAAAGTGCAACCCTTCTGAAAATTGCTGCAGATTCAATGCTGGGCCATCAATAAGGGTCAGCGTGCAAACCATTAAAAAAAAAAAAATCATTGGTATGGGCTTTCAGAGCCGGAGGCCCACTTGTGTACCCTTGATGACTGCACGACAAAGATTTACGCCCTGCCCGTCAACACCGACATTGGACTGTTGTTGACTGGAAATATGTTGCCTGTTTGGACGTCGTTTCAAACTGTATTGAGCGAATGGACATGCACGGGTATGGAGATAACGTCATGAGTGTCTTTTTCCAAAGCTGTTTCACAGAGGAAGACTGCACTGTAGTTCCTTCTCTAGATTGTCGCACAGATGACAAAATGGTAGATATCAAAATAGACGACAGAGGGATAGAGAAACAATTAAAATCGCTCAAAATAGGAAAGGCCGCTGGACCTGATGGGATACCAGTTCGATTTTACACAGAGTACGCGAAGGAACTTGCCCCCCTTCTTGCAGCGGTGTACCGTAGGTCTGTAGAAGAGCGTAGCGTTCCAAAGGATTGGAAAAGGGCACAGGTCAGCCCCGTTTTCAAGAAGGGACGTCGAACAGATGTGCAGAACTATAGACCTATACCTCTAACGTCGATCAGTTGTAGAATTTTGGAACACGTATTATGTTCGAGTATAATGACTTTTCTGGAGACTAGAAATCTACTCTGTAGGAATCAGCATGGGTTTAGAAAAATACGATCGTGTGAAACCCAGCTCGCGCTATTAGTCCACGAGACTCAGAGGGCCTTAGACACGGGTTCCCAGATAGATGCTGTGTTTCTTGACTTCCACAAGGCGTTCAATACAGTTCCCCACAGCAGTCGTTTAATGAACAAAGTAAGAGCATATGGACTATCAGACCAATTGTGTGATTGGATTGAAGAGTTCCTAGATAACAGAACGCAGCATGTCATTCTCAATGGAGAGAAGTCTTCCGAAGTAAGAGTGATTTCAGGTGTGCCGCAGGGGAGTGTCATAGGACCGTTGCTATTCACAATATACATAAATGACTTTGTGGATGACATCGGAAGTTCACTGAAGCTTTTTGCGGATGATGAGGTGGTATATAGAGAGGTTGTAACAATGGAAAATTGTACTGAAATGCAGGAGGATCTGCAGCGAATTGACGCATGGTGCAGGGAATGGCAATTGAATCTCAATGTAGACAAGTGTAATGTGCTGCGAATACATAGAAAGAAAGATCCCTTATCATTTAAGCTACAATATAGCAGGTCAGCAACTAGAAGCAGTTAATTCCATAAATTATCTGGGAGTAGGCATTAGGAGTGATTTAAAATGGAATGATCAAATAAAGTCGATCGTCGGTAAAAACAGATGTCAGACTGAGATTTATTGGAAGAAACCTACGGAAACGCAATCCGAAAACAAAGGAAGTAGGTTAGAGAACACTTGATCGCCCACTGCTTGAATACTGCTCAGCATTGTGGGATCCGTACCAGATAGGGTTGATAGAAGAGATAGAGAAGATCCAACGGAGAGCAGCGCGTTTCGTTACAGGATCATTTAGTAATCGCGAAAGCGTTACGCAGATGATAAATAAACTCCAGTGGAAGACTCTGCAGGAGAGACGCTCAGTAGATCGGTACGGGCTTTTGTTGGAGTTTCGAGAACATACCTTCACCGAGGAGTCAAGCAGTATATTGCTCCCTCCTACGTAAATCTCGCGAAGAGACCATGAGGATGAAATCAGAGAGATTAGAGCCACCAAAGAAGCCTATCGGCAATCCTTCTTTCCACGAACAATACGAGACTGGAATATAAGGGAGAACCGATAGAGGTACTCAAGGTACCCTCTGCCACACACCGTCAGGTGGCTTGCGGAGTATGGATGTAGATGTAGATAGATGAATCCATGGACCCTGCATGTCAGCAGGGGGGGCTGTTCAAGCTGGCGGTGGCTCTGTAATGGTATCGGGATGCGCAATTGCAGTGATATGGGACCCCTGATACGTCTGGATACGGCTCTGACAGGTGACACGTGTGTAAGCATCGTGTCTGATCACCTGCTTCCATTCATGTCCATTGTGCATTCCGACGGACTTGGGCTATTCCAGCAGGACAATGCGAGACCCCACACCTGCAGAATTCCTAGACAGTGGCTCCAGGAACACTCTTCTGAGTTTAAACACAGGGATGTCTTGCAACATAGTGTTCAGAAGAGATCTCCACCCCCTCGTACTCTGACAAGTTTATGGACAGTCCTGCAGGATCCATGATTTCAGTTCTCTCCAGCAGTACTTCAGATATTAGTCGAGAGGCCGGCCGAGGTGGAGCTATGGTCGCAGGTTCGAATCCTGTCTCGGGCATGGATGTGTGTGATGTCCTTAGGTTAGTTAGGTTTAAGTAGTACTAAGTTCTAGGGGACTTATGACCTCAGATGTTAAGTCCCACAATGCTCAGAGCCATTTCAACCATTAGCCGAGTCTATGCCACGTCATGTTGCGGAGCTTCTGCATGCTCGCGGGGGCCCTACGTGATATTAGTTTCTTTAGCTCTTCAGTGTATAAGATGAGGTGCTGCAGGAAGTAAGGCTGTGATGGTGGTGTTCCAGCCGGAATTGCCCCGGACACCACAGCCCATTTACGCCCCTATTATTATCGCAAAGGATGGGGCCCCTCCACGGCCGCACCAACGTGGTGACCAACACAAAAGTTCTACTGTCACCTCCGTATGCATGTTAGTTTTGAATCAAGGCGTCACAGGATGCAGGCTGTGATGTTATCCATGCGTCTGGGTAAGACTACTCATTAACATGGTCCATCAGGAGATAGAAGTGGTCGAAAGCGATCGAAGGGTAGCGGTTGTAAGAGCAGAGGAAAAAAAGTGCCAAGGCCAGCGCCAAGGGAAAAAAACCTCTGCGACAGTAGGACGGGTAGTAAGGGCAGTAGCGGCTTGCTATCTGCGACAGTGCATGCAAGGTGTGGTTGTGTTAGTTCGAGGTATCGCGCATCGTTACCTTTGTCGTAGTTGGAGCTTGTTGCGGCGCTTGCTGCAGTTGCTGCGTCCCTGCAACAGTTCAAGGTCGTTGTGGATTAGTGGGCGATCGGTCATAGATCGGCTCACGGACTGTGTAGGGGGGTGTGTGTGGCTGGTTTGCGTGCTGTGTACAGTACGGTTTCCCTGCGGTTGCCTGTTTTTCGGCTAGTCGCACATCTGGGTTTCCAGTAATAACTGTGTTGCAGGGGCTCGCCAGCACTGTCGTGTTAGCGTTCTATAGACCATAGATGTTCAGTTCCTAGCCAGTAATGTCTTTGGTCTGTTATGCTTCCATCTATGGTTGTGGTCGTAGTTATCCAGAGAAAGGATAAACGGGTTGCGCGAGTGTCTCGTGTTATTGTACAGTCGTGTGCAGAGTTTTTGGAATACCTGCAAGATAGTGTCCAGCCGGTATTCCCGGTGAAGCTCCGCGATGCGTGTGTAGCGCGGAGCGTTGCTTATGATTTTGAGTACTTTGTTCTGTATGAGCTGCAGACGGCGCAGGCGAGTTGGCGCAGCGTATCCCCAGACAGGGGCTGCGTACGTCATCAGGGGTCTAATAAGTATCATGTACATGGACCTAGACACCCTCCTGTTTAGTGTGCTACGCCTGTTAAGCATAGGGTAGAGTTGTTTGAGCCTCGCGTTAGCTTTGTTGGTCACGTGTTGAATGTGGTCCCCCCAGAGTAGTTTCCTGTTCAGCCAGACACCGAGGTATTTGACCTTCTCGCGGAAACGTATTGGGCGTGTGTGTAGTGTTATTGGGTTGCAGTGCTGATGTTTGCGCAGTTGCTTCGGTGTTCTAGTGAACAGAACGGCCTCGCACTTGTCGACGTTTACTCTAACACGCCATTTCACCAGCCAAGGCTCCGCCGTTCTGAGTGCGGTCTGTAGTCGTGAGTTAATGTTAGACGGCTTCCAATCTTGCGCAAGGATGGCAGTGTCATCCGCGTAGATTGCTACCGTCGTGTTATGTGTAGCTGGGAGGTCGTTGATGTAGAGGTTAAACAGTAAGGGCCCTAGGATGCTTCCTTGGGGTACTCCTGCCTGTATACCATGTCGTGTCGATTGTTTGCCCTGCACGTCGGTGTTGAAACTCCTGTCCGTGAGATATGAGTGTATGAGACGTACGAGCCCGTCGGGGAATCCTGCGTCACTGAGTTTGCGTATTAGGCCGTTGTGCCATAGACGATCGAAAGCCTTTTCGATGTCCAGGAACACCGCCCCAGTTGCCTTGCTTGTGTTGTATCCGTGTGTTATGTATTCAACGACGCGGAGGAGTTGTTGTGTTGTTGAGTGGTGATTGCTGAAACCGAATTGCTCCGGTCTCAGGGTGTCGTTTGTGATGCAGTGCCTGGTGAGTCGTTTTAATATTACCTTCTCAACGATCTTGCTGAGTGCGCTCAGCAGACTGATGGGTCGGTAATTTTGTGGGAGGGAGTGGTCTTTCCCCGGCTTCCTGAACATCAGGACCTTGGCCGTCTTCCAAAAGGCGGGGAAGTGTTGGTGTTTGAGTATGGCATTCGTAATGTGTGCTAGGTAGTCTACAGCTTTGTCCGTGAACTCCTGGAGGACACGGTTTTGAATGCCATCGTGACCAGGGGCCTTCCTAGCGGTGGTATGCATGGGCCTTCCTAGCGGTGGTATGCATGATGGCCCATTTGATTTCTGCTGTACTAGCTTGTCGGATGTTGTTGCGCGCTGGTTGGGCCAAGATGCGTGTGACCTCCTGGTCCGTATCAAGTGTGAATGCTGGGTCTGAGGGATCCAGGTTCGGTGTGAATGACGCTGCGAGTGTGAGGGCCATCAGTTCTGCTTTTTCTTCCGCAGAATATGCTGGTCCGTCTGGCCCTTGTAACGTGGGGGTGTACAGTTTCTCCCTGGTGAAGTGTCGGGCTAGCTGCCACATGCCAGGCCGCGTGGTGTCTAGCCCTTCGAGTTTCTGGTCCCACTGTTGTGTCTTGAATGTTTGTATTTTTTCCCGGATTATACCCTGGAGCCTGTTAATGTGCCGTTTGAAGTGCTGGCGCCTGGTACGCTGCCAGTGTCTCCTTAGGCGGTTCCTCATTGAGATTAGGCCCAGGATTTCCTGGGGCAGGGCAGCACTGTGTTGTTGTGGCGTGCGGATTGGTATGGTGTTGGCTATTGCGTCCTGGACGGCGCCGGTGAGGGTTTCGACTGCCTCGTCAATTTGGGCTGTCTCGTTAATCGCGTGGGTTGGTGGGATGCGACTGTCAAGCGTTTCCTTGAATTGGGTCCAATTCGCGCGCCTGTAGTCTAACATCCTGCGTTGTTCCATGTTCTGCAGTGTTTCTTCAATGTACAGTATAACGGGTTGGTGATTTGAGGGCAGATCGTTTTCAACGGCAACGTTGAGTGTCGTTGTTATGCCCTTGATGAGGGCCATGTCTAACACGTCTGGCCTGTGTCCCCTCCGGTAGGGAATGTGCGTCGGTTCGGTCGGCGCTAGTGTGATGTAGTTTAGTCCTAGTGCATGTTCGTATAGTTTCTTGCCGTTGGAGTTTCGTATTCGTGAGTTCCAGTCCGAGTGTATTGCGTTAAGATCTCCAGCGGCTATTACGCGCGGTGATATGTTGAGTATTGTGCTGATGTCGCGTGTTTTGATGTTTTTAGGGCTGTTGTATACTGACACCAGTGTAGTGTAGGCTCCGTTGAACACGACCCTGACGGCGGTTGCCTCTAGTTTTTCGAGTTCAGGGAGCACTATGTTTGTGTGTTCTATGTCTTTGTGTATGATGATGGCTGTTCCGCCGTGACCGGAGCCGTCCGGTCGGTCGGTACGATAGACGCAGTAGCCGGTGAAGTTTAGTTGGTTGCGTGGTTTGAGCTTAGTTTCGCTCAGCAGTGCGATAAGGATACCCTTACGCTCCATGAACGCGGCGAATTCCGCCCTTTTGTTATTGATCCCGTCTGCATTCCAGAACAGGATCTGTGTCAGTGTCTGGTTGTTTGCGATGGGGGCGGGGTGTGGTGTGTTATCCATGTATGTGTGTAAACAGTGTGGTGAACGCTGTTTGTATGGCAGCCCAGTACTGCCCGGGTTGGGCAGTCGTGAGCTGTGTGAAGAGTGTGGCGGCGGCCGCCCAAATCTTGTGAAGGATCTGGGTGGTCGTGTGACGGGGGAATAGTGTTTCCAATAAACCCCCAGATGTTGTGTTGGCGTTGTGTGTGTCGGCCTGTGGCTCAGTTGTGGTGTTAGCGGCCGCTGGTGCGGGTGTTGGCGTTATGGATGGGCTGGCGCTTGTGTTGTTGTTGTGTGGAACATTTTGAGGTGCCTGTGTATTAGATGTGGTGGGGGGAGGAGTAGTGTGTGTGCTGGTGTTGCTGGCTTGCTGACTGTGTGTCTGTGTGGCATTGTTTTGTTGTCGCTGGGTATTCTGTTGTGGTGCGCGTGTGTTCCCGCTTCTGTTTCCACGTGTTCGCCTACGCCTTCTCTGGGTTTTTGGTTCTGGGGTTCCCTGTGTTAGTGTGTTTTCTTGTGTGTCATGTGTAGGTTCGCAGGCAGTGGCTACAGGGGGTGGGGTCGTGTTGTTTCTGGGGGCTGGTGTTGGTACCGGTGTGGGTGCAATGTCGTGTGATGGCTGAGACGATTGTGTTGCTGTCGCAGCGGTTGTGATAGGTGTGTGTGCTGGGCGCAGAGGTTCCGCGGCCTGCACTGCTCCTCCAGGGCGTGTAGCCATGGCGAACGACACACCGTTCCTGACAGGGTTTGGTGCGGGCCTTGGTCGTGTTATGACGTTGGGTGGCTTCGACTGTTGGTTTTTGCGCCTCTGCGCCTCTCTGTATACGTTGCAGCCCCTGTAGTTGGCCGCATGGGCTTGGCCACAGTTGGCGCAACGGCGTATGTTTTCGTGTATTAGTGTGCATGCGTTGGAAGCGTGATTGCCAGCGCATCCGCGGCAACGGGGTGCCAGGCCGCAGCGGAGGCCCGAATGACCGAACCGCTGGCAGTTGTTACATTGTTGGGGGACTTGTGGCGGTTCGTAAGTTTCTACCCTTACGTCCATCCGCAGAAGGCTTTTTATCTGCAGAAGGCCGCGGGAGGCGGCCGTATCGGCCATCTCGACCAGGTAGTGTGGTAGACGGTGGTGGGAGCGGAAGCCTGTCATCCTGGAAGCACTTTTGCAGTCGAATCCAAGGAAGTTGAGCACCGCTTGTACTGTGTTGTTTGGGGTGTTGGGGTCCACCCCCTTTACCACGTACTGCTGTGTCCGTTCTTCGGCGGTCCTGTACGTATAGTGCTCGATTTCCTTTTCTTTGAGGAAGATAAGGAGATCTTTATATTCACTGTTAGTTGATACGTACAGTGAGGCCCTATCCCCAGAGTACTTCGTGTGTAGCGTGCAAGGTGAGTGCCTTTCCGCGAATGTTGTGTTGAGGACGCTGAGGTCCCCGTAGTTCTGGATTACGACTGGGGGAAAACCAGTCTTCTGTTGTGTGGGCGTAGCTGCGGTTGGTACTTGTGTGGTGTTGCTGACCGCAGGTCGGGTCGTGTTTGTTGTTGTATTGGTGTTCCTAACATGAAGCGCGGGTTTTGGTGTAGGTAGCAGCGCCTTTCGGCTACCTTGCGAGTGTGGTTGCTCGCTTGTTTGCGTGGTGTTTCTTTGTTTGCGTCGTGGGCCCTCCACCTGCCAGGGCCCAGTGTAGTGTTGTTCTGTGTCCGCATCTGCGGCTGCCGGTTCCGCCGTTGGAGTCGGTTGCCGCAGTGGGACAGTGGTGCATGAGTCACCAGATGCAGGTGAATGTAATGTTATGTGCAGTGTACTTGTCCGCGTGGGGGACTCACTTGTGCCGCAGAGGTCGGTTATCAATCGACGCTGGCTCAGCAGTTCCTGCGCTTGCGCAGCGATCTGCCGGTCCTTGTCGGCCAACACCTCCTCGACGGCGGCAAGCGGGACGCTGACGTCGACGGGAACAGCCGACTCTCGCGCCTCTTTAGCTGCAGCCTTGCTGCGGGTTAGGGCGGGGGAAACACCGGCGGAATCTGCCATCGTGTGTTTGCAGGAGCTTTATTTGGTATGGGTGGGCACGACAATTATGCTTTTTCTGAAAAGAAAAGGCTAATAGTAGGTCCTACAGAAGAGGGGGAATGCCCTACGGCCTACCGTGCGCCGTTGGTGCAGTGGCGCGGCACCTAAAGGAGGTGCGGAGAAAGAGAAGTGGCCTACAGTACGCGGGGTGGTCCGACGTGAACGGGCCCCTGGCACTGATCAGCCCTAACACAGAACGAGAGAGTCTCGCTAGGTTTGTAACCGAAGTTACGGGTTACTGTGAGTCAGTGACTCTTGACGACAATAGAACGTCTCCGCGAGCTACGCGGCTTTTCGACGAAAGGGAGCAAGCTCAACCTTCCGCCGATCCACCGAGCGCTACTGGCGCCTCGAAAGGAACTCTCTGTAGAGCAGAGCGGTCAGCGAGGCCTAAACCCCAATAGCTACCGTTGCACCGGCCATCACCCGCTGAGAGCTCCTTCCGCTACGACGGCAGGAGCGCGTCTTATTATTATCGGAGTAGAGTTCCTTTAATTATACGGCGATAAATGTCGCATACACTACTAAGAGTAAACAACAGCAATCGCGATGTGACGCAGCTTTCAGCAATACAGGGGTCTCTTCGACGTCCCGTGTCGTTTCTTAGCAACAGTCTGAGTCGAGTCGAATGGCGAGCGACGTGAATGGCGCTGTCTGCACTCGGCAAAACCTAAAGAAATCGTCAAATGCAGTGGGTGCACGAGCAATGACAGCGATCTCTGGTAAGTCGTTGATCAGCATCTGATTTCCGCCAATCCCTGGCAGCCAAAACACAGGCGTTAAATCGATTGCACCTTTCTGCGGGCGCGTAACAGTAATTCTCCCTTCACGTACGTTGAATGAATACGGAGATCTCCAACACAGCAGTTATATTTGAGGCATTTTAATTTTGCCTGTCATTCGTCCAGCCTGTTCATCACAATTCGTGTAAAGCAGTTTGTGTTCCAGAACCATTAACATCATAAATCTTGTAATTAGAGTAAGATCGGAATCCTACAAATTATACACGGTCCTACGAAGATGTCAATTGCTTGCTTCATTCGCTCATGTAGGTAATGTTCGACAAGTTTAGTACATAGCATAGTTAACGTGAAACAGACGTTTTCCGTAGCCCTGTCTTAAGGAATGATATATTTTTATAGGACTTTCTAACGTATTTTAGATGAATTTCAGGGATTAAATTCTACTTTGAGTCAAATCTAGTATCCGATTCCACCTGTGAGCTTTGACCAATGACATTTCGAGTGAAGGACGCCATGAGGTTACGATGCGAAGGCTGTAAGTGGCTTGTTATTAAATTTCATCTGTCGTTGTCTTAGTAACTGACGTAAGGTATGCTGTTTACTACAAATATATCGGGATTTCTCAGGTTGTGGTTAGGCAGGAACCTATGTGCACAGCTTAAGTTTCTGCTCGTGAATCAAGTAGCAATCGTATTGATAACCTCGTAAATATATATGACTACTTTTTTCCGATTATGGCACCATTTCCAGAGGCGCGGTTGGCCACAAACTTAAGAGCGCAGTTGAAACTGCTGCGTGTGAGAGTATCTGCAATTACCGGTATATATAATCCCGCTTCTCACAAATATTTGGCTGTTTTTCTCCGAATGTGCCACGATTGCCGCCGGTGAGATTAGGCAGCATCCTAAGAGGATAGTTATATAGGTCAATTCTAGTTCTTCAGCCCACGGTTCGTTATTTTTCGTGTTTTTTTTTCATTACGTGTTTGTTCTTATTTCTTTTAGGATTATTTATTTATTTACTTTTTGTCTCTGTGTCACCGTACGTCAAGTCTAGTCATCGATTCCAACGTTAGTTATGTTTCTCGTTCTTCCGGTAGTATAGCGAGTGACACGAAAAAGTTACACTTATGACAAAATAATTAACGGCCAATAAAAATAATGAAAAATAACCGAACGTTAATCAACAATTAGAATGATGCCATACATGGCAATTCTCAAAGAATACACAGTACACACTGCGGTAACAGCCAGCCGGCGTGGCCGAGCGGTTCTAGGCGCTTCAGTCTAGAACCGTGTGATCGCTACGGTCGCAGGTTAGAATCCTGCCTCGGGCATGGATGTGTGTGATGTCCGTAGGTTAGTTAGGTTTAAGCAGTTCTAAGTTATAGGGGACTGATGAACTCAGGTGTTAACTCCCATAGTGCTCAGAGCCATTTGAACCACTGCGGTAACAACAGTAGTACAGAAAGTAACACCAAAACAAAAATCGTGTAACTGCGCATTCTTTTAGAATGCGTGATACCGTGTACTTGTCGACACGTTCCGTTATTATATCATCGCTTCCTGTACTGCTGCAAACAAGCGATAAATAACCTTGGATTCTACAACTAAAATCGACCTATACGGCCTACTTCTGGTTATCGATTCCAAGGTTTGCTATTTTTTCGTTACATGTGTAGTAAATTCTCTTTTAGACATTCTGTGTTCCTCTCTCCTTATTCCCCCTTATGTCCTGCTTACGTTTCTTACGAGTTACTATTTATTTCGTTTTGCAGTTATGTTAAATTTTACTTTGCCCGATCAAAACCCCCACCTCTAAGTTCAGTACTTGTTATTAAGAACTACCGCTATTCCATAATATTACGAGTTCACTATGCGTGACACTCCATTGAGCTTTAAAGGTAGTCTGCGGACCTATCACTTACTAGCGTAAACTATGATAATGATGCAGGCACTGAGAACCATAAAGGGCCAAAGCATATATGCAAAGGTTAGCGAAAAACAGATATTTCTGAAAATCAAATTTGTAGGGAAATCAGCAGTATCATATGTTTGGCTTGCTTTTTATAACATACCATATTTCCTACAAAAATAGTTTAATATTTATTATTATTATTATTATTAGTAAAGTTAATCTACAAAATTTGTATGTATATATAGCCTAGAGGCGATATTGTCTTTTAACTGTAATGTAGTTTGTATTTAATGTAAAACTAGAATCAGAACATAAGTAACAGACATTTAATGCACCACACAGAAAATTGTGACCTACCCAACACTTTACATTCCTAATTATCACCATTTTCATTAAGCACATTCTTTGGCTTGAGGGTCGGATAAAACTATTGTTTCACTTTTGCCTTGAAATGTAGTAGTCTATGTGTTTCAAGTTTGATATAGTATTTTCTTAAGTGTTTGTGTTTGAACGTTGGTATTTGCCTTCTACCTCCGTGTTGGGGCACTAGATTTTGCAAGGAATCTACAGACGGTGGAGAAATAAGAAATAGTGGTCTCCCTCGATATGACTTGAAGAAAATGGTGGAGTCCCACGATTACAGTCAAGAATATGCTAAACAACTGTCCACAGAAATCTGTTGGAAATATCATTTTAAAATTTCTTAAAAGTACGTTGCTACGTCGAACGCCAGTTTTTGGTTTGGTAGTGTGGTCGATAACACTCTTACAGGTTTTAAAATCCTCAACGTCCGTTTTACAAAATGGAATGCTGAAATCATGGAACAAGATTTTATGGTGGGGCATCTCCTCAAGAGCTTCCAGATTTTATGAAGAAATGGGCGTCAGAGTAGCCGGTGAACGTGACTACAGCAATGAAAATTTCTGCTTTGCCAGATTTTCGCAACCGTCATATAGAGGGTGTTTCAGAAAGGACTTTACAGCTTTAAAAATTCATATAAATTTATTGAAAGAAGATATAGAACTGGGTTTAGTGTTATTTTGTAGCGAAACATATGAAGGTTTTTTTTTACCTCAAACTAAAGATGTTGTTTGTGGCTTCCGTTGGTTATCCTGCATACATCCCATCGGCAGTCAATTTCTTCCAGAACTCGCTGTAGCATTGCATGTATAACTTGCTCAGTGTTGGTGTAAATTCTTGCTCTAAGTTCAGGTAGAGAAGCTGGCACAGGAGGTACAAACACGATATCTTTGATGAATTGCCATTAAAAAAAAATCTAGTGTTGTTAGGTCTGGGGAATGTAGGGGCCATACACTTGGCGCATCACGGCCAGCCCATTGACCTGGAAAGCGGTCACTGAGAAAATCCCGTACGTCAGCCAGATAGTGCCTGAAGTAAACATTTCGTTCTTGGTCATCCTCATCGATCTATGGTATTGAAAATTGTAGCATATCCAGGTACACTATCCTGCTGATGGTTATCTGACGGAAAAACAGTGGTCATACACTTCGTTCTTGCCCAATGCACAAACAACGTTGAGTTTAGGGCTATCACGAACATGTTGCAATGTTCGATGTGGATTTTTACTGTACCAAATTCTACAATTATGTGTGTAAACGTTGCCACTTAAGTCCACAGCTCGTGGTCGTTCGGTAGCGTTCTCGCTTCCCACGCCCGGGTTCCCGGGTTCGATTCCCGGCGGTGTCAGGGATTTTCTCTGCCTCGTGATGTCTGGGTGTTGTGTGATGTCCTTAGGTTGGTTAGGTTTAAGTAGTTCTAACAAGGGAACCTCCCCATCGCACCCCCCTCAGATTTAGTTATAAGTTGGCACAGTGGATAGGTCTTGAAAAACTGAACACAGATCAATTGAGAAAACAGGAAGAAGTTGTGTGGAACTGTGAAAAAATAAGCAAAATATACAAACTGAGTACTTCATAGGAAGATAGGCAACATCAAGGACACAGGGACCGCAGGAGCGCCGTGGTCTCGTGGTAATGTGAGGAGCTGGGGAACAAAAGGTCCTTGGTTCAAATCTTCCATCAGGTGTAAATTTTAATTTTTTATTTTCAGTTTATGTGACAAACTCTTTTGTTTTCATTACTTTTTTGGGAGTGATTATCACATCCACAAGAAAACCTAAATCGGGCAAGGTCGAAGAATCTTTTTATCCATTCGCCAAGTGTACAAGTTAGGTGAGTCGACAACATATTCCTGTCATGTGACGCACATGCCGTCACCAGTGTCGTATAGAATATATCAGACGTGTTTTCCTGTGGAGGAATGGGTTGACCTATGACCTTGCGATCAAATGTTTTCGGTTCCGATTGGAGAGGCACGTCCTTTCGTCTACTAATCGCACGGTTTTGCGATGCAGTTGCAAAACACAGACACTAAACTTATTACAGTGAACAGAGACGTCGATGAACGAACGGACAGATAATAAATATGCAAAAATAAAGAATGTAAAATTTTCACTCGGGGGAAGACTTGAACCAAGGACCTCTCCTTCTGCAGCTGCTCACGCTACCACGGGACCACGGTGCTCCTGAGCTGATGTTCTCCTTGATGTTGCCTATGTAGCCCATGGACTACTCAGTTTGTATATTTTGCTTATTTTTTCACAGTTCCACACAACTTCTTCCTGTTTTCTCAATTGATCTGTGTTCAGTTTATCAAGGCCTATCCACTGTGCCAAGTTATAACTAAATCTGAGGGGGGTGCGATGGGGAGGTTCCCTTGTAAGTTCTAGGGGACTGATGACCATAGATGTTAAGTCTGTGCTCAGAGCCATTTGAGCCGTTGCGACTTAAGTGAAAAGTCGACTCGTCAGAAAAGATGATTTTGTCCAAGGAATGTTCATCATGATGTAACCGATTTAACACATCCACACAGAAGTTCTTGCGAGCAATTTTATCAGTGTCTTTTATTGCATGTGCGATCGTCAGTCCCTATGGTTTCAAATGCGAACAGTTTCTCAACACACGCCATACAGTTGTATTTGGGATTTGCAGTTCGCGAGATGCACGCCAGATCGATTTCGTAGAACTGTTGACAAAACGTTGTTTCGCTGGTTCAACGACTTCGTCAGATATGCTTGGACGACCTGATGATTTACCGTGTCTTGCCGAGCACCCTGTTTCTACAGAACTTTTATGCCACTCATAAATTGTAGGCCTACTAGGAGGTTCTTTAGCGTACTTGGCACAGAAATTACTCTGAACTGTGACGCCGACTTCGATTCTTGAAACCAAAACACACAGCGAGCACACTCGGGTCCAGTGAAGGCAGTCATCTTCAACGCAACTGCCGCTAGCGCTCCTTATGGTGCGATTCGACACTAGCGAACTACGCGCGACAAAACTCGATGTAGTTCCCTACAAACTGAGACTACAATCACCTCTGTAGGTACTATGAATTAATTTATATGAATTTCCAAAATTGTAAAGCCCTTTTTGAAACACCCTGTATATGGTTTACGGGTCTAGCTCGTATATAGTTGGTTCACCATAAGATTAACAGATGTCAGTAGCTTGCATACATGTTACAATCTCATAATCAACAGCGGTTACGGTTCTCAGCGCTTCTTTTTATTTCACGCATGTATGTTTCCTTTTTTTGTTGTTACTTTCTTTTCCCTTATCTCAGTTCCTTTGCAATATAATTTGTGGTTATGTAGTTAATTCCGTGAACTGCGGTGGTATCCTATCGCCTGTATATGTATTATCTTTTTCTCTGTGATAGATTAGTTTGTTTGCAAGTAAGTCTCATTTACTTCTGATATCGCCTCTAACAAGGGAAACTCCCCATCGCACCAACTCGTTTTTTGTGGTATGATGGTTCAGTGGATAGCCCGACAAAAACAGGAAGGAGGTGTACTGAGATGTGAAAAAGAAAACCAAAAATAAGAAGTGAATGGTTGAAGCTTAACAAGTGTAATTCTGAGCGCAGTTAATTTTCTTCACAACATTATGAATTGCCTGTTCGGCCATTGAAGTGTTTGTTCTCTTTCTATAGTTTTAACAGTTGTCATAAAACACATTGGTTATAGGATATGAGTCATGTGGTAAGAATACGTTACCGTCACAAGTAAACGTGACGAGTAGTGAGAGCAGGCGAGATATCATACAGACGTCTAACAGAAATGAAAACAACAAATAAACGCGTGTGGACTATGTCACAACAAAGGAATTCAAGATTCAAAACTTCCAAAACGGAACACAACTTCAAATAACGTTAGAAACATGTGTTTCGGCGGAGTACAGAGAAACTGTGTGGTTGTGAAACGGTTGCGTTCATTTGTTGCAGCTTATGTGACAAACAATTATGTTTTCGTTTCCTCAAGAGTGATCACATTCATATGAAGACCTAAATCGGGTAAGGAGGCGTATCTCACTCACTCACCAGGCGTACAAATTACATATCACACACGTGCTGTCACTAATGTCGTGTATGACACACCAGACGTGTTTTCCGGTGGAGGATTCGGTTGACTTGTCTCCTTGCCATCAAACGCTTGCGGTTCTCATTCGAAAGCAACTTCCTTGCGGCTGCTAATAGAGTAGTTGTGCAGAAACAACTGCCGTTATAGGTCTCGTCCTTACTCCTCAGTGTTGCAAAGGGACGTTACACCACGATACGTACACAAATTTGAATACGGCGAACAGTGGGAAAAAAAGGAGAAAGTTTTTGGCACGTGGGAGGTTCGAACACGGCTCGCTTGCCTGATAACACCATGACCACATTTTTTTATGTAGGCTAAAGGAATAGAAGGAATGATTTCGGGGAATATCAGGTCTTAAATGGCTACACAGGATAATTGAAATGGCGTGGGAGTCGGGACTAGTTCCACCGGACTGGACGAAAGCAGTAATCACACCAATCTTTAAACATGGAAAGAGAAAAGATTGTAACAATTACAGAGGTATCTCTTTAATCAGCGTTGTGGGTAAAATCTTCTCAGGTATTGTTGAAAGGAAAGTGCGAGTATTAGTTGAGGACAAATTGGATGAAAATCAGTGTGGGTTTAGGCCTCTTAGAGGTTGTCAGGACCAGATTTTTAGCTTACGGCAAACAACGGAGAAGTGTTTCGGGTGGAACAGAGAATTGTATCTATGCTTTATAGATCTAGAAAAGGCATATGACCGGGTTCCTAGGAGGAAGTTATTGTCCGTTCTACGAAATTATGGAATAGGAGGCAAACTGTTGCAAGCAATTGAAGGTCTTTACATAGACAGTCAGGCAGCAGTTAGAGGTGACGGTAAGTTGAGTTCATGGTTCAGAGTAGTTTCAGGGGTAAGACAAGGCTGCAACCTGTCTCCACTGTTGTTCATATTATTTATGGATCATATGTTGAAAACAATAGATTGGCTGGGTGAGATTAAGATATGTGAAAGCAAAATCAGCAGTCTCGCATATGCAGATGACTTAGTTGTGATGGCAGCTTCGATTGAAAGTTTGCAAAGTACCATTTCAGAGCTAGATCAGAAATGTAAGGGCTATGGTATGAAGATTGGCATCTCCAAAACGAAAGAAATGTTAGTGGGAAAGAGATATAAACGGGTTGAGTGCCAAATAGGAGGAACAAAGTTAGAGCAGGTTGACGGTTTCAAGTACTTAGGATGCATACTCTCACAGGATGGCAACATAGTGAAAGAACTGGAAGCGAGGTGTAGCAAAGCTAATGCAGTGAGCCCTCAGCTACGATCTACTCTCTTCTGCAAAAAGGAAGTTAGAACCAAGACTAAGTTACCTGTGCACCGTTCAATCTTTCGACCAACTTTGTTGTATGGGAGCGAAAGCTAGGTGGATTCAGGTTACCTTATCAATAAGGTTGAGGTTACGGATATTAAAGTAGCTAGGATGATTGCAGGTACTAGTAGATGGGAACAATGGCAGGAGGGTGTCCACAATGAGGAAATCAAAGAAAAGCTGGGAATGAACTCTATAGATGTAGCAGTCAGGGCAAACAGGCTTAGATGGTGGGGTCAAATTACACGCATGGGAGAAGCAAGTTTACCCAAAAAACTCATGGGTTCAGCAGTAGAGGGTAGGTGGAGTCGGGGTAGACCAAGGAGAAGGTACCTGGATTCGGTTAAGAATGATTTTGAAGTAATAGGTTTAACATCAGAAGAGGCACCAATGTTAGCACAGAATAGGAGATCATGGAGGAATTTTATAAGGGGGACTATGCTCCAGACTGAACGCTGAAAGGCATAATCAGTCTTAAATGATGATGATGGATGATGATGATGGATGATGATGATGGATGATGATGATGGATGATGATGATGATGATGATGATCTCCGGGGCTCGACGATGTTTCCGTCGTCAAACAGGCTGCTAATAGAGTAGTTGTGCAGAATCAAATGTCGTTATAGGTCTCGTCCTTACACCTCAGTGTTGCAAAGGGACGTTACACCACGATACGGACACAAATTTGAATACGGCGAACAGTGAAGGAAAAAAAACAAAAGAAGAAAATTTTTGGCACGTGGGAGGTTCGAACATGGCTCGCCTGCTTGGTAGTCCAACACCGTGACCACATTTTTTTATGTAGGTTAAAGGAATGGAAGGAATGGTCTCGGGGGCATGACGATGTTTCCGTCGTCAAACAGGATCATATGGAAGGGGTACATGGCCACAGGAGAATATTCACTTATTTATTGACAAAAAGCAACCCACATTTCCCGTTACTTGTCTCTGAAAGAAAGGAAATAAAGACAAAGCTACACTTCCGTAACAGTTCTGTTACACTTCTGTAACACGCGGCGTCGATACTCTACGGGTGCCGCCGCCTCCCCCATTTTCATGGCATGTTCTACCGTCATCTGTTCGTCTCCTTCTCGGAATGTATCAAATTTATCTCTTGCGATGAATAATCCAGCTACGGGGCGGATCGTGGAAGATGCTCTGCAAAATGTTCGAAAAGTTTTGACTGTACTTACGGTTCTTCACAGTAGCACAATGAGGATCGTTTGAACAGTTTCAAAAATCCATGAGTTCTATAACACCACCTCCAAATAAATAATGAATCGCGTGACCTCCGATCCACATGACAGCGTAGTCTTTCCTCCTCTGGTAATAAATAGCGTCCGGGTAGAGGAGAATGCAGGAATCGACATAAGAGGGCGTCATCCATAAAAAGGCAGACGTCATTAAATGTTTAGTGTCAATCGTCAGCATCGATTACATCATCTAAAAAATTCGTATGATTTTATCGTAATCATAAATAAGATGGACAAAATTAATTGAACTATCGATTTGAAAACAACTAACAAGGGAGGCCGTGACGTTTGCAATGCGGATTTACTGCAAACTTCGTACAATCGTAGTACTCCATGAGGACAACAAAATGTGTAAGCAGTAGCGCGTACTTCTCAAGCGTTATTGAGAAAATCGCAAGATAATTTCGGTAGTCAAATATGTAACCTGTTCATGGCCGTTATTATCACAAAGCGGCGGTCGTTATTAACACGAAGCGGCGGCAGCTAAGTGGTTCGGGTCCAAGCCCTGTTATTTATTTATTTATTTATTTATTTATTTTCTACACGGTAACTCAGCGTTCTCGATCAGAGGGTTAGCTACCCTCTGTAATAAAAAAACTGAGTTAAAAAAATAATAATAATGCCGGCACGGTAGCTCAGCGTGTTCGGTCAGAGAGCCGGTTGGCCTCTGTAATAAAAAACTGAGTGGAAGCATCAACCAGCGAACTTGAACAGGATGTCTTGCAACGTCCACAACGACCAAACACAACGATCAATAACGAACAAAATGGAAAAAAAAGCCCTGTAATCGTAGGTAATTGGAGGCACTAGAGATGTAGATATGGAGAAGACTGGAAAAAGTGAAATGAGAAGACCGAGTAACGAATGAAGAAGTATTAAGAATGGTTGGAGAAGAAAGAAACATGCTGAAAGTCATCAGAAAGAGAAAACAGAACTGGATTGGACATTGTTTGAGGAGGGACTGTTTATTGAAGGAAGGAATAGAAGGAATAGTGGAGGGAAAAAGGGGAGGAGGAAGAAGAATATATCAAATGCTGGACAGTATCAAAGGAGACAAATATTCAGAAATGAAAAGACTGGCTATGAACAGACAAGAGTGGAAGAGGCTTAACCCATGACAAGCACTGCCATAAGGCAGAATACCATACCACTACTACTTATGCGTTTGGTCGTTTACAAGTCGGTAGTTACGAATATTATACTACCTGTGATAACAAAACTTTGTAGACTGCCAAATAACATCGTAAATGTAATAAAAGTTCTTCTGATTACACGTATTTTTCCCGTTATATCAACTGTAATATAAATAGTAAAGAATATGACTGTGTTGGAAAGAAAAGAAAAAAGGTCACAAACAGGACTCGATCTAGCGACCAACTACCTACGATTACGGGGCTGGGACGCTAACCACTTAGCTGCCGCCCCTTCGTGTTAATAGCATCTGCCACTTTGTGATAATAACTGCCACGCACAGGTACATATTTGACTACCGAATAACGCTTGAGAAGTGCGCGCTACTGCTTACACATGTTGTTGTCCTCATGGAGTACTACGAGTGTACGAACTTCGCAGTAAATCTGCGTTCCAAACGTCGTGGCCTCCTCTTGTAAGTCGATAGTATTAGCTCTCTCCATCCAGTATATTTTCACCTCCACCTTTATCCAGTTACTGTCGTTTCACCCATTATGAACAAAAACATTAGATAATCGAACCTGTATTTGGACATACTGTCATTCTCACTACGACAAGATTAAGTACACGTATGTTACCATTTTTTATTAGTTTGCTATGGATAACGTTAATTACATTTACAATAAGTTTCTCACACTGATCGGTCTGCCACCCTACACTCAACGCAAGACATTTTCTGGGAGACGTACTTGTTACTGCATTGTACTTTTTTCTCTGCTGTGTGCGTCTCTACGTATTCCGAGTAGACACAGCTGAGACAAAGTACCTGATGTTCTCTGCAAGCATAAACAGAGATGCTAACGCAGTTGCGCTACGGATGGTACTCTATACCAAATGAGCAACAGTGAAACAGCCAATTACTCTGAAGCGCCAGAGAAACTGGTATAGGCATGCATATTCAAAAACAGGGAGATGTAAACAGGCAGAATACGGAGCTGCGGTCGGCAACGCCTATATAAGACAACAAGTGTCTGGCGCAGTTGTTAGATCGGTTACTGCTGCTAATATGGTAGGTCATCAAGATTTAAGTGAATTTGAACGTGGTGTCATAGTTGGCGCACGAGTGATGGGACACAGCATCTCCGACTTAGTGATGAAGTGGACATTTTCCCGTACGACCATTTCACCACTGTTCTGAATATCAGGAATCCGGGAAAACATCAAATCTCCGACATCGCTGCGGCCGGAGAAAGATCCTGCACGAACGGGACCAACGACGACTGGAAAGAATCGTTCACCGTGACAGAAGTGCAATCCTTCCGCAAATTTCTGCAGATTTCAGTGCTAGGCCATCAACAAGTGTCAGCGTGCCAACCGTTCAACGAAAAATAATCGATATGGACTTTCGGAGCCAAGGCCCACTCGTGTACCCCTGATGGCAGCACGACACAAAGCTTTAAGCCTCCTTTGGGTCCGTCAACACCGACATTGGACTGTTGATGGCTGGAAACATGTTGCCTGGTCGGACGAGTCTCGTTTCTAATTGTTGTGTACAGGTATGGAGACAAGCTCATGAATCCATGGACTCTGCATGTCAGCAGGGGACTGTTCAAGTAGTTGGAGGCTCTGTAATGGAGTGGGCGTGTGCAGTTGGAGTGATATGGGCCACCTGATATGTCTAGATACGACTCTGACAGGTACATCAGCATCCTGTCTGGTCGCCCGCATCCCTTCATGTCCATTGTTCATTCTGACGGACTTGGGCAGTTCCAGCAGGACAATGCGCCACCCCACTCGTCCATAATTGCTACAGAGTGGCTCTAGGAACAATCTTCTGAGCTTATACACTTCAACTGGCCCCAGATTCCCGACACATGAACATTACTGAGCATATCTATGATGCCATGCAAGGTGCTGTTCGGAAGAGATCTGCGCCTTCTCGAACTCTTACGGATTCATGATGTAAGTTCCCTTCATAACTACTTCAGACATTAGTCGAGTCCATGACACGTCGTGTTACGGCACTTCTGAGTGCTTGCGGGGCCCTACATGATATTAGGCAGGTGTAACAATTTCTTTGGCTCTTCGGTGTATTTTGACGGTAACTGCTTATGGTCGACTTCGATACTCGTCAATCCATAACTGCTAGTGGATTAGACTGTTACATACACGTAAGATGCTTCCTCTTTAAAGTACTTTAAAGAGGACACGAGTTCTTAGCAACCTTGAAAATTAATATTAAACGTGCATGGGAAAGAGGTTAAAAAAAGAGATCAGTTGTTGGATGTTGGTGCTAAGCTTAGCAGACCATACTCAGTCCTATCCAACACTAAACTGTAGTCACGACGTAGGTCTGATCCAGATGCCGACATTAGATCTCCAGTTTCGCATCGAGACGGGGGCGTTGGGCTTTGTTACAGGGATCCGGAAGGTAAGGGAAATGGTGGAGGAAGATCAGTTGATCTTGACCATACAAAGTAGAAGGAGACAAGGTTAAAAAAAGGGAAACAGAAATAAATACTGACACACTGCCTAATTCAATAGGGCAGACTGCGACAGAGTGGACACATGTTTTATTTTGGAATATTTTGTGAGCAAATTTGATGATATTTGTGGATTATTTCGGGTCATTTAGGAAGCCTATACCGTCTAGTAGCTATATTAATTTATACGTTTTCTTCTGACAAAAACTTTACAAATTGAATGGCTCTGAGCACTATGGGACTTAACACCTATGGTCATCAGTCCCCTAGAACTTAGAAACACTTAAACCTAACTAACCTAAGGACATCACACACATCCATGCCCGAGGCAGGATTCGAACCTGCCACCGTAGCGGTCACGCGGTTCCAGACTGAAGTGCCTAGAACCGCACGGCCACACCGGCCGGCTGAAGTATGTAAGCGGAGCAGACACGAACGGGGGATCAACCTAGCGAAGATGGGCTGCAAATGCGGAAATCCACTGAGACAAGCGACGTGAGAAAGGGGATATTATGATTACACAGACCTGTGAGCGAGTATCTTCGAAACGGCGAAGCTGGTCAAATGTTCACGTGCTACTGTCGCGAGCATCTACGGAGAGATGTAGGAAGTGGTGACTGCGATTCTACGCTGTCACTAAGTATCGCCAAAATACCCGAAAAGTACCGTCTTAACTAAAGCAGTCAAAATTAAGTCGTATCTAAATAGACGTTTCTCCAAATTTTACTTCCCAACACAATATGTGACCGAGCATTTATCCCAGTTTAGCATAGAATAACCGTATTAAATAAGATTTAAGGACATTGAAAAAAAATTTGCCTCTAACATCAATAAACAAAAGAATACCAAAGTTGAGTGATGAACCCACAATCTTACACGTCTCTCATTCAAATTAATCACAACCTGTGTGATTTGACAGCTACCCACCTTTGAATTACCCACTATAGAATGTTAGCACCAATAGCAAGCGAGCTCACTGTCATTGGTCGACGTTCAAGAAATTAATGGCGGGCGCCCTTGTCCAAGTAGAAAAGTATTACAATACTTCTGTTAAATGTTACGGCACACGGATTTAGACACATACCCTCCAAAAGTTATAAAAAATACACATGCAGCGGAAGCGGATTTAAAATGTAAAAAAAAAAGGAAATAATTAAAAGGGAAATGGCTACTGCTAATGGAAGTCAACAGTGTCTACATAGAACACACCACTTCGTGGAGAACTGTTTTATTCTAAAGAAGACAAATGTTATGTGAATGTCATCCAAAAGGAAAAGAAATTACAAATTAAAATTGTTTGCAATAATTTTGAGTCTATGACAGGAGAGCGCTGCTTTTAAATCTTATCTTGTGTGTTGTGACGATGGTCGCGATATCGACGGCAGCTGGCTGGTCCTGGTGAAACGCTGAGATCTGCTCCCACGGTCGTGTGATTGCAGCTCATGATGTTTTCCTCGTAATCGGGCGGGCGGTGGTATTCATTAAGCTGCAAATCTGATTACAATAGCGTTTCACAGGCCACAGGCTGGTCGATGTAATTGTTGTTACAGATGTTCGTATGTGCACAGTTTTAATGTTTCTGGCGCACACAATTTAAGTTTACTTATGCCACACACAGTTTATAAAACTTGCCGACCGCGAATTCTGTAGAAAGTCAATTCGTTTTAATGGAGCGCCGCGATTGCGAAAACGAGTCCTGGGCGGGAATGTACTCACACACAATAGACAGTTCGCGTAAGTTCAGAACAACTGTTACTGATTATAGGCGTCCGATAGTTCATCGAAACACAAATAAATACGTAAGTTCACAGTACTTGAGTGTACGAAAACACAGTCAAAATCAAGCGCAGTTCAATTCATAGACACAGAGCTGCAATACCGTCCATTCTCGGTTGCATTGTCATAGTTACTTCGTCTCACGGCACAGTCTCTGTATTTACCTGGCCCAGTTTCTACACTCACTATTATCAAATCACGTCCTGGTATAAAACAGTCATTAAAAACATACATCGCTTGCCACTAAACGCAATCTTCACCAGCTCGTAAAAGTCACGACTTCCACAGTAAAACATATGTCTGCCTCTCTCGCTACCCAACACCCCCCTCACCCTCCCCCCCCCCCCCCCCGCTTTGTTGAATCGACTATCGACATTGCTCTCTCTCTCTCAATAGTCTCGCCCACAGTTTATTCAACATCAAAGTAAATTACATATATCTTTACACATCTATTTTATACCAAACTTATTACAGTAAACGATAAACAAAAAAATTAAAGCTTTCCACAATCAATAAACTCTAAACATATTTACCTAGTTACAAAAAAGAAATAATTTCCAGTTACATATTACATCTAGAAAACAACTTTTATCTCTATAATACAGGACAAAAGAAAAATGCGCTACAACATCAAAGATGTATGAACAGATGGGAAAAAAAGATAAATATATATAAATCTATCGCAAAATAACGACGTCTTCACAAGGAGGACAGTAAAACTGCCACTAAGCGCTAAATGGTTGGACGTCCACGACCCTTTGCAAAACGTGCGGTTCGGAGGCTTGTCTGCTCTGTAGAGCGGTATAGACGGTGATCTGAGGCATCTCTGCCGAAAAAGCATAACTCTGGTGCCGCACATTTGTTTCGGAGCACACCGTCCATCGTACGTTGGTGAACATGCAGCTCCGTAGCAGACCACACCTGCGTGTTCGCATGTTGACCCAACATCGTCAGCTACGATTGCAAAGGGCGCGGTACCATCGGGATTCGACAGTCGGTCAGTCAATCACATTTTTGCTACACTAGGTCGATGATCGTCTCCGCAAACGCCCTCATCGAGGTGGACGGCGGCTCGAAACGTGCAGCGCCCCACGGACGCAGGCTGGTGGCAGCAGCATTACGCTATGGGAGACATTCTCCTGCGCTTCCGTGGGACCTGTGGTGTGAGCGTGTGTATGCTATTCTGTCATTCTGCGCAACGGATTAATCTGAGATGTACCCTTTACCCTGTGGCTCCTGCAAGATGCAATTTCCACCCCCACACTAATACAGAAGTCAGACAGACGCTCCTAACGTTCTAAAGAGAAATGCCTGAAAAACTTTCAGCAACAAATACCTTCTGGAGTCGTCCGCTCGAAGGAAATGACACAAAAATTCACAATATTTCTTGCGTAACTAGTGGGATACTTGGGTACTGGAGTAGTGCTAGTTAGTGTAAGAAAAACATGAAACTAACAAAAATTATTTTTTTGCAAAAATTCCGAGAAATCACAATGGCACTTTCAGTTATGAACTGAACAAGTTATTTCCGTGTTCTTTTCGGAATGTGAAGTTACCTCTCAAGGATAGGATTCGCTAATGAAATTTCTAAACAAAGTTTAAGATGGTTATTGACTTAGCAGAATGGCTGAGAGCCCTACCTGCTCAGCTTGAATAATTATCTGTTAGAATGTTGCTAGCTACGGTCGAGGCTGCTGTGAGTGAAATGCAGTGAAGTGTACTGTTGTGGAGGAAATATGGGGCTCGCAAGAGCTGTAGCGCACAATACCGTAAGCTGTGATGACTGCTGTCTGCGCCGCTCGCTGCTGACAAATAAGATCGTTCTGTCTGGATTGACCTTCGCCAATCAAACTCGCCCTATGCCTTGATGAAGTCGAGGACTCCTATTCGCCCCTAGTCTAACTATTGGCATGGTACACCAGTCAGATAACCAGTCCACCGCGATGCCTCTCAAAAATTCGCTCACAGGCGTTTGACTATAACTCTGTCCGTTCACACCACACAATAAATGTGGAGGCCAACACAGTGAACAATTCTTAATCGCAAGGACTCAATACAGAGTCGCACTCCGATTCGCTCTCGACACAGGTGCTGTCCCAGTGAAGTACTGAGGAGAGACTTGTTCCTCGCTCCAAGAGCGACAACGGAACGGCCCCTCTCTACGCCAGACGTGAAGGGGTATATCTTTCGGTCTCTTCATTTACTCCTTCAGCTCAAGGCGTCACGAATATAGTCTGCCAAACAGCATTGCTCTTCTGAAACGGGAGAATGACGTTTCGTTTAAGGCAACCAATCCGTAAATCTGTAGCATCGGCGTTTGGCGTTTGCTGTCTCCCTGTGGAAACCTCTGAAACTGCGTGCTATGTTTGTAAAGAATGCGTAGGCTGGGCACTACCACACAATGTAGCGGAATTTGCTTTTAAGCCGAACATGGGGTCGTTCTCCCTTTCACTCGGGCAAACTCTGCTCTACGGGCGGTCGCCGGCCGACGTAGATAGGTTGACTCGTCCTCTGAAGGGACCGGCCTCCTGGCGTGCGGTTGCTTCTCCCAAACTAAAAGCTTTTGTGACCGTCGTGTCTTGAATGTGTGTGCGTACGCCAGCCTCCTAGTATTCCAACCTCGGTGCGCACTCGCGATGTACTTGTTATTTGCATATCGTTTACATGAATTCATACAAAATTGACTTTATCTTATCGAGTTTGGGTTCGAATGAAGCGTCTTGATGTGCGGAATATGATTGTGAGGGCGTAATGTGTAAGCAATGAAGGCCAGGAGACCACGACGTCTTACAGTGGTAGTAGTCGATGACATGCAGACAACTGCGGACCATCTGCATCCTTTCATACTCGATGTCTTCCCCGATGGCGATGTCATGTCTCAGCAGTGTAACTGTCCACGTCTTGGAGCCACAACCGCGCTACTGTGGTTTGAGGAGCATCATAGTGAACTCCCGTTTGCTGTCTCGGCGACGAAATCCCCTGATGTAAATCCCACGGAACCCATCTGGGTCGCTGTCTGGTGCATCACTGCGTACGCAATTCAGCGGCCTGTCATTAGGCGAATTGCATATACATCTAATGCAACATTCCTCCACAAACCTACCAACAAACTGTCGGATCCCTGACACGCAGAATCAGTGATGTATTTCGTTCCAAACACGGACGAACAAGTTACTACGCAGGTGGTCATAATGTTTTGGCTGATCAGTTTACGCTCACTGTGACCCAGAAAAATTGCTCACTCTGCACCGTACCCCTTCAACACAACTGAACATATAGAACAACACTCCATACAAGGCATTTTATGAGTCTCTTTCTGAGTTCTCTGTCCAGACCAATGCAGAAGATTCTCCTTTTCTTATAAAACGCCTCTTTTGCCATTGCTATCCTTGTTTTAATTTCTGTGGTGCACTTCCAGTCGGTGTCTATCCTGCTTCCAAGATACTTAAAATTTTGCACCTGTTCTAGTATTTCTCCATTCAGCATAATTTTTATTTCCTTATTTCCTCCTAGTGCCAATACTTTTGTTTTATTTGTGTTAATTTTCATTCCATATTTTTTTCCATTAGTTGCAGTGGTGTCCACCAAATCCTGTAATTCTTTTCCCCCTGTGGCTAGAAGGACCATGTCATCCGCAAATTTCAAACACCCTACTCTTCTTCCTCCAATTTCTACTCCTTTGTCATCTAATGAGCATTGGTCAATCATATTTTCCAAGTAGAGGTTGAAAAGAGTAGGTGACAAAAAGCATCCTTGTCTTACTCCTTTTCCTAGTCTGATCCAGTCTGTACTTTCTCCTCTCACTTTAACTGAAACTTTTTGATTAAGAAATAATGAGTTTATAAGTCTTCTGGTTTTCCAGTCCACTCTCTTTTCCCTCATTATAGTCACCACCTTACACACTACTTAACGTAAATTATCCTAAGGACCAACACACACCTATGCCCGAGGGAGGACTCGAACCTCTGCCGGGACCAGCCGCACATACAAATAATTACTAGAGACGTGTCAAAATTTGCAGAGTAAAGTACAATTTCAGTACTCTAGCGTCATTCAGCCATCTAGTTTTCAGTCTCCTAGATGTTAAGAGAATGTAGGCTACATGTGCAAAAGTATGACGGTATCCTGACAGTCACAGATTTTATATAATCAATTGCTCACTTCATCCCACTGCTGTGAGTCCCAGGCTGCCCTAGGCATAAATGTTTTTGGTGATTGGCAGCCGAGTGTTGGCCATTTAAAAGGCATTAAATGATCGTTGCTCGACCTAATCCTGCCGATAGCCCACAGAAATTTACAGGTATCAGGCTGGCATGACACTCAGAGAAAAGAAGTGCTTACTTTCTCGTAGGGTAAATGTTCCTCACAAATTGTGCTACTGTATTTGGGGTAAAATTATACACTTTGCTTTGAAACTGTAGAGGGAACAATGTAATAGTTACTGAAACGAACTGTTGCATGTCCAGTATTTGCTACCGACCACTGTGAAAACTCTCTGAGCCGAATTATCTCATTCAGTGTGCTTCGTCAGAATTAGTGGGTCTTACAGAATCGCGATCTCATTCTCACGGCTTGTCCCCATCTACACCACACACACCACATCAGCACCTTCAGGGTGACAGTAATTGAGCAATATGAAATAAAATCTTCATAACTTGTGAACGTTTTGCGTTAGGACGTTCAAACTGCACAGTTGGTAGCGGGACATGATAAGAATTAGTATGCGCCTTGTTGTTTAGTTTAGCAATGAAGCCCACTTACATTTGGATGGGTTCGTCAGTAACCGAAGCTGGCGCGCGATCGAGAAGTCTCTTCACCCTCAACGTATATCTGTGTGGTGTGCAGTGCCCAGTCACGGAATAATCGATGACATATTCCTCGATGGCACCGTGACTGCCGAATGGTACATGAAGGTTTTTGAAGATGGTTTCATTCCCATTAACCAAAGTGACCCTGGTTTCGACACGATGTGGTTCATGCAAGACGGAGCTCGACCCCGTCGAAGCAGTAGAGTGTTTGATGTCCTGGAACGACACTTTGGGGACCGCATTCTGGCTCTGGAGTATCCAGAGGCCACTAGTATGGTCCTCGATTGGCCGCCATATTCTCCAGATCTGAACACGTGCGACTCCTTTTTGTGGGGCTATATTAAAGACAAGGCATACAGCAGGAACCCCAAAACCACTACCGAGCTGAAACAGCCATCCAGGAGGTCATCGACAGCATCGATGTTCCGACACTTCAGTGGGTCACGCAGATTTTCACTATCCGTCTGCGCCACATGATCGCCAATGATGGCAGGCGTATCGAACGTGTCATAACGTAAATCCGGATATTTGTAGTGACATTTACATGTTGAATAAAGTGTGTGCACGACGTAGTTTATAATTAATTTACCTTTTTTTCATATTGTTCAATATTTGTTACCTTGTACACTTGACAGCAAAAAAAGTAGGTCACTGCCGAATACAACCAACATAACGTAGCTATGTTGAAGGTCCTCTAAACACCAAAACCCCGTGGGGTACATTCGTTTGACTACACACAATGGGTACCGCAAGAGACTACTAAGAGACCAAAGGTCTTTATGGCAGTCAGTCTAAGCGTCAACTAATATCGTCATACAAAACATATTAGAAAACACGTTCTTAGCGATGAAACACCCCATAACACTCATAAACTAACCTTAATTAGAAAAAGTGACATTCCAAAAGTTCGGAGAAAACGGATTATTTTACATATATCGTACAGTAATCCTTAGTCAAAATTAAATACTTGAGACAATATATGGAGTTACAAAGCTGTACGGCAATTGGAAAAAAGTTTTTCACTCTCTAAAAGTGTTATATCCTAGCCAGTAATGCCACCCGAGCCCGCTGCCAAAAGGTTGGCAGCATCAGTCCGGACGCCGTCCGCACAAGCAGCGCCAGCGAGACAGGAAATCGCCGCAAGTCTGCGCGCGCCACCGCTGGCTTCTGGTTTCTTAAGAGCTGGAGTCGCGAGCGCTAGGACAGTTCTGTATTCGCCGCTCAGTTGTATACTCGCCACCGAATTCTGTACTTGCTAGTCAGTTGTGTGTTCATCGCAGCAGAGTTGTTGTTTGTCGTCAGCCGACGCTGACCTAGCCGCTCCGACTCGAACTAGACTTCACTACTGTGTTTCTGTATCTTCATTAATAAAGATAAGTACCGACTTTTATTTAATCAGAGTGTTTGGGTTTTCATCTTTCTGTTCACTATTCCAGCGGACCGGTCGGCCCGCTATTAAAAGTGTGGCGGTGACTTCGTAAGCCGTTTCTACAGCGAATTGCTTGTCGCTACGAACACCGCTACAAAAAAAAAAAAAAAAAAAAAAGGTTTTCCGTCCACGTGCTGAAGGTCACTCAACGGCGAGTGGCTCTGGGAACTGGATACTGGACGAACCGGTAGGAAAACGCGATTAACGGCAAAAAGCACTCTAAGGAAATCTCAACATTAACAGCGAATCACCAGTAATATCATTGTTCTCGTAACACATCAACAGCTACGTGTACACAAATTTGAACTTTAAATGACATGACCAGCGTCGTCGTTCTGGACCTGGATTCAAACCCAGTACATATAGCCATTGCCAAGTAAGCTAAGCTTTGTTTGTGCCTTATTGAGACCGGATCACTAGGCATAAAGAGACGTGAAGTACAGACGTTTGCACCAGTATCAGTTATCAATCCAGACCCTGAAAATAAATGACGAAAATCGCTCCTTGATACAGTCGTTTGACTATTGAAAATGGTTCCAACAAGCCATCACTAGAAAACACTGCTCTGTATCGCAATAACACAAGATGTAAAGCAATACCACGATACTAAAAATATCAGGGAACACCTCATCACAGATAAGACCGTCCTTAAGGCTTGTAAGCTCGCTTTATTGCAATAGCTGACATACCTGAAATGTTAGCACCCTCATTGTTACGTCAGATAGGTAATGCACATAGTAAGTTCGTCGTATTCATGATTTCCTCTTCAAAGTAACATACCATACTTGTTATTTAACACAAAATGTCATTAACAATTTACGTTATTCACGAGCAGCTATTTGAGAATATGTATGAACTTCAAATGACACGACGAACCGACTCGTTCTACATATGGATTCAAACCCACGTCATGCAAACTAAGATTTCGTGACTGAGAGAAATTAACAGTCATTCCTGACTAGGTATAAAAAGAGTGATATACCTCGATTTTAGACAGTATCAGTTAACAAATATCAACTTTAAATTACATAACATCAATATTTTTAACGGACGCGAATTCCTACCCAGCATCTATTGTCCCTGTTAACGAACTACGAGAGATGTTAAATACTGCTTCTTCACAGGTAACTACTTAGTAGAGAAGGAATATCATGTTTAATGTGAATTTTCAGACCACACTGCCATTATGTCTTCTTCACTTGGCGTAGCCAGAAGAGAATACAATCTGCCTCTCACTATCAATAAACATCGGCAAAAGTTGGAATCGAACCGAGGCCATCGTCATATGAAACTATCATCAGTCCAACAGACCACCAAACCCTGTACTCTATGACCCATTTCTCTATCATAACACCGTTGCGGCACTCAAGATGAGAATTCTGACACACAGGCTCCCTGTAGTGGTTTGCAGGATGTTCAGTACATTCATTTACTTTGTTGACCGAATCGTCATGAACTAGCTGCCTTGGCTACCCAGTGCATACATTCGACTATTTTGTAATCACCGAAATAAAATAACGTAACTGCCACTTACACAGAACTGCCAACAGTGCAGCATGCAGAAATTTAAATAGGAAGTGTTCATTTCCATTTGAGCTACTCTATTGCGCTATCTCTGTGTTGAAACCACCGTGCAGTGCAAAAGAAATGCTGTATCTGTCTGTCTCTCAGAAGTCTGGATCCGGCCATATGCATTATCTCACAGCACTGTGGAATGCCGAAGTTCTGGAGGAACTGTTGTTCACTTCCTGGTGTAGCTACGTCACAGCTAGTAGCGTAAAGGTAAGCGCCGCGCACTGTTGATAAGACATCGCATGTTGCATTACATTCGCAACTACATTTTTTCGAAACACAATTCTGCTGTCTGCTGAAGTTAACAATTTAATGGGACTTTGAACATAATTCTCTTCACTTCTCAACCCAAAATAGTCGCATGTGGAAAAAAGGCCAACTTCTGCGTCATTTTGTTCTTTTCAGGTTTAATAGACGGCCAGGCAGCAGATGCGCTCAAAGCTTTTGTATTATGTATGGGGGGAGTGCATCGTGCCAATACAGTCAGAAAAGTATTTTCTACATTAGCTGTCGTCTGGTAGTGGCATTTTATTCTTCTTCAAACCTTGTTTGACAACTTTAACTCAGAACAAGTTTTCTGCGTGCATGTAAGCAATAAACTGCATGTGCGTTGTCAGACTGTTATCGATAACATCAGAGAATTCGCATATATCGTTGATAATTAATTTCTCTCTCGTGTTTAGTATTGTTTTAACAACACTAAAAGAAACCTTACGAAAACTGTGCACTGTATTGTAAGAAATGAAATAAAACTACCCCCGATAACCTTACGACGAAAGTAAGCCTGTTTTAACAAACCTGAGTATCTGTACACACGTGTGCCTCTATCTGCACGAATTAGTAAAACACTACTCACTTAGATTTCGATTGGGTCTGTGTTTAAATGGTATGCTGTGTCATACTCAACAGGTATGCAAACGCAGCATTTCACAAATAAAGTTTCGTATTTCTAGAAACCCAAAATTTGCTTGTCAGCAGCGGAAAGAGGCGTTACCTGTTGTGCAGCATTGTAAGTTTTTCACCATTGTACTTTGAGCTGAAAGTATTTTCTTGCGATTTGCTAATCAATTTATTTCCTTCATACTTATCACCCTGGCGTGGGAGTCTTAAGTGAAGAACGTTATTGAATTTCGTATTGTTGACGGTCGATCGAATTTCTTCAGAGATGCTTGTATTGTATAGCAGCTTGGCAGTCAGAAAGCCGAGATCTACGACCATTATTACAACTTACTGTGTCGAGCTGCCAAGAGGATTTGGTCTGTACAGGTTTTCTTCTGATTTTGTTACAGAATTTTTTCTGGGAATTCGCAGCTCCATGAAAGAATACACAAAGAAACCTCGCACGCGCTGCCCCTACCACGGTTAGAACTGACGATTTTCTTAACCGTTGGAACTCGAGACACGGATGGTACCACAGGGCTACGGACACACTGCTGCCAGCATGCCACTCTCGTCATGCTATTGGTCGCTCAGCCTCATAGCCCATCGTGAACGATATTAAAAGCTGTCACTTATGTGAAGAATAGCATTTCTTTAGCCAAAAAATTCTAATTTCTGTCTCAGTGTCTCAGTTTACGTGAGGATTATATACCACGAGTCATTCAAATGGAGAGGGAATATCAAGTGAATTTAGCGAGTCAGTTCATTACCACACGCGGAAGTAATTGTGCTGTCACAGTGTTGCCAAATGTTTGTGACGATGTTGCCAATTCTCAGCTGTGCTAGGAACAGCTCTGTAGCGTTATAGGAGGAGAATCCTGTGCCCGTGTCATAGGAGCATACGGAGAGGAGGCGCGGGGTTTGGTTAATATGCAGCGTTTTCTCCTACCAGCTGTGTCAAACGTTCAGGTGTGTAATCTTCCATTACGATTACAGTTTCCCACATAATATATACGAATAAAACACTTACCTTGTTACATTGTTACAAAAGATTATTTCAGTACAACAAAAAGTCTTTGGAAATCAACTTTGCCAACCTGTCACGAAAAGTAAGATAACAAACACTTTGCACCTCGAAATCGATTGCAGTCTTGTGATCATACAAGTAGAATTTCATGAATTGCACGAGAATGTAGAAAAATGTTGGTGCAAATGGAAGCTGTAAGAAACACAGTTACCTAATTATTCTGTACCACGTAATAATCAATTCATTTGATAATTCAGAAGAGAAGAAACTAAAAATTATGCTCATTAAGACAGAAACTAAAGTGCAGATGCTGGCACTGTGCAGATCTGCGCTTTTTCATCTTCAGATCTATACAAATAATGTATACTAACCAGCGTATTTATTGCTTTCATAATGTTTCCCTCTTGTTTAGTCGTCTTATGATGAACTGGATCCACACCCATGAGTCTGATTTTTTTCTTTGTATCCTTCCATCTACTATCTTTGTGTGTTATTGTTCGGTGTTCAAAAAGCAAAATATTATGCCTGCTCCCACGAGGTATTAAAATGAGGTCGCAAAAGGCTAACGAATTATAATCAAAATACAGTGAGACGCCAATTTGTCTGTCGTCATGGCGTTAAGTGGACAGAAATAGTTGGGTGTTATTGTCGTCTTTTCTTATTGAGGTTTTCATATTACCCTGACACAAGACGTCGAGATAAATGTGTATATTCTCCGTGTCGAAACATCCCACATTCCATTCATCCTGATCCATTCGTTACGTGCATCGGCGGCAATGAGTGATAGGAGAGCTGTTGTGTGGTGGCGAATAACAATAACAATGGTAGTAATTACAAATCAATAATCAAGAATGTTTACTGCATTACAGACGATTAACAAAATAATCAAGAATGGCTGAGTGTTTAATTGGCGCACTGAGTAGGTGTTCTTACCACTTTGTTATTGAGTTCTGTTCTAGTTGTTTGCAGAGAAAAAACAAAGAACCCCGTAACCATACATATCGCTAGTACAACGAGATATTACCTATCAACTATCCTTGCTTTACAACACGAGACGAACATGGCGTCACTGAGCTGATATTTGAAATACATTTGTTTTCTCTCTCTGTCTCTCTCTCTCTTTTTATTTTTATTTTAATTTTTTGAGGAAAGCATCGAGAAGCGCGATAATAAGGAAGTAGGCATATAACCTGTTTACAGTTATTTTCATCGGGATAGATAATGCAAAAATACAACTTTTAAGTGTGTTATTGCGTAATTCCAGTTATTGACAGTCTATTCGTGAGCTTGCTCGCATTCAGTGCGGTGAAACCTATCACAGAAGCAAGCAAACCACAAATATTTCTTGCACCATGCGCAACACATAAACGAAACCTCGCTGCACTGACGTGTTGTCCGATATATTGCGCGGAAAACATATCTGATTCATGTCGCTAAATACAGCTCTATCAGATATGAATTTGGAAGCGTACCAAGTGTATAAAAGTATATCTTGAAATACGCAGAAAGGCCCATAGAGGTATTCGACTGAAACGTAGCCTTGAGCAAAATTGTAACTGGGGTCGACACCATCGACAGTGCTCGGCCGGTTACTTCCGTTTACTGGCGTCAAAGCAACAGCATGAAAACACGAAAATGTTAATAACCCGAAGATCATTAGTTTTGGAACCCATAGAAAGTAAAGCAGTCATCAGTCGCAAGAGTGGTTTGAACACCACATTGCTTTAATAGGCACGGTCTTGTTGGAGGTGGTATGCTGTTGCTTTCATCCGACCTTTGACTTGACTTACCTAGCCAGTTAATAGGGGAACCTACAGTTTTACGTGGCTTTCTGACCACAGTGCAACTCGGCATTTTTCACATCAACAAACACTGCCCCAGGGGAAATATGTGTAAAACGGCACATAAAAATCGTGGGACCTTCGTATCCATAGTCTTGCTCTTCATCACCTTGCCACCATGCAGCCAACACTGGGGTTTCTGCTTGCTATTAAAATTAAGGATCTCTCGTTTGTGCCTGCGTTGGCACTTGCGTGTCCCTTAATAGACCTTACCTCTGGGATTACCCTCGTATACGTGTGTGTAAACGCCTTCCAATGCCCACTCAAGGAAGACAAGGATACGTAGTCTAGCTTCAATATTACAAATACGCCTCTGTGGATGAACGCAGACTTTGGTTGATAATCATTTTGAATATTTATCAGTACTGTACCCATTGGTGTGAAACTCGTTTTCTACCAATGATTCCCACAGCTACAGGAACACTACTCTAATACCTCTTACACAAAATACTTACGCAGTGCTATCAGACGAAAACAACAACCTGACACAAACTGTGGGAAGTTTGTTTTACAACCTTCGTACCTGGATAAAGAGCTTTTCCTATTTGAGATATCTGTGAACGTTGCTGCATAAGACGATTTAAGAAGAAACTAAATTCCTTCAGCTACGCCAATGTTTAAAGAAATCGTGTTAGCGGCACTAAATAGTGGTTTGTAAATCGTTTACCAGCCGTACTCTGCCGCATTTCGCTGGTTCGAAGGCAAAAAGCTTACTAACAAATTTCACAGAAGGAAAAGGGGGACGAAATGTCTCCCACTCGAAGGTCATGTAGTTTTACTTAAATGATTACAAAATCGGGTAAAACGAACAATAAGGTTGTCAGTATAAGCACACTACTGTTGTCAATGTGATGTTGCACCGCCCAGGGCCTGTAATGACAAAGGGCCCGCTTAGGTCAGGCATATTGTACACAGAAGTGGAAGGGAGAGCACCACTAAATTCTACAATCCGTAAGCATTGCATACACACAGAAATTACTGTTACAGTGTACTTATGGAGCCCAATAAGTGAATTGCATGTTTTCCGGTGAGAAAGAGCACTGGCAAACAGTCTTCGCTACATTAGGTTACTTAAACTGGCGTCACTTTGAGCTAGAATTTATGGCCAGCGACTAAGTGTAAGGACAGTGAGTCGGATGCGGGTTTTGCAACTGCGAAATACTTTCCTTACATTATGGAAGCGAATATTAAATTTGAACTAATATTGCGAAAATTTTGGACTTGGATGGCTTAGAATGAAAATCTTTCTGTTTATTGCAAAGGAAAACAATTGATTTTCTAAAACGTTCTGTGTCATACACAACTTGAAACAGGTCACGTCGACCAAATCATATGGAAGAACTGACGGCGACGTATATTGGAAGGCAGTAAGATCCCTTGGCTTTTGGTTGGGCAGTATTCGACAGCCATTTCTAGGCGCAAGTAAACGAAGAAAGGCAGCGCGTTTTCGTTATCAAGTAACGTCTTCATCAATTACTTTAGTTTTAATGTGATCTACGAGTAATTGCTGATGTTTGATATTAACATGAAAGGGATTCCGTAGACAAGGAAGGAACTTGTTCTTGGGCAACTACTTCTATAATGACCAAAAGGACTTAAATGATCTTCAAGCACATGTGTTCCAGCAGCGGTACGAAGAAAATGATAGTAATAATGACGGTGATAATCGAATTCTCCGGTAACTTCACAATTCACAGTGGATTTTCTCGAACTAAGAAATTTCCTGAATTAGTGAAAATTTCAAAATGGCTTCAAATCGAGGCTATGACGCCTAGAAGAGTCATTACATCCTGCTGACATGAGAATAGCATAATCTCCACGTCAGAAGCTTGCTTCTACTTAACCATTTAATACTCACGTTTTTTTTTCCACCGTGACAAGTTTAGTACGCTAAGCACATCATGCATTACAGCACATTCATGGGGCTGGGAAATGTGGCCACAATGGTTCGGTGGTTCAGATGGCTCTGAGCACTGTGGGACTTAACCGCTGAGGTCATCAGTCCCCTAGAACTTAGAACTACTTAAACCTAACTAACCTAAGGACATCACACACATCCATGCCCAAGGCATGATTCGAACCAGCGACCGTAGCGGTCGCACGGTTCCATGGTTCGGTGGAACGAACTATCACAAGTGCAATACGTGGGTTCAGGCATTTACTTTTAAGAGGCACAAACAGATTTACTTTACCTATGGTTGTTGGCAAATCTCAGTTACATTACCAGCAGGAACAAGACGAACCGATGTGATCCTACAGCGGGCTGGGAAGCGACCATAGCTGGCGCCTCAAAGACGCGGCTGCTACGGCCTGGAATACGTAATGCGTCTGATTCGCATTTCTGTAACTAGGATTAGGGACTGGAGCTTAGTTACTAATAATAGTCAGAACTGACTGCTACTAAGCATCATAAATCAGCAACTCTCATAGTTGTTTTTATATTTCTTTCGTAACTGTACTCAAAACTAAGAAACTCATTCATGGACGTTTTCGTGCCTCGCCGATAGTCGAGCACAATAAACAAATAAAAAGAGAATATGTGTGTGTGTGTGTGTGTGTGTGTGTGTGTGTGTGTGTGTGTGTGTGTGTGTGAGGAGAGAGAGAGAGAGAGAGAGAGAGAGAGAGAGAGAGAGAGAGAGAGTAAAAAACTGTTGTAAAGAAACTGAATACTGGTATTTAGAGAAATCTTTCATTAAAATGACTCGTTCCAAATCATTACGAAATGTCGTATTCATGATCTATGAAACAAGTATTAATCTAATCTAATCTAATCTAATCATATCATTTCATATTGCTGACTATCCATGAAGAGTCATGAAGTACCGAAATTTTCGCCTATATCAGTAACCAAATCTAAACTTGAAAATAAAAGACGACAGTTTTTGTAATAAACCGGGAGTCCTATCAAGACCCTTTCATCCCTGTTAACTAACCATGAAAGATGTCTGATACACCTCAATTCAGAAGTAACGATGTGTGTTTGAATTTAAAGATGAAGCGCATGATGTGAAGTTCTGCGACGGAGATACGAACCCAAGACGTAATCAGATTGTTAACTAAGTAAAATCAAATGTTACGTATCGGTTTTTCTTGCCAGCTACTAGGTGTTTAATCTAAAATAAGGACTCAAATTTTTGTGCCTGAGTGACAATCGAACCGCACTCCTATAGTTGTTCTTTATTGTCCACGAATATTGCTTAAGTATCAATTGCTTACTCACCAACAGTAAGATGTGTGCGTGTTTGTCCAGAAATTGTTGGCAACATGAACAGACATAAAAATTGCACGTTAATTTTCACTAGCTGGCCGGTGTGCACGTGATAGGGCTTGAAATGAAATTATGAATATTTTTGCACTGGATCAGGAGATACGAATTCGAATCACAGTCCAGCACCAAATTTTTCAACGTCTCTAGTTCAATCAAGTACAAGTAAAATAAGAGCCCTGTTCCTTTAGACGGCTATCAGTTCATCAAATAAAATAAAATTTTCTAATGTAAGTAAGTTTACTGGTGACAGTATTTCTGTTTACCCTGACCTCCACCTATGTCATTTTCCAACGTAAACCGGCTCTGCCCAGTTTGGAATGAAGGAACGTGATGTTTAATGCGGATTCTGGATTATAACAGCTTTCTCTTGAGGTTACCATAGGTAAAGTAAATCTGTTTGTGCCTCAAATAAAATAAAATTTTCTAATGTAAGTAAGTTTACTGGTGACAGTATTTCTGTTTACCCTGACCTCCACCTATGTCATTTTCCAACGTAAACCGGCTCTGCCCAGTTTGGAATGAAGGAACGTGATGTTTAATGCGGATTCTGGATTATAACAGCTTTCTCTTGAGCTTACCATAGGTAAAGTAAATCTGTTTGTGCCTCTTAAAAGTAAATGCCTGAACCCACGTATTGCACTTGTGATAGTTCGTTCCACCGAACCATGGAACCGTGCGACCGCTACGGTCGCTGGTTCGAATCATGCCTCGGGCACGGATGTGTGTGATGTCCTTAGGTTAGTTAGGTTTAAGTAGTTCTAAGTTCTAGGGGACTGATGACCTCAGCGGTTAAGTCCCACAGTGCTCAGAGCCATCTGAACCACCGAACCATTGTGGCCACACTTCCCAGCCCCAGGAATGTGCTGTAATGCATGATGTGCTTAGCGTACTAAACTTGTCACGGTGGAAAAAAAACGCGAGTATTAAATGGTTAAGTAGAAGCAAGCTTCTGACGTGGAGATTATGCTATTCTCATGTCAGCAGGATGTAAAGACTCTTCTAGGCGTCATAGCCTCGATTTGAAGCCATTTTGAAATTTTCACTAATTCAGGAAATTTCTTAGTTCGAGAAAATCCACTGTGAATTGTGAAGTTACCGGAGAATTCGATTATCACCGTCATTATTACTATCATTTTCTTCGTACCGCTGCTGGAACACATGTGCTTAAAGATCATTTAAGTCCTTTTGGTCATTATAGAAGTAGTTGCCCAAGAACAAGTTCCTTCCTTGTCTACGGAATCCCTTTCATGTTAACATCAAACATCAGCAATTACTCGTAGGTCACATTAAAACTAAAGTAATTGATGAAGACGTTACTTGATAACGAAAACGCGCTGCCTTTCTTCATTTACTTGCGCCTAGAAATGGCTGTCGAATACTGCCAAACCAAAAGCCAAGAGATCTTACTGCCTTCCAATATACGTCGCCGTCAGTTCTTCCATATGATTTGGTCGACGTGACCTGTTTCAAATTTACTGTTTGGCAACTCTGTAATCGACGAGTTACTTCCTGGTGTGCACGGAATTAAGCCTCAAAGTTCACTTGATTTCTCGTGTCATTTCCATTGAATAACCTGAGTTGTTATCGTTTGAGGTGTAACAGAAGATTGTAAATTTACGGTTTTCAGCCCAGCAAAGTCATTGAACGTGGCAATCGCAACTAATCTCGTGCTGTAAATAGCGGTTTACGAGTTCTAGCCACTATTGGCCTCGTAAGAGGAAGGCGCAAACCGTAACTATCCGCTAGCTGTGTGTTGACGTGCTGGCCTGTGGAGACGCGGCTGTTATGGTTCGCGGTTCCAGCCGCGCTGAAGCTAACGTTTTTATACCCTCCGTGTGAGAGCTGTATGCAGTCAGTTCGAACATCTATAAGCAAATCGTAAGAAAATACTTTCAGCTCATAGTGCAATGGAGAAAAACTCACAATGCTGCACAACAGGTAACGCCTCTTTCCACTGCTGACAAGCAAATTTTGGGTTTCTAGGAATACGTAACTTTATTTATGAGATGCCACGTTTGCATACCTGTTGAGTATGACACAGCATACCATTTAAACACAGACCCAATCGAAATCTAAGTGAGTAGTGTTTTACTAATTCGTGCAGATAGAGGCACGCTTGTGTACAGATACTCAGTTTTGTTAAAACAGGCTTACTTTCGTCGTAAGGTTATCGTGGGTAGTTTTATTTCATTTCTTACAATACAGTGCACAGTTTTCGTAAGGTTTCTTTTAGTGTTGTTAAAACAATACTAAACATGAGAGAGAAATTAATTATCAACGATGTATGCGAATTCTCTGATGTTATCTGTAACAGTCTGACAATGCACATGCAGTTTATTGATTACATGCACGTTGAAAACTTGTTTTGAGTTAAAGTTGTCAAACAAGGTTTGAAGAAGATTAAAATGCCACTGCCAGACGACAGCTAATGTAGAAAATACTTTTCTGACTATTTTGGCACGATGCACTCCCCCCATACATAATACAAAAGCTTTGAGCGCATCTGCTGCCTGGCCGTCTATTAAACCTGAAAAGAACAAAATGACGCAGAAGTTGGCCTTTTTTCCACATGCGACTATTTTGGGTTGGGAAGTGAAGAGAATTATGTTCAAAGTCCCATTAAATTGTTAACTTCAGCAGACAGCAGAATTGTGTTTCGAAAAAATGTAGTTGCGAATGTAATGCAACATGCGATGTCTTATCAACAGTGCGCGGCGCTACTAGCTGTGACGTAGCTACACCAGGAAGTGAACAACAGTTCCTCCAGAACTTCGGCATTCCACAGTGCTGTGAGATAATCCATATGGCCGGATCCAGACTTCTGAGAGACAGACAGATACAGCATTTCTTTTGCACTGCACGATGGTTTCAACACACAGATAGCGCAATAGAGTAGCTCAAATGGAAATGAACACTTCCTATTTAAATTTCTGCATGCTGCACTGTTGGCAGTTCTGTGTAGGTGGCAGTTACGTTATTTTATTTCGGTGATTACAAAATAGAGTCGAATGTATGCACTGGGTAGCCAAGGCAGCTAGTTCATGACGATTCGGTCAACAAAGTAAATGAATGTACTGAACATCCTGCAAACCACTACAGGGAGCCTGTGTGTCAGAATTCTCATCTTGAGTGCCGCAACGGTGTTATGATAGAGAAATGGGTCGTAGAGTACAGGGTTTGGTGGTCTGTTGGACTGATGATAGTTTCATATGACGATGGTCTCGGTTGGATTCCAACTTCTGCCGATGTTTTTTGATAGGGAGACGCAGATTCTATTCTCTTCTAGCTACGCCAAGTGAAGAAGACATAATGGCAGTGTGGTCTGAAAATTCACATTAAACATGATATTCCTTCTCTACCAAGTAGACGTTAGGTGGAACCACAATAAAGTAAGGAGTGTCCACATGCAGAAACTCTATCACCAGTAACCTTTCTTATACTAGTTATTTATTTCAAGTGACGAAACAAATGCTATGTATGGTCACAGGACACTTATTCCATCTTTTATTTGAGCATTTGTATGTCGATAAAATTGGTTCTGAACTGGGAATGCAACTCAGACCGCCCTTAACGCGGAATTTGATCCCTTCGTGACAATACAGCTCGACTACAACTTGTTGTTTGTTCCAAACTGCAGATTCCTCAACATCTCCACATATTGCGCATGAATGGGTTGGAATTCTGGCCCGGCACTAAAGATTTAATTATTTATTATCAAGCTCTAGCATGAGAACGCCTATCTGCTGGTGGATAATAATTTTTATTTTTAATGCATTTTCATTCGTCGTCAACACTAACGATATCTGACGTTTTTGACTCCCAGTGAGACTCAGAACTATTTGCGAGATGACAGTAAGTTGAAGGATGTTATTCCGAGCTGCTGGTGGAGAAAACTTCGGCAAGTGTCGTCTCTTTGTGTGTAGTCAACAACGATATGTGTGGGGTTCGATTCTCAGTCAGCACTGAACACTTCGTCATATTATTTCTAGTTCAAACAAGCTCACATGTCGCTGCTGGTGTAACAAACCCATACTTAACGTTCCTTTTCTCTAGAATATAACAGCGATATGTGCCGGGTTGGAGTCCTGGGAAGGAAAAATTAATGTTTCGTCTCGTCATTTCATTTAATACATCTAGCTACTGCCGAGAAAATCCGATATGTCAAAGTTGATTGTGCTTCGATAACAATCCGATTAGGTTCTGGGTTAGAATCCCTGTCCAACACAAAGCTTTACCTCACTACATTTCAAGTAAGTTACTTGTGAAGAAGCAATATTTAACATCTCTCGTAGTTCGTTAACAGGTACAATAGATGCTGGGTAGGAATTCGCGTCCGTTAAAAATGTTACGTTATGTAATTTAAAGTTGATATTTGCTAACTGATACTGTCCAAAAATGAGGTACATCACTCTCTTTATGCCCAGTCAGGAATGACTGTTAATTTCCGTCTGCCACGAAATCTTAGCCTGCATGATTGGTTCAAATGGCTCTGAGCACTATGGGACTTAACATCTGAGGTCATCAGTCCCCTAGAACTTAGTAAACCTAACTAACCTAAGGACATTACACACATCCATGCCCGAGGCAGATTAGAACCTTGCGACCGTAGCCGTCACGCGGTTCTGGACTGAAGTGCCTAGAACTGCACGGCCACCGCGGCCTAGCCTGCATGACCTGGGTTTGAATCCATATGCAGGACGAGGCGGTTCGTCGTGTCATTTGAAGTTCATACATATTCTCAACTAGCTGCTCGTGAATAACGTAAATTTTTAATGACATTTTGTGTTAAATAACAAGTATGGTATGTTACTTTGAAGAGGAAATCATGAATACGACGAACTTACTACGTGCATTACCTATCTGACGTAATAATGAGAGTGCTAACATTTCATTCAGGTATGTCATTTATTGCAATAAATGTGAGCTTACAAGCCTTAAGGACAGTCTTTTCTGTGATGAGGTGTTCCCTGATACTTGTAGTATCGTGGTATTACTTTACATCTTGTGTTATTGCGATACAGAGCAGTGTTTTCTAGTGGTGATTTGTTGGAACCATTTTCAACAGTCAAACGACTGTACCAAGGAGCGATTAGAGGACCTGCTAGACAGCTGCGTTATGTAGGTCGCATGGGAATCAGATGAAATGCAATTCTGGTCGTTCGGATACTTTTGAGCACGACTGTAGATAAAATCAGAAGTTAAATATCTAATGTTTTCACCAATAGCGAAATGCTGGGACCTTAATTGACGATAGAATTGTTTTTGCCTGACTGGGATTCAAACCCAGCATCTAGCACCGTCGTTTTCTAGCCAGGAACAGACGATAAATAGCTATTGTTGCTTCACCAGTAGCGAGATGGGCACATGTTTAGCTAGACATCAGGCGACGAAAAGTTCTGTGCTGAATTGAATTCAAACCCCGCACACATCGTCATGAAGAAACTTTAACTATCAAATTCTTTTCCAATAATAGCTAGGAATGGCATGTTTGTACTTTCAATGATGTCATGGAAAATACTCTGCTGGCTAGAAGTTGAATCCACAACATGTCGTCGTTGGTGATCGCAACGAACGGAATGTCAAACCCAAATCCGTTTTCACCAGTAGGATGGAGAGGAACGTTTGAACTTGAAAAGATGTAAGGAAACGTTTGATCTTGTAATGCTGTGATAGAAAGCTCATCATGTGGCTGTGAGTTGAAACGAACACGTTACAACTGACAACGCACGAAGAGACGTTGAAAATGAAGCTATTTTTCACTGGTAGTTGGGAGTGCACATGCTAGGGCTTGAAATGAAATAACGAATATTTTGTGCTGATCAGGATTCGAAACCAGATAGGTGCCTTTCGAGGACGCCTAGAAGAGTTTGCAATCTTCGGGAACACAGTGAAATCGAATTCTAATTCCAGTCCAGCACCACAATTTTCAACGTCTCAGTTTCAAATAAAGTAAGAGCCTTGTGAACGTACATGGCCATTGGTTCATTAAATGAAATACGTTTTCTAGTTTACGACGGCTTGCTGGTGACAGAGTCTCTGCCTTACGGGGTTTCTCCATCTGTCACAGATCAAACGAATGCTTAGTCGGCAGCGAAGGGATGTTATCTTTACTGCGGATATTGAACTACGGAGCTTACTGGCGTTCTGCACTTGGCGTTACTAGGGGTGAAGGAGAGCTACTTGTGTGTGTTAAAAATCTACGCCTGACGTGAGATGTGAACCTACACGTCTTACACATCAATACAAAATTAATCCACCAGACCACAGAACCCCCTGCCAAGCACATCATTATGAATTACTGAGTATTCATTTAGATGTAGATGCAGATGTCAAGGGACACGTAACAGGAAAGAGAGCGGGACCTGGGAATAGATAAAAGTGCAGAAGTGCAAAATATAAGCGTGAAATGCTTCCAAAGTATTGCTTACTAAGATGTGTGCCACAGTTCGTTTTATCTTAGGACCGAGAGATAAGGAAGGACTGTTCTCAGAACGAAGAATGGGTTATAGGGAAGGGGAGATCAAAGAATACTGTTTCATAGGTGGTGAGAGGAATGATAGAGAGTAAAGACAGCAGCAATTACAAGAGAAAATGTAGCGTCATTTTCCAATGACCGCTAGAGTTATCCCAAGGACATACATACACACCCATGCCCGAGGGAGGTCTCGAACCTCCGCCGGGACCAGCCTCACAGTCCGTGACTGCAGCGCCTGAGACCGCTCGGCTAATCCCGCGCGGCGAGTAAACATAATATGATAACGTTGGCGTATTGTGTGGAGGACGGAGGGTGTATTCATGGATGTAGGGGAAGAGAGAGACGTATTTGAAATAACAAAACCTACTGTGACAGAGCCCATCTACGCTGATTAGTTTGCAAGTATGAAGACAGGGTATAAATGATATCAAAATAGAATACTTAACAAACTGTATATTCAAAAGAAACCCACTTGAATTAAAAGGGCAACTCATAGGAAAGCTAACCCATATTGTATCTTTTCTGTTGCCACGTGATCTTCCACTAGCTCCCAATGAGGAAAAATGACGAAAAAGAAAGTATAACAAAACATTTTAAGAACTCTAATATTTTATCCAGAATCGTTCATTATTTTGTGCTTCTATCACGCGTCTTGGCATAGAATGTATAAGCCGTCGGACGTAAAATCCTGAAGAAGCAACTTCCTCCCAGGCTTCCAGGACGCAGTCCCAAAGAGCGTAGTTGGTTGGTTTCGTGGCCAGTTCGCTGTTAATGTTCTGGCGACCTCAGCCCACATGTTTTCCATGGATTTCATATCAGCCGCCCGTGGCGGCCGGTCCATGACGTTGACGCCAATCGTGGAGAGCCGCTGCTGAACAAATGCAGACTTGTGAACGGGAGAATGGTCCTCTTCCAATGTGACGTCCCCTTCTGCGTACAGCATTCGCACTGACGGAAGCATCACATTTTTCAATATGTGGGAATACTGCGCGCTGTCCAGAGTCTATCCTGTGAAGAATTCCCGCCCCTCTCTCAGATAGCCGGCCACTTCTATTCGTCGTGGTTACTGTGGTGTCACCGCCAGACACCACACTTGCTAGGTGGTAGCTTTAAATCGGCCGCGGTCCATTAGTACATGTCGGACCCGCGTGTCGCCACTGTCAGTGATCGCAGACCGAACGCCACCACACGGCAGGTCTCGAGAGACATACTAGCACTCGCCCCAGTTGTACGGACGACTTAGCTAGCGATGCAACACTGACGAAGCCTCGTTTATTTGCAGAGAAGATAGTTAGAATAGCCTTCAGCTAAGTCAATGGCTACGACCTAGCAAGGCGCCATAGCAATTGATAGTTATCGTATGAAGCATGTCTCATCAAGAGCGATGTATACAAATGATGGATTAAAGTTAAGTATTCCAGAAGCTACGTACTTCTTTATAGCATTCATTACGTATCCTGTTTCAGACCTCACGATATTCTGCGTGAGTTTAAGTGCGTGCCTTTCGGTTACCTGTCACTGTGGACTGGCTATCTTGTCAGTCCACAACATATTTGGCGACGAGGCTTATAAGAGGATTTCGCGTTCGTATTGCTCTAATTTACTTGTGTCATGGCTTCGCCACATTCTCCAGATGTACTGTCCGAATTTTATCGCTTGCAGAATCAGCAGACGCAGGCGTTATTGGATGCCCTTGGACAGCTCGTCCAGGGTCAACGTGCAATGCAAACCGATGTGGCAGCCGCCGCTTCACCGCTACCGCAGCCACAACATGCTGTTGCACCCCCGTTTCGGCACTACGATGCGGAGGTGGAAACCTGGACGGAGTGGTCACGCCAGTTTGGATTTCATCTCGCCGCCTACAGAATTCAAGGTAACGAGCGGCAGCCTCATTTATTGGCGTGTGTAGGGGTGCAAACGTACCGTGTGATAGTGAAATTATTTCCCCGACGTGACGTAGCAACTCTGTCCTACGAAGAAATTTTGTCTGCTTTAGACGCATATTTCAAAGAAACAGTCAATATCGTTGCAAAAAGGTATACGTTCTTTCGTACAAAACGTACGGCCGGTCAAACTAATCGGGAGTGGGTTGCAACTTTGCAAGGCCTTACAAGGGATTGTGCTTTTGAATGTGAATGTGGACTCCCTTATTCAGATACAATGGTACGTGATGCAATTGCACAGAACGTTTCTGATGTTCGTATACGGGAGCAAATTTTTAAACTCGTTAATCCCTCCCTTCAACAAGTGATTGACATATTGGATAGACAAGACACGCTTAACTTTGCTCAGGACTCATTTGCAACTTCGCCAGCCGTGTGTACCATTAACCGGCCAGCCGGGCGAGCTGCACGGAACTGTAAACAGCCCTCGCGCACGTCCGCGCAGCCCCGTGTCCCGCGCCAGCATGCAAATGCCGTGAAATCATGCCCGCGGTGTGCTACTAGAAATTCGCGTGAGAATTGCCCATCACGCCAAGCTATTTGCTTTTTCTGTAATAAAAAAGGACATGTTCAGAGTGTTTGTCAGAAAAAGCTCAGATCGGACACTCACAACGATTCCAGGCCCTTTGCTTTGCTCCGGAATCGAACCAAGAATACTCAGGCTCGTGAACCTTCACCCACGGACATTCATGTAGTTAATTCCACTCCGCCCAGTGCCACTCTTTCTAACAGTGACTGTGTTCGTCCCACAAAAAGTGTGCGTCGACGTCGCCGGAAATCACGTCAATTAGCAAGTGCTTCTGTACCAGTGTCTGTTCACATTGCACGAGACAGTCGCTCTTGTCGTCAGCAGGACAATAAACTTTTTGTAGACTTGGACATTAATGGCAACGTGATCCCATTCCAGCTCGATACCGGAGCTGCGGTTTCTCTGATCAATAAAGACACGTACAACCAACTGGGCACTCCTCCGTTGCGTGCCACAAATGTTCAGCTAACTACATATTCAGGTCACACGATCCCTGTGTTAGGACAGTGCAGCCTTCTTGCAACATACAAGGGACAAACAAAACTTGTGTCTTTTTACGTCCTTCGTTCTTCTTCTGTAGTGAACTTGTTTGGTTTAGATTTATTTCAGTTGTTTAACTTGTGTATAGTCAATCAGGTCCTATCAGTGAACCAGACTGTGCCTTCAGCCAGTGTTTCTCGTCCCTGTGAAGAATTTGCAGACATTTTTGCACCGGGCCTTGGTTGCGCTAAGAACTATACAGCACATTTGGAACTGAAAGTAAACGTGCAACTGAAATTTTTCAGAGTGTGCAATGTTCCCCACACATTGCGTGATGAGGTCGCAAGAACATTACACGATTTGGAATCGCAAGGTGTGATCGAACGTGTGCAGGCTTCTCTCTGGGCATCACCCTTAGTAATTTTGCCAAAACCTTCCAGAAAACTGAGACTTTGTGTGGACTTCAAGGCAACAGTGAATCCACAACTAGTGACTGCTACTTTTCCTTTGCCCCGCCCGGAAGATCTTTTTGCTAAACTGTGCCCGGGAAAATATTTTTCTAAGTTGGACCTAGCAGATGCGTACTTGCAAATATCGGTGGACGACGACTCCCAGCGCGTTTTGGTGGTTAACACGCATCTTGGTTTGTATCGCTTCAAAAGACTGCCATTCGGGTGTGCATCCGCCCCTGCATTGTTTCAGCCATATCTACAAACTGTTTGTGCGTCGGTCCCTACTGCAGCAAACTATCTGGACGATATTGTGATCTCCAGAAAGACAGAAGCCGAACATTTAGCCAACCTCCGCACATTATTTCAGGTCTTGCGACAAAATGGTCTTCGCTTGCGGAAGGACAAATGTGTGTTTTTTGCTTGTGACTTACCATATTTGAGACATGTCATCAATGCCCAAGGCATACATCCGAGTCCAGAGCACCTTCGTGCCATACAAGACTTGCCTTCGCCGCAGAATTTGCAGCAGCTGCAGAGTGTGCTGGGTAAAATAAATTACTGTCATCGCTTTCTGCGCAATGCCTCTTCCATTTCAGTTCCGCTTCATCGCTTTCGCCAGTTGAAGTCGGCGTTCCTTTCAAATACTTGCCTTACGCCATTCGATCCCCGGAAACCCCTTTTGTTGATGGTAGATGCATCGGATTTCGGGATCGGAGCTGTGCTCGCGCACTACGATGGTTCGCATGATCCCCCTATTGCCTTTGCGTCCAAATTGCTCTCATCTGCGGAAAGAAATTATTCATAGATAGAGAAAGAAGCTTTGGCTCTCGTGTTTGGTGTTACAAAGTTTCACGATTTCTTGTATGGTCGTCACTTTACCATCATCACAGACCACAAACCTTTGACATCGCTTTTTCATCCAAACAAGCCTGTACCTCCACGTACAGCACAGAAATTCATTCGCTGGTCTATTTTCATCTCGCAGTAACGCTACGATATATTGTATCGGTCCACTGCTAAGCACGGAAACGCCGATGCATTGTCCCGTTTGCCTGTTGCTGAGGATGGAGCATTCGATTCTTCCGAACTTGCTTGCATGTTCATTGATGCGGAAACCGATGACGTGGTCGAATCGTTTCCGATTGATTTTCGTCGTGTAGCTACGGCCACAGCTGCTGACCCTGTCCTTGCTACCGTTTTGCGTTTTGTTGCTACGCAATGGCCCTTGTCAAAGTCACGGATAGAGGATCCGTTGGTTCGCAGATTTTTTGCTCACAAGGAGAGACTTTTTGTACGACGTGGTGTTTTGTTGTTGCGTTCTGATAATGATCAGTCCAGAGTCGTGGTCCCACGTTCGTTACAGTCCTCTGTTTTACGGCTTCTCCACCAAGGACATTGGGGTATAGTGCGAACGAAACAGCTTGCTCGTCAGCACTGTACTTGGTTCGGAATCGATGCTGCGTTTACGAATATGTGCTCTTCTTGCATGGCGTGTGCCGAACAACAATCCGCCCCACCGCGGAAATTCTTTGCCTGGCCGAAAGCCACTTCCCCTTGGCAACGCTTACACATCGATTTTGCTGGTCCCTTCTGGAATGCTCGATGGTTGGTTGTTGTCGATTCTTTCAGTAATTTTACTTTTGTTGTCCGAATGTCTTCCACGACGTCATCTGCCACCCTCCAAGCGTTATCCGCTATCTTTTGCATTGAGGGTATTCCACAGACTATTGTTTCCGACAGTGGCCCACAATTCAAGTCCGCAGAATTTCAGTCATTCTGCAAGGCCAATGGTATTCAACATCTGACGTCCGCGCCGTTTTCGCCTCACATGGTGCCGTTGAACGATTGGTCCGGACTTTCAAGTCACAGATGTTGAAGTTGAAAGAGTCACATTCTCGGGAGGACGCGTTATTGCTCTTCTTGTCTTCGTATCGCTCTCAGCCCCGAGATGGTCGCTCGCCGGCTGAGTTGGTCCACGGTCGTCCTCATCGAACCTTGATGTCTTTGCTGCATCCGCCGCATCAGGTTCCTGTGCAGCGGCAGACTCCTGCTTTTGCACCAGGCGACGTTGTGTTCTATCGCAACTATCGAGGTTCACGGCGTTGGCTCGCAGGGCGCATTCTTCGCTGCCTCGGCCGCGCGATGTATTTGGTTTTGGGGGCCTCTGGTGAGGTGCGTCGGCATCTCAATCAGCTGCGCCTCTGTCGTCGCACGGGTTCTGCCGCTCCCCGTCTGCTTTCAGCGACGGTGCCGTCCGGTCAGCGCCGTGGGGACCCATCTACTGGCTCGCCTCATCCCCAGGTGTTACCGACGCTGCCTTCCATTTTGCCCCATGGCGACGCGCCGCCGCCGCCTGTTCTCCCGCCGGCGCCGCCCGCTGTGGACGCGTCGCTGCAACCGCCTGGCGCCTCCCTGGGTCACGCGCCGCCGATCGCTTCCCGTGACCAGCAGTCCTCCGCCATGGAACTCTTGCCCGCTCCGAACCACATGGCGTCTTCGCGCGTCGGGTACCCCGACGCGATGGAGGTTGACACTTCGGCCCCTCCTGTCTCTCTACGGGCACATACACCGCATGTTGACGTGCACCCTGGACTAGGTTTTCAGGCGTTTCCTAGCTCCCCTCGGACCGAATGGCCGGGTGCAGGTGGCACAGCCTCGCCTTTTGTTAGGCTTCCCACCTCATCGCATAAGTCAACATGGGGTCCTCCCCACGGCGGGTGGAAGCCTTATAACACAACCGTTCGCCGATTTGCGGGGGAGGAATGTGGTGTCACCGCCAGACACCACACTTGCTAGGTGGTAGCTTTAAATCGGCCGCGGTCCATTAGTACATGTCGGACCCGCGTGTCGCCACTGTCAGTGATCGCAGACCGAGCGCCACCACACGGCAGGTCTCGAGAGACTTACTAGCACTCGCCCCAGTTGTACGGACGACTTAGCTAGCGATGCAACACTGACGAAGCCTCGTTTATTTGCAGAGAAGAAAGCTAGAATAGCCTTCAGCTAAGTCAATGGCTTCGACCTAGCAAGGCGCCATAGCAATTGATAGTTATTGTATGCAGCATGTCTCATCAAGAACGATGTATACAAATGATGGATTAAAGTTAAGTATTCCAGAAGCTACGTACTACTTTATAGCATTCATTACGTATCCTGTTTCAGACCTCACGCCATCCCGCGTGAGTTTAAGTGCGTGCCTTTCGGTTACCCGTCACTGTGGACTGGCTGTCTTGTCAGTCCACAACAGTTACATATTCGCGTCGATGGCGAGTCCCTTGCGGTCTGTAAACGATTCGTGGACCGTCGTTATTGGTGGAAAACACCTCCTCATCAGTGAAAATGACGTTGTCCCACGACGCCCTCAGATGGAGCTCCACAAATGCTAGCCGGTATAAAACGTTGTCTTCGCTGAGCTCTTGTTTCACGGCGGATCGTCGTGCATGCAGTCCAGCGTCCCTCAGCCTTCAGCTAATCATGTCACTGGAGCCGGGGAAGTTGGTCTCCCGCCGCAACTGCTTCGCGTTCAGAAAGGGATTTTCTTTGCTCCTAGACACTAGGTCCCTGTCTTCCTGCTGTGAGCTCACTCTCTTCCTGCCTGAGCCAGGAGCCCTGTTGGTGGTGCCTCTTTCAAGGCATATCCTCCACCATCTCGTTGCAGTGGTATGTGGTACGCCATACCGTCTGCCAGCTTCTCTGGTGGAAAATCCTCCTTCCTCAATGAGAGTGACGACTCTACCTCGGCCGGCCGGAGTAGCCGAGCGGTTCTAGGCGCTTCAGTGTGGAACCGCGCGACCGCTACGGTCGCAGGTTCGAATCCTGCCTCGGGCATGGATGTGTGTGATGTCCTTAGGTTAGTTAGCTTTAAGTAGTTCTACGTTCTAGGGGACTGATGACCTCAGATGTTAAGTCTCATAGTGATCAGAGCCATTTGAACCATTTTTTGACTCTACCTCGAATAGACCTCTCCCAGTGAGCCATTACGGCAGACAGCCTGATGTGTATTTCTGCTTGCCGCTCTTATACTGATTCCAGGAGAGGAGGTAAACATACACTCCTGGAAATGGAAAAAAGAACACATTGACACCGGTGTGTCAGACGCACCATACTTGCTCCGGACACTGCGAGAGGGCTGTACAAGCAATGATCACACGCACGGCACAGCGGACACACCAGGAACCGCGGTGTTGGCCGTCGAATGGCGCTAGCTGCTCAGCATTTGTGCACCGCCACCGTCAGTGTCAGCCAGTTTGCCGTGGCATACGGAGCTCCATCGCGGTCTTTAACACAGGTAGCATGCCGCGACAGCGTGGACGTGAACCGTATGTGCAGTTGACGGACTTTGAGCGAGGACGTATAGTGGGCATGCGGGAGGCCGGGTGGACGTACCGCCGAATTGCTCAACACGTGGGGCGTGAGGTCTCCACAGTACATCGATGTTGTCGCCAGTGGTCGGCGGAAGGTGCACGTGCCCGTCGACCTGGGACCGGACCGCAGCGACGCACGGATGCAAGCCAAGACCGTAGGATCCTACGCAGTGCCGTAGGGGACCGCACCGCCACTTCCCAGCAAATTAGGGACACTGTTGCTCCTGGGGTATCGGCGAGGACCATTCGCAACCGTCTCCATGAAGCTGGGCTACGGTCCCGCACACCGTTAGGCCGTCTTCCGCTCACGCCCCAACATCGTGCAGCCCGCCTCCAGTGGTGTCGCGACAGGCGTGAATGGAGGGACGAATGGAGACGTGTCGTCTTCAGCGATGAGAGTCGCTTCTGCCTTGGTGCCAATGATGGTCGTATGCGTGTTTGGCGCCGTGCAGGTGAGCGCCACAATCAGGACTGCATACGACCGAGGCACACAGGGCCAACACCCGGCATCATGGTGTGGGGAGCGATCTCCTACACTGGCCGTACACCACTGGTGATCGTCGAGGGGACACTGAATAGTGCACGGTACATCCAAACCGTCATCGAACCCATCGTTCTACCATTCCTAGCCCGGCAAGGGAACTTGCTGTTCCAACAGGACAATGCACGTCCGCATGTATCCCGTGCCACCCAACGTGCTCTAGAAGGTGTAAGTCAACTACCCTGGCCAGCAAGATCTCCGGATCTGTCCCCCATTGAGCATGTTTGGGACTGGATGAAGCGTCGTCTCACGCGGTCTGCACGTCCAGCACGAACGCTGGTCCAACTGAGGCGCCAGGTGGAAATAGCATGGCAAGCCGTTCCACAGGACTACACCCAGCATCTCTACGATCGTCTCCATGGGAGAATAGCAGCCTGCGTTGCTGCGAAAGGTGGATATACACTGTACTAGTGCCGACATTGTGCATGCTCTGTTGCCTGTGTCTATGTGCCTGTGGTTCTGTCAGTGTGATCATGTGATGTATCTGACCCCAGGAATGTGTCAATAAAGTTTCCGCTTCCTGGGACAATGAATTCACGGTGTTCTTATTTCAATTTCCAGGAGTGTATTTACGTCAAACCGAGCGGCAGAGGCAGAGGCATGCGGCGCAGCCTTGCTGGCTCGTCCCGGGCTGTTGGCCCACCAACGCCACCGCCAGCTCGCTCACTTGCGTCTCGCCTCGGCCAGCTTGGCTGGCCCGTAGCTCGCGAGCAGCGGCTAGTACAGACCCGGGCCGCATGGCCTCGATCACCCCTTGAAGGATCAAAAGTTACACCTAACCTACCCAACCAAGTCTGTAGTGCAAACTAACGCAGCTACAGCTATTATGCTATAACATGTGCAGGCACACCTACAATTGACGATTTATTCAAATATTTGACGAACAATACTTTCAAAAATACATTCATTTTAAACATAGCTACCACAAAATATTTCACCTAGCTAGTAATAGCATGACGCAGGAAACTATACTTTCTTGTAAGCGCTGTGCATTAGATGGAGCCTTAAGAAAAGCTGTATTCAACCACGACAACTACGCGGAATGTAAAAGCAATCAGGTTTGGCGGCAACTTCTCCAAATAATAGTATATACTTAGTATATAATACACGTTTTGTGCATTTATAACATTTACTCAGTGTCTCTGAAACAATACGTGCTGCACGACGGAAATTACTTTCTGCAGAGGCACTTCATTTACAACTCAATAATACACGACTACTAGAGAACATTGCTCTTTACGGCAGTCAATCCACTTGTAAATTAACACCATGATATCGCAGATATTAGGCAACACATTACTAGGGATGAGTAAGGCCTTAAGATTTGCAACTAAACATGCTACTCCTAGCTACTACTGAATATGAAGTTGATTATTAACGTGTCTTCATAACCATGTGTGCGGCGTTTGACTCTCAGTCAGCATATACGCTTTCGTCACCTTATTTCTACTTAAACGTGTGCACATCTCGCTGATGGTGGACCAACGTTTGACATTTCTCGTCCGTTCCTGGTTAACAACGACGGCAGGCGCCGGGTTCGAATCCTGGTCAGGCAATACAGCATCAGTCGTCATTTAAGGTTCCAACCCCACTACTGGTGACAAACTGTGATATCTACATTCTGATTTTACGTACTTACTCAACAATTCGATTAGGTGCTGGGTTCGCATCCTTGTCCCCAGCATTACATGATGGCATTTCAATTTTAAACATGTGCATCCTTTATTCCTTGGCAATGCAACACTATACAACGTCTTTCGAGGTTAATTACCAAGAAGGTAATTGTGGTGGTGGTGGTTAGTGTTTAACGTCCCGTCGACAACGAGGTCATTAGAGACGGAGCGGAAGCTCGGGTTAGGGAAGGATTGGGAAGGAAATCGGCCGTGCCCTTTCAAAGGAACCATCCCGGCATTTGCCTGAAACGATTTAGGGAAATCACGGAAAACCTAAATCAGGATGGCTGGAGACGGGATTGAACCGTCGTCCTCCCGAATGCGAGTCCAATGTGCTAACCACTGCGCCACCTCGCTCGGTAAGGTAATTGTCATGTTAGGGTTCCTGCTTTTGTACAAACATTATCGTCATTTACGTTCAAGTTGAGAATTGATAACTGATACTGGTGCAAACGTCAATATTTGACGTCTCTTTCTGCCTAGTGATCGAGTCTCGATAAGGCACAAAGCTTTGCTTGTTTAACAATGGCCTTACGTTCTGGGTTTGCATCCGGATCCAGAACGAAGACGTTGGTCATGTCATTTAAAGTACAACTTCGTGTACAAGTAACTGTTGATGAGTAATGTGAACAATGATATTACTTGTGATTCGCTGTTAATGTTGGGATTTCCGTAGAGTGGTTGCCGCTGTTAATCACGTTTTCTTTTAACTGCTTAGTATTACATAAAGTTGATGCGAAACCACTCCCCGTTGAACGTTGAACGACGTTCAGCATGTGTTCGGTAAACCTTTTAGACAGCAAAGAACTTGTTTCCAATTGCCATACAACTTTATAAATCCATATATTGTCTCCAATATTTAATTGTGCTTAAGGAAAACTGAACGATTTATGTGACAAAACTAGTTGTCCCATAACATTTGAAATGTCACTTATTGTAATTAAGTTTAGTTTACAAACGTTAAGGACTGTCTGATCGCTTCTGTACTATCGTGGTGTTACTTTATATCTGGACGGACTGTCATAAAGACCGGTGTTCTCTAGTAGTCTCTAGCGGTACCCATTGTGTATCTTACGACGACTGTACTGTGGAGGGTTGCGACTATGTGCAACACATTTATGCTATGTTGGTTGCATACATTCAGGCGCAGCCTACACGTTGGAATTCAGAGGTGACCCACTTTTCTTGCTGTCGAGTGTACATCTACGCTCTTCAAACCACCGTGAGGTGCATGGGAGAGGGTACATCCCACTGTACCAGTTATTAGTGTTTCTTCCCGTTCCATTCACATGCGGAGTGCGGGAAGAATGATTGTTTGAAGCCTCTGTGCGTACTGTAATTAATCTTGTCCTCGCGACCCCTATGTCAGCGGAACGGAGGGGACTGTAGTATATTCCTAGAGTCATCATTTAAAGCTGTCTCTTGAAACTTTCTTAATAGACATTCTCGGAGTAGTTTACGTCTATCTTCGAGAGTCTTCGAGTTCAATTCCCCAGTATCTCTGTGACACTCTCCTATGCATTAAACAAGCCTGTGACCTTTCGTGTTGCCCTTCTCTGTACACGTTCAATATCTCCTCTTAGCCATATTTGGTACCAGTCCTACACACTTGAGCAATTTTCGCAGGCTGGTCGCACAAGTGATATAAGCAATCTACTTTGTAGTCTGACTGCATTTCCCCGGTATTCTACCAGTAAACCGATGTCTACCATCTGCTTCACCCATGACTGAGCCTGTGTGATCACACTAGTTCATGTCCGAACAAAGTGTTACACCCAGGTATTTTTATGAGTTGTCCGATACCAACAGTGACTCACTGGTATTATAGTCATAGAATATTACGTTTTTGTTTTGTGAGGTGCACAATTTTACATTTCTGAACATTTAAAGCAAGTTGCCAGTCTCTGCACCACATTGAAATCTCATCAATCTGAATATTCATGTAGCTTCTTTCAGATTGTACTTTGTTATACAGTACTGTATCATCTGCAAAAAGCCTCATTTTACTATTAATATTGTCTGCAAAGTCATTAATGTACAACAGGAACAGCAAGGGTCCCAACACTTTCCCCTGAGGTAAACCTGAGGTTGCTTCTACATCTGACGACGACTCTCCATCCATTCTGAATAAAACAAACATTGCACTGTCGCATTTAGCACCTGATATTGGGCAAGTGACTTTCAAGTAAAACGTCTTCTCTTTACGAGTATACACATAACGGATTCACAACTGCGAAGACATTTCATATATTTCGTAACGGCTTAGTCACTGACGTGTATGTCCGAAGGATCATTGAATAGTAATTCGGAATAACACAGGTGTTGCCCATATTGTATTGTCGACTAGTTCCAAAACTGCTGAGGAATTGGCTATTGCATTAAAGGTAAGATGACCACTGGTTTGGTTGAATGCAACTGATACATAGGTATTCTCGTTGCATAATTTCCGACTGGGGACAATTTCGCTAGAGCTCTCGAAGCCTCTGAGAAATGTTGAGAAAATAGTCTCATGGTTTTATATTTTTCGGGCCACCTCATCTCACACATTCGTGATAAATTGGAAGCATATTTTCAGGGTGTAGTCGAATCTCTAAAAAGAGTTTATAGCGTCGTTTACAATGACAACGGCATTCGTAATTTCCGGCACTGCATTTGCATTGTTACCCACAAGGTTGAGTTTGTGACTTGATCAAAGAAACTGTGAGGATTCATAATATTTCTTTCTCAAAATGGCCTGTACACTGCTCTCTGTGCCAGCCATTGTAGAACAACCATCTAAGACAAATCCTACACAACCTCCTGCGATGCGCAGTAACCGTTCCCCAATGTAGTTCCTTGAAATGACCCTGGCGTCACAGATCTTGTGTCGAATCGCGACCAGAACTGAACTTGTTGCACCATTCCACAATAGTAGTTCCAGACAGACATGCTTCCTCACAGACATTCTTCATTCTCGGACTGATGTCTACCGTTGTTTGTCCTTCGACAGTGAAGACAAGAATAACAGCATGTAGTTCCTGCTTGGACGCATTTGGTGATAACGTCGTCATAGTTTACGTTTCGGCGTTTACTACACGCACGTCGGATAGACACGAGTATCACACCAGTCTCCCGCCTGCATGTCGGTGCTTATATACGCGCATTGGAGTTGCGGTACGTTGCATATACGCTGCAGTAAAGCCTTCAAACGCAAATTTTGTGATCGGACCTTGTATAATGATAATTTTCCGTAGATGTTGGGTATTTCTAGTACTTGTTGATGCTGGATAACTACAACACAGCACATACTCTGAACATTACAGACAAGAAATCAATGTGAGCCCTTTAATAGGACGTTCACTGTGTTATCATTTAAACTTGAGGTGCCACTGGGTAAACAAATGTCGATTGTGAATGATGTGGACTGCTGAGTGTTCTCTTTTGTCTTTGACACATTTGCTGATGCCTGATAACACCCCTTGTCGTGAGATACTTTTAAAAACCACGTACCAAACAGGAATAAGTCAAGAATGGTCAACAGCCACTCGAATCTTGCGTAATGAGTATGTTTACGGCGTTTGCTACAGCAACGACATAAGAAGAGCGTTACAAAAATACTTGTAATTGCAAAGGAGACGACTTACCTTACTCGTCGTCGGTGTTGTCACCATGTGAAAGTCCATTACGGTGGTCCGGATGGATAATTTGGAAGAGTCGAACCGTGTATTCTTCCTGATACTCGTTCGTTTCCCGTACTGTCCGCAATGAAATTGTCACAGTATTTCAGCATTGAAACTGTTCTTACGAAGTTTTACGCACTTCTCACCACCACAGTCGACACTGTCCCTTCTTCCCTCGTCTGGTAGTACTCCACATTCGGAACAAAAACTGAAACAATTTTCTACGCTGGATAAATATGGAATTGGATTTTTTCATGTGAGAGAATCCGCCGAAGAAACGTCAAGAACACCAGACATCCCACTCACTAAAGACATAAATCGACTGGGATTCCCTAGCAACTCACAAATAATTCGCGGAGGTGTGTAATTTAGAGGAACTAAGGTAACGACGGAAAACAGATGAAAATGACGATCACATGTAATTGATCAGAACGCCCGCCACCAGAGTCCCATAATCGATTTACGATCGCACGTTCGATGTGTATCGTTTGGACACCGCAACTTCGATAGATACTCATTCTTGGAAACGATCGAATGTCGAATCTTTGATCTTCATAAATATTTTCATATCAATGGCTGGAAGCATTTGGGGGATTATTTCTGTAAACATACAGGTTGACAGAGGGCTAGTGCAATCGACATTACTATTTACAAAACAATACACTGCTTCAGTTTAAATATTTTCTTTTTAGCTCATGTCAAAATTCTGTACGACTGATGCGCAAATTTCAGTCACGAGATCGTTTTCGCGCCACGTACCATTTACTCTCTGTTTTACCGCGACGAATAACTGCTCTCTGAACGGCGTACGTATAGAAGCAGCCGTGCCTTGGCCGCACTTGTTTTGTTTTGTCTGTCTTCGACAGTTACATACGAGGCAGATTCGGAGCTTCCAGTATTCTATACAAGAGTTCTATAACAGAAGCTTTTGTTTTCGGTTTCCAGCGTCCAGCAGAAAGTTCTCTTGGCGATAAGGTAAGAGATAATTAACTTTTGTAGCGCAGAATGAGAGTGACGCGTAATCAGTAGCGATTTTTCTCATAGATTGTTACGAAAATGTGTGATGTTTCTGTTCTTCGAGGACGTTAAGGTTGTTGTGTTGTTATTGGACATGTCAATATATAAGAAAAACATTACGTGGTCGAACTGCGTGCAGTTTCTCGTGTTCTGCAGCTTCTGAGACACTCATTTCCATCACGATAACCCCATAGGCAAAATACCTACGGTACTGAAATGCTGTTTCTTTCGGTTGTCAGTGGCCTGGAATAATGACAAACTAGCTGCGGATGTTTTTAATGTCGCTGCTCCATAGTTTCACGTACATAATCTACTGTCTGACAAGCTAATGGTCGTAACTTGCAAACATTCTGTTAATGGTGCTAACTGCCTTGTACGTTTAGCACCGCTCAACTGGTGCAGTAGTTACGTGAAGCGTTTTCTCTAGGATGCGTTTAGTCAGTCCTGGCATTATGTGCAATAAATGCAAATTATTCGTTAGCAGGTTGCGAAAAAGTTTCATGTGTTCTTTTTTTGACAGCGTATGCTCACGTATGCGAACACGTACACACGCTGGCATGTGTGTGTGTGTGTGTGTGTGTGTGTGTGTGTGTGTGTGTGTGTGTGTGTGTGTGTGTGTGTGTGTGTGTGTTTGTATTTCTTAAGATCGAAATATATTAATTTTGCTCCCTCACCCCCGACCCCTTTTCAGGGTGTAAGATTAGTTTCGACTCCAATTAAAAAAAAAAATAAATCGGATTCTTCTGTTGCAAGTTTGAACTCACAAATATAACGCAGGTCTCCATCAGTTACGTAGATTCGCGCCATAATATAATAAACAGTAGTTTCCTTGTGTTTAATCATCATTTCTGAGACTTTATATGTTAATGTGTGGTTGTAGATTACATGGTGAAAATTATTGGCCTACAAATTCTGATCTACTTCCATCCAAACTTCCTGCTCTGTCTAGTCACTTTCCTTTAGTGACTGCTTTTTCTCAGCAGTTGTTCACTGATCCATACAACCATCCGGAACAGGTATTCAGATACTCCCGATCTCTGCTAAAAGCCCAATGGAATCTTTCAATACATATACAGCAGAGTTGATATCTCGGCAATAAGTGCATATCGCGCCTCTAGCTCACAGTTACAACACAATGCAAACCGTCCCTCTGTAATATTTGTTGATCACAATCGTTATTTTTCGTGTGACCTGATGAACGTAGAAGAACTTCTTCTTAATAATTGTAAACTGCAGGTTATCAGAAACCTTAGGTGCTCCCGTACTTACAGCAAATGCGGCAGGGCATGTGAAAAACCGGCAAGAAAATCTAAATCGCAGAAAAGAATGAGACGGCGTAAGAAGCAGCGGTCTTTCAGGTACGAATACGTAATCTTGGAAGTATAGTCGAAGAACATTCGCCGTTATCTAACGTCCTGCAATTGTAAAATCTAGTTTACTTTTCAAGGAATTATTGTTTGAAACAGGGTTGCGGCAACTGTCCCAGATGCTCAGTGGGCTCCAACCACTTCTGAGGGGACGGGTGTGCGACGCCTCGGTGCGTGAACTTCGCCGACTTAGGTGAGTGAACTTCGTTTGATATTCGACCATTTGTGTCATGTAGGTCAATGTGAAATACCCACACTATTGTGTCTTTGTGCTACAACGGTCACCATGGGGCGGAACGTCTCTACACAATATCTTTGTATGCATTCCAAATCACAAAATTCCTGTCTTCATACGTAAACATCATATACTCGTTTTCTGCTCAACTAAGACAACCCAGAAGGCAGTACCAGAATCAACGCAGATTTTGAGCAGTCCATCAAGATCATTTAATACGAGTAACGTCATGATCACTAAACACGATCATCGTCCTGCCGAGAAAGGGAAAATTTGTGACAGGGACTAATAAACCTTAAACGGCAGCATTTCAGAACGAAAGTGAGACGTATTTATCAATTTAATCCACTAATATAATTCAGTAATAATATTGCAACAGGATTTCTGTAGTGATCAAGCGTACCTCAGCCAAAGTCATAAACTATCATTTTCTGTTGTGCAGTCGGCCGATATGGCCGAGCGGTTCTAGCCACTTCAGTCTGGAACCGCGCGACCGCTACGGTCGCAGGTTCGAATCCTGCCTCGGGCATGGATGTGTGTGATGTCCTTAGGTTAGTTAGGTTTAAGTAGTTCTAAGTTCTAGGGAGTGATGTGATGACCTGAGATGTTAAGTCCCATAGTGCTGAAAGCCATTTGAACCATTTTTTTTTCTTTTCTTTTTAACGAGAATATAAGGTGCCAAGAAGACCGTGCTCCAGACGGCCACGTGCCACTACCGAGAACGTAGACCATCGTGTTCAGTGTATGGTTTTGGTGCGTCATACTGCATCTGCAGCAGCAATCTGACCAGCAGTTGGCACCACAGTGACGCAACGAACTGTTACAAATAGGTTACTTTCAGGACAGCTCCAAGCCAGACGCGCTGCATAGTTTATTCCGCTGACCCCAAACCACCGCCACTTTCAACTTCAGTGATGTCAAGCGAGAGCTCAGTGGAGGCCAGAGTGGAGGTATATTGTGTTTGTCAAAGAAAGCCGGTTCTGCCTCGGTGCAAGTGACGGCCGTGTGTTGGACAGAAGGGAGCCAGTTGAGGCCTGCAACCGAGCCATTTACTTGCTACACACACTGGAGCTTCTCCTGGAGTTATGATCTTGGGTGCGATTTCGTACGACAGCAGGAACACTTACGTCGTTATCCCACGCACTCTGACCATGACCAGGAAGGATTCAGAATTCATGCCGTCCGCGGTGGTCTTGCGGTTAAGGCGCTCCGTCCGGAACCGGGCGACTGCTACGGTCGCAGGTTCGAATCCTGTCGCGGGCATCGATGTGTGTGATGTCCTTAGGTTAGTTAGCTTTAAGTAGTTCTAAGTTCTAGGGGACTGATAACCATAGATGTTAAGTCCCATAGTGCTCAGAGCCATTTGAACCAGAATTCACACTCTTAGCAGTGGATGTTCGAAAACATAACGAAATAATTTTTTTACTTGTGAAATTTCATCATTTTTTCACTTACTAATGGCAGTATTTGTTGCTATAGGTACACTTTTCTTCATAAGTAAGAGAGATTCTTCGATGAATTTTGCACAGCATGCAAACCATACTTAAAGGTCTATGAAACTATAGAATTTTCCAAATTTATTAAAAACTACGGTAAAAATTGAGCTAATTAACTATAATATTTGTGTTTTTTCTAAACATGATGCTTAAAATACAACGGCTCATTCGTTTTTTCATAAATTTAATAAATGCTAGAGTTTCATACACCTGTAAGTATGGTATGTATGCTGTGGAAAATTCATCGAAGAATCTCTCTAACTTATGAAGAAAAGTGTACCTATAGCAACAAACGCAGCCATTAGTAAGTGTAAAAAATGATGAAATTTCACACGTAAAACATTATTTTGTTATGTTTTCGAACTTCCACTGCAATGAGTGTGAATCCTGAATCCTTCCTGGTGGTGCTGACAAAGTCTTATGAATTTATTTGTAAACTGGAAATCAAAATGTTCTGTGATGCCTCTACTGCTCCAAGTCGGCCCGTTTGACGTCCTACCCCCCTTAATTCTATAATGGCATCTCCGGCTTCCTTTTCGTTGAAGATTTTGCCATTTATTGGATTTCTCCACGGACCTGTCTCATTGTGGTGTCTTCAGCGCTGTCTCGATCGTCTTTACTCATGGAGCATCGACAATGGCTTTCGTTTTTCCACATACAAAACCGTTTGTATGAATTTCTGGAGGCGCAGTTGGTTTCTTCCACTGTCTTTACATCTTGGGCCTGTTGATCTTCCGTTCGTTGAAACTACGAAATGAATGGGACTCATTCTCGATAGGACACTTTCTTGGTCCTCCCACATGTCTTACCTGGCAGCCCGCTGTATGCAGTCCCTCAATGTCCTTCGTGACCTCGGTGGTATTTCCTGGGGAGCAGATAGAACCACCCTCCCCCCTTTGGACTCGTCCCTTATCCGCTCAAAACTAGACTATGGGTGTTTTGTTTATGCATCTGCAGGTCCGTCCTTCTTATGTCCTCTCAATACTGCCCACAATCGTGGAGTGCGTTTGGCCATGGTCACCTTTTACACATCTACATTTATACTCCGCAAGCCAGCCAACAGTGTGTGGCGGTGGGCGCTTTACGCGCCACTGTCATTACGTCCCTTTCCCGTTCCAGTCGCGTATGATTCGCGGGAAGAACGACTGCCGGAAAGCCACCGTACGCGCTCCAATCTCTCTGATTTCACATTCGTGATCTCCTAGGGAGGTGTAAGTAGGGGGAAGCAATATATTCGATACCTAATCCAGAAACGCACCCTCTCGAAACCTGGACAGCAAGCTACACCGCGATGCAGAGCGCCTCTCTTGCAGAGTCTGCCACTTGAGTTTACTAAACATCTCCGTAACGCTATAACGCTTACCAAATAACCCTGTGACGAAACGCGCCGCTCTTCTTTGGTTCTTCTCTACCTCCTCCGTCAACCCGATCTGGTACGGACGCCACACTGATGAGCAATACTCAAGTATAGGTCGAACGAGTGTTTTGTAAGCCACCTCCTTTGTTGATGGACTACATTTCCTAAGGACTCTCCCAATGAATCTCAACCTGGTACCCGCCTTACCAACAATTAATTTTATATGATCATTCCACTTCAAATCTTTCCGTACGCATACTCCCAGATATTTTACAGCAGTAACTGCTACCAGTGTTTGTTCCGCTATCGTATAATCATACAATAAAGCATCCTTCTTTCTATGTATTCGCAATACATTATATTTGTTTATGTTAAGGATCAGTTGCCCCTCCCTGCACCGAGTGCCTATCCGCTGCAGACCTTCCTGCATTTCGCCACAATTTTTTAATGCTGCAACTTCTCTGTATACTACAGCATCATCCGCGAAAAGCCGCATGGAACTTCGACACTATCTACTAGGTCATTTATATACATTGTGAAAAGCAATGGTCCCGTAACACTCCCCTGAGGCACGCAGAGGTTACTTTAACGACTTTAGATGTCTCTCCATTGAGAACAACATGCTGTGTTCTGTTTGCTAAAAACTCTTCAATCCAGCCACACAGCTGATCTGATATTCCGTAGGCTCTTACATTGTTCATCAGGCGACAGTGCGGAACTGTATCGAACACCTTCCGGAAGTCAAGAAAAATAGCATCTACCTGGGAGCCTGTATCTAATATTTTCTGGGTCTCATGAACAAACAAAGCGAGTTGGGTCTCACACGATCGCTGCTTCCGGAATCCATGTCGAGCAGATTCTGGGTTTCCAGAAACCACATGATACGCGAGCAAAAAACATGTTCTAAAATCTACAACAGATCGACGTCAGAGATATAGGTCTGTAGTTTTGCGCATCTGCTCGACGACCCTTCTTGAATACTGGGACTACCTGTGCTCTTTTCCAATCATTTGGAACCTTCCGTTCCTCTAGAGACTTGCGGTACACGGCTGTTAGAGGGGGGTGGGGGGGGGGGGCGGTCAAGTTCTTTCGCGTACTCTGTGTAGAATCGAATTGGTATCCCGTCAGGTCCAATAGACATACCTCTGTTGAGTGATTCCAGTTGTTTTCTATACCTTGGACACTTATTTCGATGTCAGCCAATTTTTTCGTTTGTGCGAGGATTTAGGCCCTGCCCTGCCCAGTTGAGAGTCTGTATGCTGAAGCTGCCGAGCTACCACTGCCCTACCACTGTAACTTTCTCCTCAACAGAAACCCGTGTCGTTTGTCTGCCATGCATGGCCGCCCATCCTATGCCTCCTTCTTCGATGACTCCCTTGATCCACCAGTCTGGGGCACGTCCCTCTTCTGGAGTTCGATTTCGGTTCTTGCTCCAGCAGCTTAGTATAGAGCACACCTGTACTGTATCGAGTGGATGGACGTGTATGGGTATGGAGACGACCTCATGAATCCATTGACCCTGCATGTCAACAGGGGACTGTTCAAGCTGGTGGAGGCTTCGTAATGGTATGGGGCGTGTACGGTTGGAGTGCCATGGGAACTCTGATACGTCTAGATACAACACTGGCAGGTGACACGTACATACGGATCCTGCCTAATCACCTGCATCCATTCATGTCAAGAGTGCACTCTAACGGACTTCGGCAATTCCAGCAGGACAATGCGACACCCCACACTCAAGAATTGCAACAGAGTGGCTCCAGGAACACTCTTCCGACTTCAAACACTTCCGCTGGCCACCAAAGTCTCCAGACATGAACATTATTAAGCGTTTCTGTGGTGTCTTGCAACGTGCTGTTCAGAAGAGATCTCCATCCTCTCGTACTCTTGCGGATTTATGGACAGCCCTGCAGGAATCATGGTGTCAATTTCCTTCAGCACTACTTCACACATTTGTCGAGTCCATGCCACGTCAAGTTGCGGCACTTCTGCATTCTCGCGGGGGCCTGCACGATATTAGGCATGTGTATCAGCTTCTTTCGCTCTTCGCTGTGTATTAGATGAGGTACCGCCGGAAGTAAGGCTGTGAGGATGTTTTTCTCGACGGAATTTACCCGGACACCACAGCCCATTTACGCTCCTGTTATTATCGGTGTACAGTTCCTTTAATTATACGGGGATAATTGTCCACATACCGTCTTGCAGTAAACAACAGCAATCGCGACCTGTCGCAATTTTCAACAATACAGGGGTCTCTTCGACGTCCCGTGTTGTTTCTTAGCAACAGTTTGATTCGAGTCGAATGCGAGCAACTTGAATGGTCCTGTCCACATTCAGCAGAACCTTAAGAAATCGTGAAATAGGGGCACGCGCAACGGTGGCGGTCTCTGGTAAGTCATTAACCAGCATGTGATTTCCGCCTATCACTGGCAGCCATAACACAGGCGTTAAACCGACTGCACCTTTTTGCGGATGCATAACATTAATTCTCACATCACGTATGTTGAATGGGTATGAAGATCTTCAATACAGCTGTTATATTCGAGGTAATTTAATTTTGCAAATCGGTCATCCAGTCTGTTTATCACGGTTTGTCTTAAGCATCTTGTGTTGGAGAACGATTAACTTCACAAATTTTGTAATTAGAGTAAGATCGGAATACTACAAATTATACACGGTCCTGCAAGGATGCCCATGCCAATTGCTCACTGAATTGACTCGTGTAGATAACATTCGACAGGTTTAGCACATCGTCGTGCTGCCGTGAAACACACGTATTCCCTGGCTCTGTCGGATGACATAATATTTTTTATAAGACTTTCTAACGCATTTGAGATGAATTTCAGGCATTAAGTTCTATTTTTAGTCAAATCTAGTGTCCGATTCCCGATCGAAGGACGCCATGAGTTTACGATGCGAAGGATGGATGTGGCTGTTATTAAATTTTATCTGTGGTTGTGTTCGTAACTGACGTAAATGATGCTGTTTATTACAAAAATATATCGCGATTTCTCAGGTTGTGGTTAGGTAGGAACCTAAGTGCAACGCTTAAGTTGCTGGTCGTGAATCAAGTAGCAATCATATTTATAATTTTATTTCTCCTAAATATATATGGCTACTTGTTTCCGAATATGGTGCCATTTCCGAAGGCAGCGGTTGGCCAGGTACTTAAGAGCACAGCTTAAATTTTTGCGTGTGAGACTGTCTGCAATTACCGGTACATATGATCTTGCTTGTCGCATATATTTGGCTGTTTTTTTCCGAATGTGCCACGATTGCCGAAAGTGATATTAGGCATCAATTAAGAGGACAGTTATATAGGTCAATTCTAGTTCTTCATACCACGGTTCGTTATTATTCGTGATTTTTCATTTTTTGTTATTTCTCTTAGGATTATTTATTTACTTTTTGTCTGTCTATACCGTAGGTCAAGTCTAGCTGTCGATTCCAACGTTGGTTATGTTTCTCGTTCTGACAGAAGAATAGCGAGTGATACGAAAAAGCTAAATTTTTGAAGAAATAATTAACAGCCAATAAAAATCATGAAATAAAACGGAACATGGAGTCAACAATTAGAGTGATACCATACATGGCAATTCTCAAAAGAATCACAGCACGCACCTACAGCAACAACAGTAGTATAGAAAGTAGCACCAAAACAGGAATCGTATAACGAACCACTGCATGATCCTACAGTGCATTCTTTCAGAATTTTCATGTGTGGTACCGCTCAAAATGTCGACTTCACTTTGCTTTATTACGTCATTTTCATTAGGCGTGGGCCCCTAATATCTTTAGGATTTACCTATATGGTACCGCTTCCTGAACTACTACAAAAAAGCGATAATGGAACCGACAATTAGAATTGACCTATACAGCTCTCTTCTGGTTATCAATCCCAACATTTGTTATTTTTTCGCTACTTGTGTCGTGTTTTCTCTTTTAGAAATTCTTTGTTGCTTACTCCTTTTTTCCCGCTTATGTGCAGCTTACGTTTCCTATGAGTTAGCATATCTTTCATTTTGCAGTTGTTGTGTTAGATTTTAGTTTGTGCCCTTTCAGAACCCACACCCCCCTAAGATTCAATACTTGTTATTAAGAACTACTGCTATTCCATAATATTACGAGTCTACTATGTGTGATGCTGCAGTGAACTTCAAAGGCAGTCTATGGTTCTTTCACTTACTAGTGTAAACTAAACATTGAGAACCAGAAGGGCCCAAAGCACAAAAGCAAAGTTTAGGGAAAAACAGATATTTGTGAAAATCAAATTTGTAGGGAAACCACCAGTCTCATAGCTGTGATTTTTTTAACATCCCATATTTCCTATTAATATAGTTTAATATTTATCATTCTTATTATTACACACCTCACAGACCTTTATCTGACCACGCGAAGCATGTATGACTATTTGTTCCTCCTGTTCTTCCAGTACTTTTCCATTCGTTGGCTAAAGGCCCTCTTCCTTTCTTCGGTCCACTTTGATCTTTCGGTTTTAGGTGCTGTCTTCTCTGACATTACTTCCCAATTGTGTATTTTGTGTCTACAGACGCTTTTGTCTGTGATGTCCGCTGAATTAAACTGTGCTTCTTCCAGATCAGTTTTGACTTGTGCCATCCAAGGTGTAGTGGTTTTGAATCTCTGTTTGTATTTGAGTATTCTGTTGGTGCGTCTGGTCTGTTCAAGTCTGCTGACGTGGCCGTGAAATTTTAGTTGCCCTTTTCTGATGTCCGCCGCTAGGTTGGAAAACTTCTCTGTGGTGTCTCTAGAGTGAAGCCTGTATCCATCGTTTTGGTCCAATAATTTTCCTTATAATTTTTCTTTCCTGTGTGAGCATCTTCCCTAGGTCACCCTTGGTGTGTAGCGTCAGTGTCTCGCAGGCGTATAACACCTCAGGTTTGATTACAGTATTGTAGAGACGAATTTTGACGGAAGTGGACAGACATTTTTTGTTGTAGATGCCCGCATTTTGTGTAAGGCTCTCTTCGTCTTCAGTAACCTGGTGTTCTGCGTGAGTTTCTCCTTTCCTGTTGGTTCGAGCACTTTCCCGAGGTATTTAAAATGTTATACTCTGTTCATGTTGCCATGTTTTGTGTTTAAATTCAGTATGTTTAATTTCGTGCAGAAGAACTCTGTTTTTTGGAAGGTGATCTCTAGCCCTATTTGTTTTGCATACTCTTTGAGTACTTCTATTATTATTATTATTATTATTATTATTAATCTAATAGAGGTAATGGCGTCTTTTAACTGTAGTGTAGTTTGTAACTAATGTAAAACTAGAATCAGAACATAAGTACAGACACTTAATGCACATAATTGTGACCTGTCCCAACACTTCAGATCCCTGTTATCATCGTTTTCATTAAGCACATTCTTTGGATTGAGGTTCAGATAAAACTGTCTGTTCACTTTAGGCATGAAATCTAGTAGTTCTGTTGAGTCTATGTGTTTCAAATTTGTTATGGTATTTTCATGAGTGTTTGCGTTTCAAGGTTGGTATTTGCCTTCCACCTACGTATTGGATCACTAGATTTTGCAAGGCATCTACAGACTGTGGAGAAATAGAGAATTTTCGTCCCCCCTCAATGTCATTTGAAGAAATTGGTGCCCTCCTACGATTCCAACGAACAAAATGAGATTCAAAAAAAAGTATACACTGTGTTTGATAATCAAGCAAGCGGGCCGTGTTCAAGCCCCCCGGCCACAAACGATTGTTTCTTTACCTGTTCGCTGTGTTCAAATTTGTGTTTGTATCGTGGTGCAACGTACGTTTGCAACAGCGAGGTGTGAGGAACGGACCCATAATGACAGTTGATTCTGCACAACGACTCTATTAGCAGCCGAAAGAAATTGCCTTTCGAATGGGAACTGCAAGTGTTTGATGACAAGGAGACAAGTCAACCGAACCCTCCACCAGAAAAGAATTCTGGTGTGTCGTACACGGCATTAGAGACAATACATGTGTCATATGACAGGAATCTCTTACCAGCCCACCTAATTTGAACGCCTGTGAGTGAGTGAGATATGCCTCCTTGCCCAATTTAGGTTACGTTACTTTAATCAACAGTTCATGGAAACCTGTTGAGAACTTGTTCATTGCAAAATTTCTTAAAAGTAAATTGTTACGACGAACATCAGTTTGGCAGTGGAGTCGGTAACATTCTCAAAGACTCTAAAAGCCTGAACGCCCATTTTACAAACTAGAATGCTGAAACCAAGGAATGAGATTTTATGGCCGGGCTTCTCTCCACGAGGTTCCAGATTCTATGAAGAAATGGGCGTCATTGTAGCCGGACAGCATTACTGCAGCAATGAAAATTTGTGCCTCGGGCCATCATGGAAGTGAATATCAGAGAAACCGGCGAGACAGCTTTTCGCAAATATTCATATATACCAGTGTAGTGCAGATGTACAGCATGGACAAAGGTGGTTCACTATAAGATCAACATATGTCAGGAGCATGCATACTGTGGTGTGCGCACTGTAAAACTGTCAGTAGACACACCATCATATTATTTGACTTGTCGCTCTAACGAAGTAGGCGAGTGTCCGCAATATGTCTCGTGCTCTTATCGTGGCGTGTTTATCTTCTGCTGTTAGGTCAGACGATAGAAATGCCACTTGCACGCTTAGAGTAGCAGATTGACGGTGACCAGCTTTAAATGGAACTTGATTATTTTCACACACATTTATTAAGATAATAACATGCATAAAAATTACTTAACTTGGTTCTGGATGCTATTTACAATTGACAATCTGAAGTTCCTTTGGTACTGGAACGTTAATCTTATTCTCACATATATCTCTGATACTTGACAATAGTGTCTATACATTTGTCTTCATGGCTATGGTAATCGTATTAGGCGCAGACTGAAACTTGACTATAGACTGGTACAGACAAATGTAGAACTAGTACAGACTGGTACAGACAAATGCAGACTGACTAATTGGAGGTCTGTACACTCGTTACAATACCTCGCGCATTCATGTATCACTGCGCAAGTGTGATCCGCGAGGAGTAAAGGTTCTACGTTAGCAACAATCTCATTGGCTGCATTACATATTAATACGCGGATCGGCGGAAGCAGAATTTGGTCCGTCTCTATGGCAGCGCCATCTCGTAGTGCGGAGACGGACGAGCGCTGCGCCTGCGCTGTTGTGCTTTGCGGTGCGCGCTCTAGTGGGAAAGTTGTGTATGCGCTGACTACGCGGAACTATGTACACAACACATACATGCCACAATCTCAAAATGAACGACGGTTATGGTTCTCAGTGGTTCAATTTGTTTCACACATGTATGTTTCATTTTTCTGTTGTTACCTTCTTTTCCGTCATCTCAGAGAAACTGTGTGAGCAGCGATATGTTGCATTCATTTGTTGCAGCTTATTTGACAAACTATTATGTTTTCATCATTTCCTTAGGAGTGGTCACGTTCACATTCATACCAACACCTAAACTGGGCAAGGAGGGATATCACACTCACTTACCAAGCGTACGAATTAGGTGCGTTAGTAAGAGATTCAAATGACACACGTGCTGTCAGTAATGCTGTGTCTGACACACCAGACATGTTTTCCGGTTGGGATTCGGTTGACTTTTCTCCTTGTCATCAAATGTTTCCGGTTCCCATTTGACAGCCACTTCCTATCGGCTGCTAATAAAGTAGTTACACAGAATCAACTGTCATTCTAGGACCCTTCCGTACACCTCACTGTTGCAAATGGACGTTGCACCATGATACAGACACAATTGTGAACGTGGCGAACAGCTTAAAAAAAAAAAGTTTGTGGCCGGGGGGATGGGGCGGGGGGGTTGAACACGGTTCACTGCTTGATTGTCTAACATCATGTCCACCTTCTTTTTATCTCATTTTGTTCGTTACTATTTGTTGCAATTGTTCGGGGCATATGTCCCATGACACCCTTGTTGATCCATTTACTCAGTTATTTTTATTACCCAGGGCAGCTAACCCTCTAACCAAACACGCTGAGCTGCCGTGCCGACTTAACCACGAGACGATTGCTCGTCCACGCTCCTTTGTGTTGCACTTGTTAAGCTTGGACCATTTGTTGTGTCTGGCCACTCGTCTGATGTAGGATGCCCAGGTAGTTGTTTTCTCGGATCGCTAGACAACAATTCAAGCAAATCGTATTAATGGAGTTTAATACAGTAAGTTCAAATAATAAAAGGGTGTCCACAATAAGACTCCAACATTTGAACTCACAAAATCTGACAGGAAACACAATTTACTGACGAACAAATACAGGGAAATCATACAGCAGCTCATCAAGTTATCATACACAGGTGGACGGTTCAGTGCACTTGAACATGGGCGCCACGGGTAGCGCGAAGAATATCAAGTCTATAACCGATTTCGCCGGCCGGAGTGGCCGTGCGGTTCTAGGCGCTTCAGTTTGGAACCACGTGACCGCCACGGTCGCAGGTTCGAATCCTGCCTCGGGCATGGATGTGTGTGATGTCCTTAGGTTAGAGAGGTTTAATTAGTTTTAAGTTCTAGGCGACTGATGACCTCAGAAGTTAAGTCGCAAAGTGCTCAGAGCCTTTTGAACGATTTTGATCCCAGACTTACCACCACCTCGCCCTTTCGCAACACTCCCAGTAGTCAAAATCTGATCACACCACTGCTTTATAGTCTTGAACGACGGGGGCGCTTTGTTGTAAACTCGACGAAAGTTTCTTTGCATTTGGGTCGCCGATTTTGTCTCTGCATACCAGTAGACGACTTCTGCACGCTCCTTCATATCCTCCATTTTGCTAAAACAACTGATTGCAGCTCCACTAGGCCTATCAAATTTGCACACCACAAACTTGCTGAGTTGCTCTGTCTGCCCCTTCAGGATTGCCAGGTCCACCATCTGAAATGAGAAACATATAGGATATTAATATGTTGGAATCTCATTGTGGACTCGCTGTACTTAACTTTGCGTATTCACAAAGGTGTGTCGCAAGCAAATGGCGTCATGCAAATAATCAATGTCCTTTGGTATATACAGGGTGTTACAAAAAGGTACGGCCAAACTTTCAGGAAACATTCCTCACACACAAAGAAAGAAAATATGTTTGTGGACATGTGTCTGGAAACGCTTACTTTCCATGTTAGAGCTCATTTTATTACTTCTCTTCAAATCACATTAATCATGGAACGGAAACACACAGCAACAGAACGTGCCAGCATGACTTCAAACTCTTTCTTACAGGAAATGTTCACTATGTCCTCCGTTAGCGACGATACCTGCATCCACCCTCCGTCGCATGGAATCCCTGATGCGCTGATGCAGCCCTGGAGAATGGCGTATTGTATCACAGCCGTCCACAATACCAGCACGAAGAGTCTCTACATTTAGTACCGGGGTTGCGTAGACGAGAGCTTTTAAATGCCCCCATAAATGAAAGTCCAGAGGGTTGAGGTCAGGAGAGCGTGGAGGCCATGGAATTGGTCCGCCTCTGCCAATCCATCGGTCACCGAATCTGTTCTTGAGAAGTGTACGAACACTTCGACTGAGATGTGCAGGAGCTCCATCGTACATGAACCACATGTTGTGTCGTACTTGTAAAGGCACATGTTCTAGCAGCACAGGTAGAGTATCCCGTATGAAATCATGATAACGTGCTCCATTGAGCGTAGGTGGAAGAATATGGGGCCAAATCAAGATATCACCAACAATGCCTGCCCAAACGTTCACAGAAAATCTGTGTTGATGACGTGATTGCACAATTGCGTGCTGATTCTCGTCAACCCACACATGTTGATTGTGAAAATTTACAGTTTGATCACGTTGGAATGAAGCCTTATCTTAAAGAGAACATATGCCCTGAAATGAGGATTGACACATTGTCGGATGAACCATTCGCAGAAGTGTACCCGTGGAGGCCAATCAGCTGCTGATAGTGCCTGCACACGCTGTACATGGTACAGAAACAACTGGTTCTCCCGTAGCACTCTCCATACAGTGACGTGGTCAACGTTACCTTGTACAGCAGCAATTTCTCTGACGCTGACATTACGGTTATCGTCAACTACACGAAGAATTGCCTCGTCCATTGCAGGTGTCCTCGTCGTTCTGGGTCTTCCCCAGTCGCGAGTCATAGGCTGGAATGTTTCGTGCTCCCTAAGACGCTGATCATTTGCTTCGAACGTCTTCCTGTCGGGACACCTTCGTTCTGGAAATCTGTCTCGATACAAACGTACTGCGCCACGGCTATTGCCCCATGCTAATCCATACACCAAATGGGCATCTGCCAACTCCGCATTTGTAAATTTTGCACTGACTGCAAAACCAAGTTCGTGATGAACACTAACCTGTTGATGCTACGTACTGATGTGCTTGATGCTAGTACTGTAGAGCAGTGAGTCGCATGTCAACACAAGCACCGAAGTCAACATTACCTTCTTTCAATTGGGCCAACTGGCGGTGAATCGAGGAAGTACAGTACATACTGACGAAACTAAAATGAGCTGTAACATGGAAATTAAGTGCTTCCGGACACATGTCCACGTAACATCTTTTCTTTATTTGTGTGTGAGGAATGTTTCCTGAAAGTTTGGCCGTACCTTTTTGTAACACCCTGTACAATTTCAATGCAAGCAAAAACAATACAGTTCATAAGTCACTGCTGTAGCGTTTGTTATCGCGGCTCGTCTTCCACTCCGCCGTGGCTAGGCGGCGCGGCGCTTACATTCTCTCCGTACAGAGGCCGCTGCTGTCTCGGTGTCGTCCCAGAGATGTGTTCCTCAGCACGCTATTGGCTGACGTCCTCTCACGGCCATCTCTGCTCCTCCGTAACTTGTCGTTACACTGGAACACCATCCACTGTTTCATTATTGCTTCTTGTTTTTTCACAGTACAGTACATTTTCTTCCTGTTTTCATGCTTCATCTGTGTTCAGTTTCTGATGAGCTGTCCACTGGGTGTTGTGATGGGGAGTTTCCCCTGTTAAGTACCTACTTTGACATAGGTATGACGTCATTGGTAGAAGCCGACAGGTGGACACGGAAACGTGGATTTATCCTTTGTTTTCGACAGAACTCTAATTTGTCTGTTAAAACATAGATTCCTAATTCATGGAACGAAATGCCTTTCGAAATGGTTTTTTTCTGCTTATGTATCGAAAAATATCGCGTTTGTGCCACTCCAGTTAGTATCCTTAATACCAGTACAGTGCTGCCACATTTCCTTGGTTTCTGGTAGCGATCGCTTGAAGACGAGCTGCCGATATGTGATTCATTTCGCATTCAGACTGTGCGCCATAGGTCACATTCCATAGTCGGCATTGCTTAATGATGTATTTCATTTCGGTTATACGTAATTTATAACAGTGAGCATCACTTACACGTGACCTCTCACGCTCTTAATCTAACACAACAAGATGTTTCCTCAGCGATGAGTCGATTAAGCGTCCCACACACGAGAGATACATCACCGGCAATGTTGTGAGCAATACAGCCTGCAATCGGCCACACAACACGCTTTACCTAGCAATTTCAACGAGTATTTCCAACGCCACTCTGTCAGGAAGTCCTCTTATCTAAATTTATCTGCCATGCTTAGCAAAACTCAGTATGTCGATTAATTCTGGAAAACAAAGGGCAGAAATCTGTTAAAACTGTTTTGGAATGTTTTAGGTTGGAAACCGCAAAATATCAACTACGATGTTGTCCAAATTTCAACTGTCTCCTCTTCAACTTTTTCCTGGCCAGTATCCAGTACCTCCATATTCTTCGAATCTCAAAACATGCTACTGCTTTTTGTGGGGTTATATTAAAGACAAGGTGTACAGCAATAACTCCAAAACCACAGCCACTCAGCAGGTCATCGACAGCATCGATGTTCTGACACTTCAGCGGGTCATGCAGAATTTTCGCTATTCGTCTGCGCCATACCATCGCCAATCATGGCAGGCATATCGAACATGTCATAGCGTAAATCATTTTACATGTTGAATAAAGTTTGTGCAAGCTGTAGTTTTCAACTAATTTACGTTTTCTTTTGATATAGTTCAATAATTGTCACCCCATTCATCTACATTTATACTCTGCAAACCACGGTGAAGTGCATGGCGGAGGCTATGTCCCATTGTACTAGTTATTAGGGTTTAGTCCTGTTCCGTTTACGTATGGAGTGCGGGAAGAATGATTGTTTAAATGCGTCTGTGTCTGCAGTAATTACTCTAATCTTATGTTCCCGATACCTATGTCAGCGAAGCGTAGAGAACTGTAGTTTATTCTTAGAGTCATCACAGTAAACCACTGAAAAACTGCTTTTAACAAACATTTTAAATATAAGAATGCACTTGTTTAAAAACACAATTTTTTAATTCAGTAATAATCTTCTAGGATTTGCCGCAAATTTCTCAGTTACTTTCTTCTCTAACATGTCGCAGTTTTCTTTTACATAATTTTGGTGTACACTGATCAGGCACAATCCTGTGAGCCTTTCTTTCTTCTCCCACAGTGCTTCTAAGCCACGTCTTCACTCTTCGAATTGTGCTGAAGGATCGTTCCACAGTCGCTATTGTGCATGAAGTAGTGCTCAAAGTTTTTTGTGCTTTTTTCATGATAGGGAAAAAAATATTGGTCTCGTTAAACAGGTCAACGACTTCCATATCCTTTAATTTTGCTTCAGTTATATTCTTTTTCCTCCACAAATTGTACCATAGTTCCAGTTGTCCGGCAATATCAACCAATCCATAAAATGTTTTCAACAATTCTGCACTTTTAAGGAAGTCTGTTACACTAGAATTGCTCATATTCAAGAGATGTAGCTTATTTAGAGCAAAAGCTGGTGTATTTTCTGGTGAAAATCGTATATTTAATGATGACATGAATGATTCGATGTATGGTATTACCAGCGAACGTCGCCAGTATTCGTTGTCAGTTTGGGATGGTGGAATGTTTCTGAATTTTTGCTTGCAAGCAAAATGTGGAACAGTAATTTCTATTTCCAGTTCCTCTGCTACAACTTGTGCTTTTGCAAGTAATTCGCTAGTTAGCCTGTCTGCTTCCTTTTGATCATTACTGAGCACGTCAAGGATTCCTCTGATGTGTTCCCTCACCGCGATCATATCTACAGACTTAGACTGCAGGACATTAGCTACTGGTTCCAAAACTGCTGAATATTTGGCTATTGTTTGTAAAGATAAGATGAGCACTGGTTTGGTAACGGCTGAATGCAACTGATACGCAGATTTACTCGTTGCATAATTCCCCTCAGTAGACAATTTTTCTAGAGCTCTCACAACCTCTGGGAAATTTTGAGAAAATAGTCTGATGGATTTATATTTTTCAGACCATCTCGTCTCACACATTCTTGTTAAATTGGGAGCGTATTTCCGACGTGTACTCGATTCTCTAAAAACGTTTATAGTGTCTTTCACAGTGGCAACAGTATTCCTAATTCCCGGCACTGCGTCTGCATCGTTCACCACAAGGTTGAGTTTGTGGCTTGAGCAATGGACGTATGATGCTCGATAATATTTCCTTATTAAAATGGCTTGTACACCATCACTTGCACTAAATGTCTCGCCATCTATTGCTTGTCATAACCTGCACGTCAACTGCTATTAATCTACAGTTAGCGTCAGCTGTAACGAAAAAATTAATAGTTTAGAAGGAGAAAAGCATTTTACATTTAAATATGGTAGGAGAAATGATGTTGTTCGTTAGAAACTTCACATAGTCATAATCCCTTACTGTCTATTAGTGAATACGCTGTTCCTTGGCGACGTAACATGCCTGCGAATAGCAGAGCGGATTGCTTATCGCTAAATTTATTATTTATATAAACTTCCCTCTAGACAGTAACGTGCGGAAGACGAAACAATTACTCCTGGATCTGCGCGAACGAGTTCGAATATCTTCTAGGGGGGAGCAGCTGCCCCCCCCCCCTTCCCATCGCTGGGTACGCCCATGATCACACCAGTCCCTTGCCTACATGTCGGTGCTTATATACCCGCATCGGAGTTGCGCTACGTTGCATATGTTCTGCAGTAACGCCTTCAAACGTAACCTTTTTGATCGGACTTTTGTATAAACACTGTTTTCCGTAGAGGTGGGATATTTCTCGTTCTCGTTGATGTTGGCTAACTACAACACAGCACATACTCTGAACATTGTAGACAAGAAATTAACGTGAGCCCTCAGTAAGACGCTCACTACGTTATCATTTAAACTTATTGAGGTCCCACTGGGCAAACAAATGCCGATTATGAATGATGTGGACTGCTAAGTGTTCTATTTGTTTTTTTACACATTTCCTAGTTCCGGATGAAAACCCCTTGTCGTGAGACTACTTTTAAAAACCATATATCCAATAGGAATAAATCACGAATGTTCCAGATCCACACGAATCACGTGTAAATATTGATTTTTATGCGAATAAACAAACAGAAGTTTACTTCTTTAATACGCAGATCTGTAACGAGAAAGAAAAAGTAATATTCACGATTCTTTTGTCAGCTGTCTGTATGACAAACTGTCGGCGAAAAACTTCAGGCTACAGCGCTGAGTGTCGAATCTTTGATCTTTATAAATAGTGTCATATCACTGGCTGGAAAAAATTGCGGGGATTATTTCTGTAAAGATACAGGTGACAGAGAGCTATGGCAATCGACGTTGCTATTTACAAAACAATACATTACTTCAGTTAATAAATTTTGTTTTTAGTTTATGTGAGAATTCTGTACGACTGATGCGCAACTTTCAGTCGCGTCCGCTACGAGATTGTTTTTCCCGCCACGTATTATTTACTCTCGGAGCATTTTCCCGCGACGAATAAATGTTCTTTGAACGGCGTATGTATACGAGCAGCTGTGCCTTCGCGACACTTGGGTTGTTTGCTCTGTCTTCGACAGTTACATACGAGGCGAATCTGAAGCTTCAAGTATTCTATACAAGAGTTCTACAAGAGAAGCTTTTATTTTGGGTTTCCAGCGACCAGCAGAATGTTTTTCGGCGAAAAGGTAAGAGATACTCAACTTTCGTGATCACTAGCGATGTGCTCATAGGTAGTTGGGAAAATGTGTGATGTTTGCGTTCTTTGAGGATGCTCGCAGTTTCTGCAGCTTATGCGACATTCATATCCTTCACAATCACCCATAGGTAAAATACCTACGGTACTGAAATGCTGTTTCTTTCGGTTTTCAGTGGCTTGGAATGGATGACAAACTACCTGCGGATGTTTTTAATGTTCTCGTCAGTTTTTCGTAGCTAATTTAGTGTCTGACAAGCTAATGGTCGTAACTTGCAAACATTCTGTTAATGGTGCTAACTGCCATGTACGTTTAGTACCGCTGATTTGGTGCAATAGTTCCATGAAGCGTTTTCCCTAGAATGTGTTTAATCAGTCCTGGCACTATGTGCAATAAATGCAAATTATTCGTTAGCAGGTTGCGTAAGAGTTTCATGTGTTTATTTTTGACAGCGTATACGAGCGCGCAAGCTCGCACGTGCGAACACGTACACACGCTCGCATGTGTGTGTGTGTGTGTGTGTGTGTGTGTGTGTGTGTGTGTGTGTGTGTGTGTGTGTGTGTATTTCTCAATATTAATTTTGCTCCCTCACCCCCGACCCCTTTTCAGGATGTAAGATTAGTTTCGACTTCAATTTAAAAAAAAAAAAATTCGGATTCCTCTGTTGCAAGTTTGAACTCACAAATATAACGCAGGTTTCCATCAGTTACGTAGTTTCACGCCATAATATAATAAATAGTAGTTGCCTTATGTTTGGCGATCCTTTCTAAGAGTCTATATGTTAATGTGTGGTTGTAGATTATATCGTGAAAATTATTGGCCTACAAATTCTGCCTGCTCCGTTTAGTCATTTTGATTTAGTGACCGCTTTTTCTCAGCAGTTTTTCACAGAACCATACAACCATCCCCAACAGGCATTCAGATACTCCCGATTTCTGCTGAAAGCCGAATGGAATCTTTCAATACATATACAGCAGAGTTGATATCTCGGCAATAAGTGCATATCGCGCCTCTAGCTCACAGTTACAACACAATGCAAACCGTCCCTCTGCAATATTTGTTGATCACAATCGTGATCTCTCGTGTGACCTGGTGAACCTAGAACAACTTCATCTTAGTAATTCTAAACTGCAGGTTATCAGAAAGCTTAGGTGCTCCCGTATTTAAAGCAAACGTGGCAGGGCACGTGAAAAACCGGCAAGAAAATCGAAATCGCGGAAAAGAATGAGACGGCGTAAGAAGCAGCGGTCTTTCAGGTACGAATACGTAATCTTGGAAGTATAGTCGAAGAACATTCGCCGTTATCTAACTTCCTGCAATTGTAAAATCTAGTTTACTTTTCAAGGAATAATTGTTTGAAACATGGTTGCGGCAACTGTCCCAGATGCTCAGTGGGCCCCAACCACTTCTGAGGAGACGGGTGTGCGACGCCTCGGTGCGTGAACTTCGCCGCCTTCGATGAGTGAACTTCGTTTGATATTCGACCATTTGTGTCATGTAGGTCAATGTGAAATACCCACACTATTGTGTCTTTATGCTACAACAGTCACCATGGGGCGAAACGTCTCTACACCATATATGTGTATGCATTCCAAACCACAAAATTCCTGTCTTCATACGTTAACATCATATACTCCTTTTTTGCTCAACTAAGACAACCCAGAAGACTGAGTACCAGAATCTACGCAGATTTTCAGCAGTCTGTCAGAATCATTTAATATGAGTAACGCCAGGATCACTAAACACGATCGTCGTCGCACTGAGAAAGGGAAAATTTGTGACAGGAACTAATTAACCTTAAACGGCAGCATTTCAGAACGGAAGTGAGACGTATTTATCAATTTAATCCACTAATACACTACTGGCCATTAAAATTGCTACACCACGAAGATGACGTGTTACAGACACGAAATTTAACCGACAGGAAGAAGATGCAGTGACATGAAAATGATTAGCTTTACAGAGCATTCACACAAGGTTGGCGCCGGTGGCGACACATGCAACGTGCTGACATGAGGAAAGTTTCCAACCGATTTCTCATACACAAACAGCAGTTGACCGGCGTTGCCTGGTGAAACGTTGTTGTGATGCTTCGTGTAAAAAGGAGAAATGCGTACCATCACGTTTCCGACTTTGATAAAGGTCGAATTGTAGCCTATCGCGACTGCGGTTTATCGTATCGTGACATTGCTGCTCGCGTTGGTAGAGATCCAATGACTGTTAGCAGAATATGAAATCGGTGGGTTCAGGAGGGTAATACGGAACGCCGTGCTGCATCCCAGCGGCCTCGTATCACTAGCAGTCGACATGATAGGCTTCTTATGCGCGTGGCTGTAACGGATCGTGCAGCCACGTCTCGATCCCTGAGTCAATAGATGGGGACGTTTGCAAGGCAACAACCATCTGCCCGAACAGTTCGACGACGTTTGCAGCAGCACGGACTATAAGCTCGGAGACCGTGGCTGCGGTTACCCTTGACGCTGCATCACAGACAGGAGCGACTGCGATGGTGTATTCGACGACGAACCTGGGTGCACGAATGGCAAAACGTCATTTTTTCGGATGAATCCAGGTTCTGTTTACAGCATCATGATGGTCGCATTCGTGTTTGGCGACATTGCGGTGAACGCACATTGGAAGCGTGTATTCGTCATCGCCGTTCTGGCGTATCATCCGGCGTGATGGTATGGGGTGCCATTGGTTACACGTCCCGGTCACCTCTTGTTCGCATTGACGGCACTTTCAATAGTGGACGTTACATTTCAGATGTGTTACGACCCGTGGCTCTACCCTTCATTCGATCCCTGCGAAACGCTACATTTCAGCAGGATAATGCACGACCGCAAGTTGCAGGTCCTGTACGGGCCTTTCTGGATACAGAAAATGTTCGACTGCTGCCCTGGCCAGCACATTCTCCAGATCTCTCACCAAGTGAAAACGTCTGGTCAATGGTGGCCGAGCAACTGGCTCGTCACCACTACTCTTGATGAACTGTGGTATCGCGTTGAAGCTGCATGGGCTGCTGTACCTGTACACGCTATCCAAGCTCTGTTTGACTCAGTGCCCAGGCGTATCGAGGCCGTTATTATGGCCAGAGGTGGTCGTTCTGGGTACTGATTTATCAGAATCTATGCACCCAAATTGCGTGAAAATGTAATCACATGTCAGTTGTAGTATAATATATTTGTCCAATGAATACCCGTTTATCATTTGCATTTCTTCTTGGTGTAGCAATTTTAATGGCCAGTAGTGTATAAATCAGTAAAAATATTGCAACAGAATTTTTGTGGTGATCATACCTACATCAGCCAAAGTCATAAACAATCATTTTCTGTTCAGTACAGCTACTCCTCTTTACTCAAGTCTGCGTAATCAATCAGTACATGACCGAAATTACAGAATTTCTGTATCACAAACTTCAAATCGCTAAACACACTGACGTAAAAAAAGTCGCAACCAAGAGGGAGTCGTGTGACATAAACGATTGTTGGTAGGCGAGTTTCTGTATCTGAAAAATGACACGTATTCCAATTTCTTGCCAGTCGTCTAAGAGTGGCGATAATAACGCCACAGTGAGACAGCAAATTAGCTTTCCTTTAAATACGAGCTGTAACGGTCGTAAGCGTTTGTAACGTTTGAGACTGGACGCGATGAGTTGATGTTAGTCAAGACTGCCTTTAAGGGGGGTAGGACGTCAAACGGGCCGACTTGGAGCAGGAGAGGCACCACAGGACATTTCAATTTCCACTGTCTATACTTTTACAAATAAATTCATAAAACTTTGTCAGCATCACCAGGAAGGATTCAGGATTTACACTCATTGCAGTGGAAGTTCGAAAACATAACGAAATAATTTTTTTTCGTGTGAAATTTCATCATTTTTTTCACTTACTAATGGCTGCATTTGTTGTTATAGGTACACTTTTCTTCATAAGTTGGAGAGATTCTTCGATGAATTTTTCACAGCATACATACCATACTTACAGGTGTATAAAACTCTAGAATTTATTTAATTTATGAAAAAACGAATGATCTGTTGTATTTTATACTTCATGTTTCGAAAAAACACAAATTTTGTAGTTAATTAACTCAGTTTTTACCATAGTTTTTAATAGATTTGGAAAATTCTAGAGTTTCATACACCTTTAAGTATGTTTTGTATGCTGTACAAAATTCATCGAACCATCGCTCTTACTTATGAAGAAAAGTGTACCTATAGCACCAAATGCTGCCATTAGTAAGTGAAAAAAATGATGAAATTTAACATGTAAAAAAAATTACTTCGTTATGTTTTCGAACTTCCACTGCTACGAGTGTGAATCCTGAATCCTTCCTGGTCATGCTGACAAAATTTTATGAATTTATTTGTAAAAGTATAGACAGTGGAAATTAAAATGTCGTCTGGTGCCTCTCCTGCTCCAAGTCGGCCCGTTTGGCGCCCTACCCCCCTTAAGGCAACAAAGATGCCATTATCAACACCTCACTGAATTTGAACGAGTTCGTGTGATTGGGCTTTGAGAAGCTGGATGTTCCTTCTACGATACTCCAGAAGTACTTGGCAGGAATGTAGGCACTGTACATGACTGCTAATTGCGTTGGTGACGAGAATGTAAGCGGGCCGTTGTGGCCGAGCTGTTCTAGGCGCTTCAGTCTGGAACCGCGTGACAGCTACGGTCGCGGGTTCGAATCCTGCCTCGGGCATGCATGTGTGTGATGTCCGTAGGTTAGTTAGGTTTAAGTAGTTCTAAGTTCTAGGGAGTGATGTGATGACCTCAGATGTTAAGACCCATAGTGTTCAGAGCCATTTGAACCATTTTTTTCTTTTCTGTTGAACGAGAATGTAAGGTCGCAAGAAGACCGTGCTCCAGACGGCCACGTGGCACTACCGAGAACGAAGACCACCGTGTCCAGTGTGTGGTTTTGGTGCGTCATACTGCATCTGCAGCAGCAATCTGAGCAGCAGTTGGCACCTCAGTGACGCAACGAACTGTTACAAATAGGTTACTTTCAGGACAGCTCCAAGCCAGACGCGCTGTGTAGTTTATTCCGCTGACCCCAAACCACCGCCATTTTCAACTTCAGTGGTGTCAATCGAGAGCTCACTGGAGGCCAGAGTGGAGGTATGTTGTGTTTGTCAAAGAAAGCCGGTTCTGCCTCGGTGCAAGTGACGGCCGTGTGTTGGACAGAAGGGAGCCAGTTGAGGCCTGCAACCAAGCCATTTAGGTGCTACACACACTGGACCTGTACCTGGGGTAATGATCTTGGGTGCGATTTCGTACGACAGCAGGAACACTTTCGTGGTTATCTCACGCACTCTTGACTACAAATCTGCATGCCAGTCTGGTGATTCGACCTGTTGTAGTGCCATTCTTGAACAGCATTGCAGGAGATGTTTTCCAACAGGATAACGCTCGCCAACATACCATTGTTGTAAACCAAGGTGGTCGTCTACATGTTGCCTTGGCCTGCTCAATCACCAGATCAGTTTCTAATGACACCATCGGACAACAACTTCAGCGTTACCTGCAAATAGCATTAACTGTCCCTGTACTGACCGACAAAGTGCAACAGGCATGGATAGAACTCTACCTCACATTCTGACATCCGGCACCTGCACAAAATACTGCATGTGAGTGTGCATTTTTGCATGCAATATTCTGGCGCATATACTGGTTGTTAATGTACTAGCATTTCACATTTGCAATGGCTCATCTCGCACTTACATTACCCCAGCTTCGGTATACCGCTCACGCTTTGTCGAACTTCGTTCGCAGTTCATTAATACGATCTTCATTGATACTGATGGCTCTAAGACCAATGACGGTGTCGGGTGTTCTTTTATTGTCGGGGCACACAGTTTCAAATACCAGCTCCGTGGCCATTGTTCGGTCTTCACAGTTGAACTATTTGCCCTCTACCAGTCTGTTCTTTACATCTGCCGGTGCCGACATTCTGCTTACGTCATCTGCTCTGATTCCCTGAGCGTCATCCAGAGCCTCAGTGATCCGTATCCGGTTCACCCTTTCGTGCAACGGATCCGACGCTCTCTTCAGCAGCTGGCGGACGATGGTTCTCCGGTTACCTTTATGTGCGTTCCTGGCCATGTCGGTATCACTGGGAACGAAGCTGCAGATGCCGCGGCGAAGGCTGCGGTCCTCCAGCCTCGGACAGATTCTTGTTGTGTGCCTTCATCTGATTTTAGCACGGTCATTTGTCAGCGCATTTTATCGCTGTGGCGTGCCGATTGGTCTACACTTACTGAAAACGAGCTTCGGGCCTCGAAACCTCTCCCCACGGCTCGGACGACCTCTTCACGCCCTTCTCGGCGGGAGGAGGTCGTTTTGGCCCGGTTACGCATTGGACACTGCCGGTTCAGCCACCGCCATCTGTTGACGGCTGCGCCGGCGCCGTTCTGCCCGTGTGGGAGAGTGCTGACGGTCCGCCACATTTTAACGTCCTGTCCGAAGTTTAATACACTGCGCGTTGATCTTGGCCTGCCACATACTCTGAATGAAATTTTAGCGTATGACCCGGGAGCAGCTGCTCGCGTTCCTCGTTTTATCCACTTGACAAACCTGTCTAAGGACATTTGATTATGCTGTTTTCTTTTAACCCCTTGCCTGTTAATGTGCCTTTTATGGTGTTGTCCTTTTTAGCTGCTGTTTTAACATTGTGCCTCGCAGTGCATTCATAACTTAGTCTGGGCGCTAATGACCACTGTAGTTGTGCGCCCTAAAGCCACAAAAAAAAACTTACATTACCATGTGAGCTTGCAAATCACTTACATATGTTATAAAGACAAATGTATTCGCGAAATTTCATTACTGCACATTAATTATTTTTTGGTGTGCATTTTTTTCCGGCAGTGTCTTTTCAATAGCCAGATGAACCTAAGCACTACATTGCAATACTGTTCGACACAAATTTCGAATTACATATCATGTTTATAGGAACAATAGTTCAGTGACACAAATATGATTAAGCCAGTATGGAATAAAGTCTTTTTTTGATGAATGTCATCAGTCGTTTTATGCTGCTGAAAACTGTTTCCAAAACTCCGAAAAACCACCATAAAACATCACTGTTTAGATATCTGCACCTATTAAAAAATACTGATAGCGAGGGATTCTGCTTTGTCAGACGTCTTTATCCAGCAAATAGATGTCTCAGGGCTCCATCCTGAGCGTCGTCCTCTTTGCTAACACCATTAAGGGGGGTAGGACGTCAAACGGCCCGACTTGGACCGGGAGAGGCACCACAGGACATTTCAATTTCCACTGTCTATACTTCTACAAATAAATTTATAAAACTTTGTCAGCATGACCAGGAATGATTCAGGATTCACACTCTTAGGAGTGGAAGTTCTAAAACATAACGAAATATTTTTTTTTTTACATGTGAAATTTCATCATTTTTTTTCACTTACTAATGGCAGCATTTGTTGCTATAGGTACACTTTTCGTCATAAGTAAGAGAGATTCCTCGATGAATTTTGCACAGCATGCAAACAATACTTAAAGGTGTATGAAACTCTAGAGTTTTCCAAATCTATTAAAAACTATGGTAAAAATTGAGGTAATTAACTATAAAATTTGTGTTTTTTCTAAACATGATGTTTAAAATACAACGGCTCATTCGTTTTTTCATAAATTTAATAAATACTAGAGTTTCTTACACCTGTAAGTATGGTATGTATGCTGTGCAAAATCCATCGAAGAATCTCTCTAACTTATGAAGAAAAGTGTACCTATAGCAACAAACGCAGCCATTAGTAAGTGTAAAAAATGATGAAATTTCACACGTAAAAAAATTATTTTGTTATGTTTTCGAACTTCCACTGCAATGAGTGTGAATCCTGAATCCTTCCTGGTGGTGCTGACAAAGTCTTATGAATTTATTTGTAAACTGCCTCTCCTGCTCCAAGTCGGCCCGTTTGACGTCCTACCCCCCTTAATTCTATATTGGCATCTCCGGCTTCCTTTTCGTTGAAGATTTTGCCATTTATTGGATTTCTCCACGGACCTGTCTCATTGAGCGGTGTCTTCAGCGCTGTCTCGATCGTCTTTACTCATGGAGCATCGACAATGGCTTTCGTTCTTCCACATACAAAACCGTTTGTATGAATTTCTGGAAGCGCAATTGGTTTCTTCCATTGTCTTTACATCTTGGGCCTGTTGTTCTTCCGTTCGTTGAAACTACGAAATGAATGGGACTCATTCTCGATAGGACACTTTCTTGGTCCTCCCACATGTCTTACCTGGCAGCCCGCTGTATGCAGTCCCTCAACGTCCTTCGGGTCCTCAGTGGTATTTCCTGGGGAGCAGATTGAACCCCCCCTCCCCTTTGGACTGGTCCCTTATCCGCTCAAAACTAGACTATGCGTGTTTTGTTTGTGCATCTGCAGGTCCGTCCTTCTTATGTCCTCTCAATACTGCCCACAATCGTGGAGTGCGTTTGGCCATGGTCATCTTTTACACATCTACATCTACATTTATACTCCGCAAGCCACCCAACGGTGTGTGGCGGTGGGCGCTTTACGTGCCACTGTCATTACGTCCCTTTCCCGTTCCAGTCGCGTATGGTTCGCGGAAAGAACGACTGCCGGAAAGCCTCCGTGCGCGCTCCAATCTCTCTGATTTCACATTCGTGATCTCCTCGGGAGGTATAAGTAGGGGGAAGCAATATATTCGATACCTAATCCAGAAACGCACCCTCTCGAAACCTGGACAGCAAGCTACACCGCGATGCAGAGCGCCTGTCTTGCAGAGTCTGCCCCTCGAGTTTGCTAAACATCTCCGTAGCGCTATCACGCTTACCAAATAACCCTGTGACGAAACGCGCCGCTCTTCTTTGGACCTTCTCTACCTCCTCCGTCAACCCGATCTGGTACGGATCCCACACTGATGAGCAATACTCAAGTATAGGTAGAACGAGTGTTTTGTAAGCCACCTCCTTTGTTGATGGACTACATTTCCTAAGGACTCTCCCAATGAATCTCAACCTGGTACCCACCTTACCAACAATTAATTTTATATGATCATTCCACTTCAAATCGTTCCGCACGCATACTCCCAGATATTTTACAGAAGTAACTCCTACCAGTGTTTGTTCCGCTATCGTATAATCATACAATAATGGATCCTTCTTTCTATGTATTCGCAAAACATTACATTTGTCTATGTTAAGGGTCAGTTGCCCCTCCCTGCACCGAGTGCCTATCCGCTGCAGATCTTCCTGCATTTCGCTGCAATTTTCTAATGCTGCAACTTCTCTGTATACTACAGCATCATCCGCGAAAAGCCGCATGGAGCTTCCGACACTATCTACTAGGTCATTTATATATATTGTGAAAAGCAATGGTCCCATAACACTCCGCTGTGGCACGCCAGAAGTTACTTTAACGTCTGTAGACGTCTCTTCATTGAGAACAACATGCTGTGTTCTGTTTGCTAAAAACTCTTCAATCCAGCCACACAGCTGATCTGATATTCCGTAGGCTCTTACTTTGTTTATCAGGCGACAGTGCGGAGCTGTATCGAGCGCCTTCCGGAAGTCAAGAAAAATAGCATCTACCTGGGAGCCTGTATCTAATATTTTCTGGGTCTCATGAACAAACAAAGCGAGTTGGGTCTCACACGATCGCTGTTTCCCGAGTCCATGTTGATTCCTACAGAGTAGATTCTGGGTTTCCAGAAACGACATGATACGCGAGCAAAAAACGTGTTCTAAAAATCTACAACAGATCGACGTCAGAGATGTACGTCTATAGTTTTGCGCATCTTCTCGACGACCCTTCTTGATGACTGGGACTACCTGTGCTCTTTTCCAATCATTTGGAACCTTCCGTTCCTCTAGAGACTTGCGGTACACGGCTGTTAGAAGGGGGGCAAGTTCTTTCGCGTACTCTGAGTAGAATCGAAATGGTATCCCGTCAGGTCCAATAGACTTTCCTCTGTTTAGTGATTCCAGTTGCTTTTCTATTCCTTGGTCACTTATTTCGATGTCAGCCAATTTTTTCGTTTGTGCGAGGATTTAGGCCCTGCCCTGCCCAGTTGAGAGTCTGTGTGCTGAAGCTGCCGAACTACCACTGTCCTACCACCATAACTTTCTCCTCAGCAGATACCTGTGGCATTTGTCTGCTATGCGTGGCCGCCCATCCTATGCCTCCTTCTTCGATGACTCCTTTGATCACCAGAATGGGGCAAGTCCCACTTCTGGAGTTCGATTTCGGTTCTTGCTCCAGCAGCTTAATATAGAGTACACTTGTACTGTATCGAGTGAATGGACGTGTATGGGTATGGAGACAACCTCATGAATCCATAGATCCTGCATGTCAACAGGGGACTGTTCAACCTGGTAGAGGCTCTGTAATGGTATGGGGCGTGTGCAGTTGGAGTGATGTGGGACCTCTGATACGTCTAGATACGACTCTGGCAGGTGATACGCACGTAAGCGTCCTGCCTGATCACCTGCATCCATTCATGTCCATTGAGCACTCTGACGGACTTCGCCAATTCCAGCAGGACAATGCGACACCCCACCCGTCCAGAATTGCTACAGAGTGGCTCCAGGAACACTCTTCCGACTTTAAACACTTCCGCTGGCCACCAAAGTCGCCATACATGAACATTATTAAACGTTTCTGTGATGTCTTGCAACGTGCTGTTCAGAAGAGGTCTCCACCCCCTCGTACTCTTACGGATTTATGGACAGCCCTGCAGGATTCCTGATGTCAGTTTCCTCTAGCACTACTTCAGACAGTAGTAGAGTCTATGCCACGTCGTGTTGCGGGACTTCTGCACGCTCGCGGGGACCTGCACGATATTTGGCAGGTGTACCAGTTTCCTTGGCTCTTCGGTGTATTAGATGAGGTACCGCCGGAAGTAAGGCTGTGAAGATGTCTTTCTCGGCGGAATTGCCGCGGACAGATGGTTCAAATGGCTCTGAGCACTATGGGACTTAACTGCTGAGGTCATCAGTCCCCTAGAACTTAGAACCACTTAAGCCTAACTAACCGAAGGACATCACACACCTCCATTCCCGAGGAAGGATTCGAACCTGCGACCGTAGTGGTCGCGCGGTTCCAGACTGTAACGCCTAGAACCGCTCGGCCACTGCGGCCGGCTGCCCCGGACACCACAGCCCATTTACGCTCCTGTTATTATCGGTGTACAGTTCCTTTAATTACACGGCGATAATTGTCCACATGCCGTCTTGCAGGAAACAACAGCAATCGCGACGTGACGCAGTTTTCAACAATACATGGGTCTCTTCGACGTCCCGTGTCGTTTCTTAGCAACAGTTTGATTCGAGTCGAATGGCGAGCAACGTGAATGGTCCTGTCCACATTCAGCAGAACCTTTAGAAATCGTGAAATAGGGGCACGCGCAACGGTGGCGGTCTCTGGTAAGTCATTTACCAGCATGTGATTTCCGCCTATCCTTGGCAGCCATAACACAGGCGTTAAACCGATTGCACCTTTTATAACATTAATTCTCACATCACGTATGTTGAATGGGTATGAAGATCTTCAACACAGCAGTTATATTCGAGGTGATTTAATTTTGCAAATCGGTCATCCAGTCTGTTTATCACGGTCTGTCTAAAGCATCTTGTGTTGGAGAACCATTAACTTCACAAATTTTGTAATTAGAGTAAGATCGGAATACTACAAATTATACACGGTCCTGCAAAGTTGCCCATGCCAATTGCTTACTGAATTCACTCGTGTAGATAACATTCGACAGGTTTAGCACATCGTCGTGCTGCCGTGAAACTCACGTTTTCCTGGCCCTGTCGTATGACATAATATGTTTTATAAGACTTTCTAACGCATTTTAGATGAATTTCAGGCATTAAGTTCTATTTTAGTCAAATCTAGTGTCCGATTCCCGATCGAAGGACGCAATGAGTTTACGATGCGAAGGATGGAAGTGGCTGTTATTAAATTTTATCTGTGGTTGTATCCGTAACTGACGTAAACGATGCTGTTTATTACAAAAAATATATCGCGGATTTCTCAGGTTGTTGTTAGGCAGGAACCTAAGTTCAACGGTTAAGTTGCTGCTCGTGAATCAAGTAGCAATTGTATTTATAATTTTATTTCTCACAAATATATAGGACTACTTTTTTTCCGAATATGGCACCATTTCCAAAGGCAGGGTTGGTCAGATACTTAAGACGTCAGCTGAAATTTCTGCGCGTGAGACTGTCTGCAATTACTGGTACATATAATCTTGCTTCTCACAAATATATGGCTGTTTTTTTTTCCGAATGTGCCACGATTGCCGAAAGTGATATTAGGCATCAATTAAGAGGACAGTTATATAGGTCAACTCTAGTTCTTCATACCACGGTTCGTTATTATTCGTGATTTTTCATTGTTTGTTGTTATTTCTTTTAGGATAATTTAATTTACTTTTTGTCTCTGTATACCGAAGGTCAAGCCTAGTTGTCGATTCCAACGTTACTTATGTTTCTCGTTCTGCCAGAAGAATAGCGAGTGATACGAAAAAAGTTAAATTTTTGAAGAAATAATTAACAGTCAATAAAAATCATGAAATAAAACGGAACACGGGAATCAACAATTAGAGTGATACCATACATGGCAATTCTCAAAAGAATCACAGCACACACCTACAGCAACAACAGTAGTATAGAAAGTAGCACCATAACAGGAATCGTATAACGAACCACTGCATGATCCTACAGTGCATTCTTTCAGAATTTTTCATGTGTGGTACCGGCTCAAAATGTCGACTTCACGTTCCTTATTACGCCATTTTCATTAGGCGTGGGCCCCTAATATCTTTAGAATTTGCCTATATGGTACCGGCTTCCTATTCTACTACAAAAAAGCGATAATGGAATCGACAATTAGAATTGACCTATACAGCTCTCTTCTGGTTATCAATCCCAACATTTGTTATTTTTTCGCTACTTGTGTAGTGTTTTCTCTTTTAGAAATTCTGTGTTGCTTACTCCTCTTTTCCCGCTTGTGTCCTGCCTACGTTTCCCATGAGTTACTATTCCTTTCATTTTGCGGTTGTTGTGTTAGATTTTAGTTTGTGCCCTTTCAAAACCCACACCCCCCTAAGATTCAATACTTGTTATTAAGAACTGCCGCTATTCAATATTACAAGTTTACTATGCGTGATGCTGCAGTGAACTTTAAAGGTAGTCTCTGGTCCTTTCACTTACTGGCGTAAAATATGACAATAATTCAGGCACTGAGAACCAGAAGGGCCCAAAGCACGGATACAAAGTTTAGGGAAAAACAGATATTTGTGAAAATCAAATTTGTAGGGAAACCACCAGTCTCATAGCTGTGATTTTTTTAACATCCCATATTTCCTATTAATATAGTTTAATATTTATCATTCTTATTATTACACACCTCACAGACCTTTATCTGACCACGCGAAGCATGTATGACTATTTGTTCCTCCTGTTCTTCCAGTACTTTTTCATTCGTTGGCTAAAGGCCCTCTTCCTTTCTTCGGTCCACTTTGATCTTTCGGTTGTAGGTGCTGTCTTCTCTGACATTACTTCCCAATTGTGTATTTTGTGTCTACAGACGCTTTTGTCTGTGATGTCCGCTGAATTAAACTGTGCTTCTTCCAGATCAATTTTGGCTTGTGCCATCCAAGGTGTAGTGTTTTTGAGCCTCTGTTTCTATCTGAGTATTCTGTTGGTGCGTCTGGTCTGTGAGAGGCTGACGACGTGGCCAACTTCTCTGTGGTGTCTCCTGTATCCATTGTCTGTGAGTTTTGGTCCAATAATGTTCCTGATAATTTTTCTTTCCTGTGTGAGCATCTTCTCTAGGTCACCCTTGGTGTGTAGCGTCAGTGTCTCACAGGCGTATAACACCTCAGGTTTGATTACAGTTTTGTAGAGACGAATTTTGACGGAAGTGGACAGACATTTTTAGTTGTAGATGCCCGCATTTTGTGTAAGGCTCTCTTAATCTTCAGTAACCTGGTGTTCTGCGTGACTTTTCTCCCATCCTGTCGACCCCAGCACATCCCCTACATGATTAAAATGAGTTACTGTGTTGATCTTGCTGCATTTTGTGTTTACTCTTTGAGTACTTGTGTTATTATTATTAATCTAAGGTTAAAGGTAATGGCGTCTTTTAACTGTAATGTAGTTTGTAACTAATGTAAAACTAGAATCAGAACGTAAGTACAGACACTTAATACACATAGTTGTGACCTGCCCCAAGACTTCGGATCCCTGTTATCATCATTTTCATTAAGCACATTCTTTGGCTTGAGGTTCAGATAAAACTGTCTGTTAAATTTAGGCATGAAATCTAGTAGCTTTCTTGAGTATATGTGTTTCAAGTTTGATATAGTAATTTCTTGAATGTTTGTGTTTCAAGATAGTTATTTGCCTTATATCTACGTATGGGGGCTCTAGATTTTGCAAGGCACCTACAAACTGTGGATAAATAGCAAATTGTCGTCTCCCTCACTGTGACTTGAAGAAAATGGTGGCCTCATACGATTCCAAGGAACAAAATGAGATTAAAAAAAAAAGTAGACACGGTGTTAGACAATCAAGCAGGCGGGCCGCGTTCAACCCCCCGACTGGCCACAAACGTTTTCTGCTTTAGATGTTCGCTGTGTCCAAATTTGTGTTTGTATCGTGGTGCAATGTCCGTTTGCAACAGTGCGGTGTAAGGAACGGACCTATAATGACATTTGATCCTGCACAACTACTCTTTCCCGGGTTCGATTCCTGGCGGGGTCAGGGATTTTCTCTGCCTCGTGATGACTGGGTGTTGTGTGATGTCCTTAGGTTAGTTAGGTTTAAGTAGTTCTAAGTTCTAGGGGACTGATGACCATAGATGTTAAGTCCCATAGTGCTATTAAAAAAAAAAAACTACTACTACTCTATTATCAGCCGAAAGAAATTGATTTCGAATGGGAACCGCAAGTGTTTGACAACAAGGAGACAAGTCCACCGAACCCTTCAGCAGAAAACAAGTCTGGTGTGTCGTACACGGCATGAGAGACAGTACGGGTGTCATATGATAGGAATCTCTTACCAACGCACCTAATTTGAACGCCTGTAAGTGAGTGAGATCTGTCTCCCTGCCCAATTTAGGTTACGTTACTTTAATCAACAGTTCATGGATACCTGTTGAGAATTTCATCATTGCAAAATTTCTTAAAAGTAAATTGTTACGACGAACATCATTTTGGTAGTTAATTCGGTAACATTCTTAAAGACTCTAATAGTCTCAACGTCCATTTTACAAACTAGAGTGCTGAAACCAAGGAACGTGATTTTGTGGTGGCGCTTCTCTCCAGGAGCTTCCAGATGTTATGAAGAAATGGGCGTCATTGTAGCCGGACAGCATTACTGCAGCAATGAAAGTTTGTGCCTCGGGCCATCATGGAAGTGAATATCAGAGAAACCGGCGAGACAGCTTTTCGCAAATGTTCTTATACACCCAGGGCCGGCGCAAGCCCAAGTGCCGCCCCGTGCGAGCTGCTAAATTGTCCCCCCCCCCCCCCCCCCCCCAATTTCTTTTTAAACGTTTGTGGAATTTTATTTAAACTAATCTGTAGGAAATGTCAGTAATCAATCGCGATTTTTCTTACTTAACGCAATGAAAGTGCTTATGACCAATCTTGACTCCCTCGGCCAACTACCGAAACGAATTCTGTAGTTTTCGTTGTAGAGAACGCAACAACACCTATTGCCTGGAAAGGCGAAGTGGTGACGCGGCAGTGCCAGGAACTAGGTCACGTGACGAGGTACAGCGAGGCTACAGTTAAACTAGCGTCCAAGAAAAAGAAGCAATAAGCTCACAATAACTATGTGACCGATGATATGGATAAATGTATTATCTGACAGCAATTTCTATGGCGTTACGAACAATAGAAAGAAATACGAAATTTGCGAAAACTGCAGAACTTTTTTCAAACAGAAATGAGCTTCATTAACGTTTTGTTTTGTGTGGACGAGAGGACATTGCTGCTAAAAGACCATACTTCCTAGGTTATCATCAGAATAAAAGTGACGAGTAATTTACTAAGATGAAACATGGGTTCACACGTTTGCAAAGTGATAGTGTGCGAGAATAAAACACTCGGAAACTGCCACTGAAGGGCTCAGCAAAATTGCTTCAGGCTTAACATGTAACCGCAGTATCGAACATTGCATTCGAATTTCCAAATTAGATTTCGTCTTCTGCCAAATTAGTTGTGAGTAAACGCACAGTGCGTAACAGGCTGGCAGCACTCCACTCATAAGAATACTAACGTCTACGCCAGACTGCTTCCCCCTCTCTGTTCGTCCGGCGTAAACACACGACGGTGCTGCCACAGTGGCGAGGAAGAAATTAGTCCTCCTCCCTCCCCTTGTTCAACAGGGGTGGTCGGCAGGTAGTCGAGGCGCCATGCCACAGTTCCCGAAGCCGCACCATCCTAGGTTTGCTTTTGAACCCCCTCTTGGGCATGAATGTTGAGTTCGTCCAGTAAATAAGAAAAAGGGGGAGGGGGGAGCGGCAGATTGGCCGCCCCTCGGAAAGTGCCGCCCCGTGCGGCCGCACGTTTCGCACGTGCCTTGCGCCGGCCCTGTATACAGGGTGTTACAAAAGGTACGGCCAAACTTTCAGGAAACATTCCTCACACACAAATAAAGAAAAGATGTTATGTGGACATGTCTCCGGAAACGCTTAATTTCCATGTTAGAGCTCATTTTAGTTTCGTCAGTATCTACTGTACTTCCTCGATTCACCGCCAGTTGGCCCAATTGAAGGAAGGTATTGTTGACTTCGGTGCTTGTGTTGACATCCGACTCATTGCTCTATAGTACCAGCCTCAAGCACATCAGTACGTAGCATCAACAGGTTAGTGTTCATCACGAACTTGGTTTTGCAGTCAGTGCAATGTTTACAAATGCGGAGTTGGCAGATGCCCATTTGATGTATGGATTAGCACGGGGCAACAGCTGTGGCGCGGTACGTTTGTATCGAGACAGATTTCCAAAATGAAGGTGTCCCGACAGGAAGACATTCGTAGCAATTGATCGGTGTCTTAGGGAGCACGGAACATTCTAGCCCATGACTCGCAACTGGAGAATACCCAGAACGACGAGGACACATGCAACGGACGAGGCAATTCTTCGTGCAGTTGACGATAACCGTAATGTCAGCGTCAGAGAAGTTGCTGCTGTACAAGGTAATGTTGACCACGTCACTGTACGGAGAGTGCTACAGGAGAGCCAGTTGTTTACGTACCATGTACAGCGTGTGCAGGCACTATCAGCAGCTGATTGGCCTCCACTGGTACACTTCTGTGAATGGTTCATCTGACAATGTGTCAATCCACATTTCAGTGCAAAAGTTCTCTTTTCGGATGAGGCTTCATTCCAACGTGATCAAATTGTAAATTCTCACAATCAACATGTGTGGGCTGACGAGAACCCGTACGCAATTGTGCAATCACACCATCGACACAGATTTTCTGTGAACGTTTGGGGAGGAATTGTTGGTGATGTCTCGATTGGGCCCCTTCTTCTTCCACCTACGCTCAATGGAGCATGTCATCATGATTTCATACGGGATACTCTACCTGTGCTGCTGGAACATGTGCCTTTACAAGTACGACACGTGGTTCATGCACGATGGCGCTCCTGCACATTTCAGTCGAAGTGTTCGTACGCTTCTCAACAACAGATTTGGTGATCGATGGATTGGTAGAGGCGGACCAATTCCGTGGCCTCCACGCTCTCCTGACCTCAACCCTCTTGACTTTCATTTATGGGGACATTTGAAAGCTCTCGTCAACGCAACCCCGGTACCAAATGTAGAGACTCTTCGTGCTCGTATTGTGGACGGCTGTGATACAATACGCCATTCTCCAGGACTCCATCAGTGCATCAGGGATTCCATGGGACGGAAGGTGGATGCATGTATCCTCGCTAACGGAGGACATTTTGAACATTTCCTGTAACAAGGTCTTTGAAGTCATGCTGGTACGTTCTGTAGGTGTGTGTTTCCATTCCATGATTAATGTGATTTGAAGAGAAGTAATAAAATGAGCTCTATCATGGAAAGTAAGCATTTCCGGACACAGGTCCAAATAACATATTTTCTTTCTTTGTGTGTGAGGAATGTTTCCTGAAAGTTTGCCCGTACATTTTTGTAACACCCTGTATACCAGTGTAGTGCAGATGGACAGCATGGACAAAGCTGGTTCACTGTAAGATTAACAGATGTCAGGAGAATGCATACATGCCACAATCTCAAAATGAATGGCGGTTATGGTTCTCAGCGCTTCAGTTTGTTTCACGCATGTATGTTTCATTTTTCTGTTGTTACCTTCTTTTCCGTTATCTCAGTTCTTTCACAATATAATTCGTGCCAATGTAACTAATTCGGTGAAATGTGGTGGGATTCTATCACATGTATATGATTGTCTTTTTCTCTGTGATAGATTCGTTTGTTTATGAATAAGCCTCATTGACTTCTGATATCGCCTCTACCAAGGGAAACTCCCCATCGCAACCCCTCAGATCTAGTGGTAAGATGGCCCCGTGCATAGCCCGTCAAAAACTGAACACAAATCAAGCTTGAAAACAGGAAAAAGGTGTACTGAACTGTGAAGAAAGGCAAAATGATAACAGTGACCTGTTCAAGTTTAACAAGTGTGATACTGAGCACATACAAACAGCTGGGGTGTTGAAATAAAATGGTTACAGTGTTGGACCACAAAGCGGACGAGTCGGGTTCGAAACTCTCTCATAGTATTTATTTTTATTTTCTTCGCAACATTATTAACTGTCCGTTCAGTCACTGAAATGTTCGTTCTCTTTCTATAGACTTGGCAGTTGTCGTACTACACATTGGTTATAGAATATGAGTCATGTGGTAAGAATATGTTAACATTTCAAGTAAACGTGATGAAAAGTGAGAACGGGCGAGACATCTCACAAAAATGAAAACAACAAATAAACGGGTGTGAACTATGTTACAACGAACGATTTGTTCCAAACGGAACACAACTTCAAAAACATATCTTTTGACAGGATACAGAGAAACTATGTGAGAAGCGAGCTGTTGCATTCATTTGTTGCAGCTTATGTGACAAACTATTATGTTTTCATCATTTTCTTAGGAGTGGTCACGTTCACATTCATACCAACCCCTAAACTGGGCGAGGAGGGGTATCACAGTCACTTACCAAGCGTACGAACTAGGTGTGTCGGTAAGAGATTCATATCACATGACACACGTACTGTCACGAATGCTGTGTCTAACACACCAGACGTGTTTTCCACTGGGGATTCGGTTGACTTATCTCCTTGTCATCAAATGCTTGCGGTTCCCATTTGAAAGCCACTTCCTGTCGGCTGCTAATAAAGTAGTTACACAGAATCAACTGTCATTCTAGGACCCTTCCTTACACCTCACTGTTTCTATATTGCTTCTTTTTTTCACAGTACAGTACATTTTCTTCCTGTTTTCATGCTTCATCTGTGTTCACTTTCTGATGAGCTGTCCACTGGGGAATGTGATGGGGAGTTTCCCTGGTTGAGTACCAACTTTGACATAGGTATGACGTCATTGGTTGAAGCCGACAGGTGGACACCGAAGCGTGGATTTATCCTTTGTTTTCGACAGAACTCTAATTTGTCTGTTAAAACATAGATTCCTAATTCATGGAACGAAATGCCTTTCGAAATGGTTTTTTTCTGCTTACGTGTCGAAAAATAAGGTGGGCGTGCGTGCCTTATCGCCTTTGTGCCACTCCAGTTCGTATCCTTAATACCAGCACAGTGCTGCCACATTTCCTTGATTTCTGGTAGCGATCGCTTGAAGACGAGCTGCCGATATGTGATTCATTTCGCATTCAGACTGTGCGCCATAGGTCAGATGCCATAGTCGGCATTGCTTAATGATGTATTTCATTTCCTAATTTATAGCAGTGAGCATCATTTATGTGTGGCCTCTCACGCTGTTGTCTATCCCGTGATCTGACACAACAAGATGTTTCCTCAGCGAGGAGTCGATTAAGCGTCCCACACACGACAGATACATCACCGGCAATGTTGTGTGCAATATAGCCTGCAATCGGCCACACAACACGCTTTACCCAGCAATTTCAACGAGCATTTCGAACGCCACTATGTCAGGAAATCCTCTTATCTAAATTTATCTGCCATGATAAGCAAAACTCAGTATGTCAATTAATTCTGGAAAACAAAGCATTGAAATCTGTTAAAAATGTTTTGGAATATTTCATGTTGGAAACCATAAAATATCAACTACGTTGTTGTCCAAATTTCAACTGTCTCCTCTTCAACTTTTTCCTGCCCAGTATCCAGTACCTCCATATTATCCGGATCTCAAAACATGCGACTCCTTTTTGTGGGGCTATATTAAAGGCAAGGTGTACAGCAATAACTCCAAAACCACAGCCATTCAGCAGGTCATCGACAGCATCGATGTTCTGACACTTCAGCGGGTCATGCAGAATTTTCGCTATTCGTCTGCGCCACACCATCGCCAATCATGGCAGGCATATCGAACATGCCGTAGCGTAAATCATTTTACATGTTGAATAAAGTTTGTACACGCCGTAGTTTGAACTAATTTACGTTATTTTTATGTTGTTATTGTCGTTGTGGTCTTCAGTCCTGAGACTGGTTTAATGCAGCTCTTCATGCTACTCTATCCTGTGCAAGCTTCTTCATCTCCCAGTACTTACTGCAGCCTACATCCTTCTGAATCTGCTCGGTGTATTCATCTCTTGGTCTCCCTCTACGATTTTTACCCTCCATGCTGCCCTCCAATACTAAATTTGTGATCCCTTGATGCTTCAGAATGTGTCCTACCAACCGATCCCCTCTTCTTGTAGTCAAGTTGTGCCCCAATCCTTTTCAACACCTCCTCATTAGTGATATGATCTACCAATCTAATCTTCAGCAATCTTCTGTAGCACCACATTTCGAAATCTTCTATTCTCTTCTTGTCCAAACTAGTTATCGTCCATGTTTCACTTCCATATATGACTACACTCCATACAAATACCTTCAGAAACGACTTCCTGACACTTAAATCTATACTCGATGTTAACAAATTTCTCTTCTTCAGAAAGGCTTTCCATGCGATTGCCAGTCTACATTTTATATCCTCTCTACATCGACCAGGCTCAGTTATTTTGCTCGCCAAATAGCAAAACTCCTTTACTACAGTAAGTGTCTCATTTCCTAATCTAATTCCCTCAGTATCACCCGACTTAATTCGACTACATTCCATAATCCTCGTTTTGCTTTTGTTGATGATCATCTGATATCCTCCTTTCGAGAGACTGTCCATTCCGTTCAACTTCTCTTCCAAGTCCTTTGCTGTCTCTGACAGAATTACAATGTCATCGGGGATACTCAAAGTTTTTATGTCTTCTCCGTGGATTTTAATGCCTACTCCAAATTTTTCTTTTGTTTCCTTTACTGCTTGCTCAATATACAGAAAGTAGACAAATCCACGCCACGTCATGTTAGGACACATCTGCATGCTCGCATGTGCTCTACACAATGTTAGGTAGATGTCCAACATTCTGAGCACCTTCAGTGTATAATATAGAGTACGCCTGTATTGATGACCTCGTCTGAAGCATCTGGCAACCAAACTATAATCATACATTAACCAAAAAATGTTACGAGAAGTGGAGCAACCAATTTGAAAGAAGCCTGCCTGAGAGTATTATGTTGTCAGTAAGGAAGCAGTAACGAAATTGTGGCTCAAAAAAAATCCATGACTAACATTGTTGACTAATAATTAGGTGTCACGTGAATAACATTGAATATACTCAACAGTTATAGTTCTTAAAAGGTAGCTACATCAACTTAATATAAGTAAGAAGTATTTGATATCTAAATTGTAGTAAATTTATATTTCCCCACAGCAGAGTGTTCTCGATACTAAGCTGCAATGTTTCTTAGCCCATCGACTGCGATTTTGGAGGAAACAACACACCTCCAGCAGCTTGATGTTCACAACAGAATGAAATCGGACATGCCTTCATTCTATTGGTATCTACTCAGGCTTTATAGTTTTAAAAAGTGCGTTCCTTCAAGTTCATATAAGAATGTAGTATTTTATTTCCAAAATGCAGTAAACCTTTGTTTCCTCAAAGCAGGGTGTTCGCGTTGTAAGGCTGCAATTTTTATTTGCACATTAACTGGGCTTCTGGTGGAAATGACACACCACCAGCAGTATGATGTCCGCGAGGGGGGGAGGGGGGAAGAGGACAACTTGTTGTTCTGTTGGTATGTACTCAGGCTTTATAGTGTTTTAAAGATTGTTCGCTCAAGTTCATATACGAACATAGCATTTTATTTCCAAAGTGTAGAAAATCTTTGTTTTCTCACACCAGGGTGATCGCATTACAAGGCTGCAATTTTTATTTGCCCATCAAATGGGCTATTGGTGGAAATGACACACCACTACCAGCATGTTGTCCACACGGGAAGGGAGGGGGGGGGGGGGGGGAGCGGAAGGGGACAAGCAGTTGTTCTATTGGTATGTACTCTGGCTTTATAGTGTTTTAAAGACTGTTCGTTCAAGTTCATATAAGAACATAGCATATTATTTCCAAAGTGTAGTAAATATTTGTTTTCTCACAGCAGGGTGTTCGCACTACAAGGCTGCAATTTTTATTTGGCCATCAAGTGGGCTTTTGGTGGAGTTGACACACCACCAGCAGCATGTTGTCCTTCAGAGAGGAAGGGAGGAGGGGGGGGGGGGGCGAGCGGAAGAGGACAAGATGTTCTTCTATTGGTATGTACTCAGGCTTTATAGTGTTTTAAGGAATGTTCGTTCAAGTTCCTAAATAAAAGTAGCATTTTATTTCCAAAGTGTTGTAAATCTTTGTTTTCTCACAGCAGGGTGATCGCACTACAAGGCTGCAATATGTATTTGCCCATCAAGGGGGCATTTGGTGGAAGTGACACACCACCAGCAGCATAGTGTACACGAGAAATGGCGCGGGGAGGGGGGGGGGGTTCGGGTGGTAGATGGGGGGGGGGGGGTGGGAGGGCGGGCGGAAGAGGACAAGTTGTTCTTCTATTGGCATGTACTAAGGCTTCATAGTGTTTTAAAGAATGTTCGTTTAAGTTCATATAAGAACGTAGCATTTTATTTCCAAAGTGTAGTAAATCTTTCATTTCTCACAGCGGGGTGATCGCACTACAAGGCTGCAATTTTTATTTGCCCATCAAGTGGGCTTTTGGTGGAACTGACACACCACCAGCAGCATGTTGCCCACGAGGGGGGGGGGGGGGGGGGGGGGGAGAGGGGCGAACGGAGGAGGACAAGTTGTTCTTCTATTGGTACATACTCAGGCTTTATAGTGTTTTAAGGAATGTTCGTTCAAGTTCATATAAGAACGTAGCATTTCATTTCCAAAGTGTAGTAAATCTCTGTTTTCTCACAGCAGGGTGATCGCACTACAAGGCTGGAATTTTTATATGCCCATCAAGTGGGCTTTTGGTGGAATTGACACAGCACCAGCAGCATGTTGTCCATGAGAGAGGGGAGGGGGGGGGGGGTGGCGGGGGCGAGGGAAGGAGGACAAGATGTTCTTCTATTGGTATGTAATCAGGCTTTATAGCGTTTCAAAGAATGTTCGTTCAAGTTCATATAAGAACGTAGCATTTTACTTCCAAAGTGTAGTAAATCTTTGTTTTCTCACAGCAGGGAGATCGCACTACAAGGCTGCAATTTTTATTTGCCCATCAAGTGGGCTTTTGGTGGAAATGACACACCACCAGCAGCATATTGTCCATGAGAGGAAGGTTGGGAAGGGGTGGGGCGAAAGGAAGAGGGCAAGTTGTTGTTCTACTGGTATGTACTCGGGCTTTATGGTGTTTTAAAGAATGTTCGCTCAAGTTCATGTAAAAATGTAGCATTTTATTTCCAAAGTGTAGTAAATCTTTGTTTTCTCATAGCAGGGTAATCGCACTACAAGGCTGCAATTTTTATTTGCGCATCTAGTGGGCTTTTGGTGGAAATGACACACCACCAGCAGCATGTTCTCCACGAGAGGGGGGGGGGGGGGGCGAGCGGAAGAGGACAAGTTGTTCTTCTATTGGTATGTAATCAGGCTTTATAGCGTTTTAAAGAATGTTCTTTCAACTTCATATAAGAACGTAGCATTTTATTTCTAAAGTGTTGTAGATCTTCGTTGTCTCACTGCAGGGTGATCACACTACAAGGCTGCAGTTTTTATTTGCCCATCGAGTGGGCTTTTCGTGGAAATGACACACCACCAGCAGCATGTTGTACACGAGAGAGGGTTGGTGTGGGGGGGGAGGGGGGGGGAGGGAGTGGATGAGGACAAGTTGTTCTTCTATTGGTATGTACTCAGGCTTTATAGAGTTTTAAAGAATGTTCGATCAAGTCCATATAAGAACATAGCATTTTATTTCCAAAGTGTCTTACATCTTTGTTTTCTCACAGCAGGCTGATCGCACTACAAGGCTGCAATTTTTATTTGCCCATCAAGTGGGCTTTTGGTGGAAATGACACACCACCAGCAGCATGTTGTCCACGAGAGAGGGTGGGGGGGGGGAGGGGGGGGGGCAGGCGGAAGAGGACAAGTTGTTCTTCTATTGGTATGTACTCAGGCTCTATAGTGTTTTAAAGATTGTTCGTTCAAGTTCATATAGAAATGTAGCATTTTATTTCCAAAGTGTAGTAAATCTTTGTTTTCTCATAGCAGGGTAATCGCACTACAAGGCTGCAATTTTTATTTGCGCATCTAGTGGACTTTTGGTGGAAATGACACACCACCAGCAGCATGTTCTCCACTAGAGGGGGGGGGGGGGGGCGAGCAGAAGAGGACAAGTTGTTCTTCTATTGGTATGTACACAGGCTTTATAGAGTTTTAAAGAATGTTCGTTCAAGTTCATATAAGAATGTAGCATTTTATTTTCAAAGTGTAGTAAATCTTTGTTTTCTCACAGCAGGCTGATCGCACTACAAGGCTGCAATTTTTATTTGCCCATCAAGTGGGCTATTGGTGGAATTGACACACCACCAGCATCATGTTCTCCACGAGTGATTGGGGGGGGGGGGGGGGCGAGCGGAAGAGGATAAGTTGTTTTTCTATTGGTATGTACACAGGCTATATAGTGTTTTAAAGAATGTTCGTTCAAGTTCATATAAGAACGTAGCATTCTATTACCAAAGTGTAGTGATTCTTAGTTTTCTCACAGCAGGGTGATGGCACTACAAGGCTGCAATTGTTATTTGCCCATCAATTGGGTTTTTGGTGGAAATGACACACCACCAGCAGCATGTTGTCCACGAGAGATTTGGGGGGGGGGGGGGGGGGGGCGAGGGGAAGAGGACAATTTGTTCTTCTATTGGTATGTACAAAGGTTCTATAGTGTTTTGAAGAATGTTCGTTAAAGTTCATATAAGAACGTAGCAATTTATTTCCAATGTGTAGTAAATCTATATTTTCTCACAGCAGGGTGATCGCACCACAAGGCTGTAATTTTTATTTGCCCATCTAGTGGGCTTTTGATGGAAATGACACACCACCAGCAGCATGTTGTCCACGAAAGGGGGGATGCGAGGGAGTGGGGCGAACGGAAGAGGGCAAGTAGTTGTTCTATCGGTATGTACTCAGGCTTTATGGTGTTTTAAAGAATGTTTGCTCAAGTTCATATAAGAACGTAGTATTTTATTTCCAAAGTGTTGTAAATCTTTTTTTTCTCACAGCAGGGTGATCGCACTACAAGGCTGCAGTTTTTATTTGCCCATCAAGTGGGCTTTTGGTGGAAATGACACACCACCAGCAGCATGTGTTCCATGAGAGAGGCGGGGGGGGGGGGGGATGGGATGGGGTGGGGCGAACGGAAGAGGGCAAGTTGTTCTTCTATTGGTATGTACTCAGGCTTTATGGTGTTCTAAAGTATGTTCGCTCAAGTTTCATATAAGAACGTAGCATTTTACATCCAAAGTGTAGTAAATCTTTGTTTTCTCACTGCAGGGTGATCGCACTACAAGGCTGCAATTTTTATTTCACCATCAAGTGGCCTTTTGGTGGAAACGAAACACCATCAGCAGCATGTTGTCCACAAGAGAGGGAGGGCGGGGAGGGGGGGGGGGGGGGGGGGCGAACGGAAGAGGGCAAGTTGTTCTTCTATTGGTAAGTACTCAGGCTTTATAGCGTTTTAAAGAATGTTCGTTCAAGTTCATATAAGAACGTAGCATTCTATTACCAAAGTGTAGTGAGTCTTTGTTTTCTCACAGCAGGGTGATCGCACTACAAGGCTGCAATTTTTAAATGCCCATCAAAAGGGCTTTTGGTGGAAATGACACACCACCAGCAGCGTGTCGTCCACGAGACAGGGTGGTGGGGGGAGGGGGGGGAGGGGTTGGGGGTTAGCAGATGAAGACAAGTTGTTCTTCTATTGGTATGTTCTCAGGCTCTATAGTGTTTTAAAGAATGTTCGTTCTAGTTCGTATTCGAACGTGGCATTTTATTTCCGAAGTATAGTAAATTATTGTTTTCTCACAGCAGGGTGATCGCACTACAAGGCTGCAATTATTATTTGCCCATCAAGTCGGCTTTTGGTTGAAATAACACACCAATAGCAGCATGCTGTCCACGAGAGGGGGGGATGGGAGGGCGTGAGGCGAACCAATAGCAGCATGCTGTCCACGAGAGGGGGGGATGGGAGGGGGTGAGGCGAACGGAAGAGCACAAGTTGTTCTTCTATTGGTATGTACTCAGGCTCTATACTGTTTTAAAGAATGTTCGCTCAAGTTCATATAAGAATGTAGCATTTTATTTCCAAAGTGTAATAAATCTTTGTTTTCTCACAGCAGGGTGATCGCACTACAAGGCTGCAATTTTTATTTGCCCATTAAGTGGGTTTTTGGTGGAAATGACTCACCACCATCTGCGATTTGTCCACGAGAGGGTGGTTGGGATGGGGGGGCGAGCAGAAGAGGACAAGTTGTTCTTCTATTGGTATCTACTCATGCTTTATAGTGTTTTAACGAATGTTCTTTCTGGTTCACATAAGAATGTAGCATTTTATTTCCAAAGTGTAATAAATCTTTGTTTTCTCACAGCAGGGTGATCGCACTACAAGGCTGCAATTTTTATTTGCCCATCAAGTGGGCAATTGGTGGAAATGACACAACAACAGCAGCTTGTTATCCACGAGAGGGTGGTGGGGGGTGGGGGGTCGAACGGAAGAGGACAAGTTGTTGTCTATTGGCATGTACTCCGGGTATATAGTGTTTTAAAGAATGTTCGTTCAAGTTCATATAAGAACGTAGCATTTTATTTCCGAAGTGTAGTAAGTCTTTGGTTTCTCACAGCAGGGTGATCGCACTACGAGACTGTAATTTTTTTTTGCCCATCAAGTGCGCTTTTGGTGGAAATGACACACCACCAGCAGCGATTTGTCCACGAGAGGGGGGGTGGGATCGGGGGGCGAGCAGAAGAGGACAAGTTGTTCTTCTATTGCTATCTACTAAAGCTTTATAGTGTTTTAAAGAATGTTCGTTCTGGTTCACATAAGAATGTAGCATTTTATTTCCAAAGTGAAATAAATCTTTGTTTTCTCACAGCAGGGTGATCGCACTACAAGGCTGCAATTTTTATTTGTCCATCAAGTGGACATTTGGTGGAAATGACACACCACCAGCAGCATGTTATCCACGAGAGGGTGGTGGGGGGTCGAACGGAAGAGGACAAGTTGTTGTCTATTGGCATTTACTCCGGCTATATAGTGTTTTAAAGAATGTTCGTTCAAGTTCATATAAGAACGTAGCATTTTATTTTCAAAGTATAGTAAGTCTTTTTTTCCTCACAGCAGGGTGATCGCACTACAAGGCTGTAATTGTTTTTGCCCATCAAGTGGGCTTTTGGTGGAAATGACACACCATCAGCAGCATGTTTTCCACGAGAGGGGTGGTGTGGAGGGGGGGGGGGGGGGGGGGGAGTGAGCGGAAGAGGTCAAGTTGTTCTTCTATTGGTATGTAATCAGGCTTTATACCGTTTTAAAGAATGTTCTTTCAACTTCATATAAGAACGTAGCATTTTATTTCTAAAGTGTTGTAGATCTTCGTTGTCTCACTGCAGGGTGATCACACTACAAGGCTGCAGTTTTTATTTGCCCATCAAGTGGGCTTTTGGTGGAAATGACACACCACCAGCAGCATGTTTTCGACGAGACGGGTGGTGTGGAAGGGGGGGGGGGGGGGGGAGCGAGCGGAAGAGGACAAGTTGTTCTTCTATTGGTATGTACTAAGGCTTTATAGTGTTTTAAAGAATGTTCGTTCAAGTTCATATAAGAATGTAGCATTTTATTTCCAAAGTGTAGTAAAACTTTGTTTTCTCACAGCAGGGTGATCTCACTACAAGGCTGGAATTTTTATTTGCCCATCAAGTGGTCTTTTGGTGGAAATGACACACCACCAGCAGCATGTTGTCCATGAGAGGCGGGGTGGGATGGGGGGGCGAGCAGGAGAGAACAAGTTGTTCTTCTATTGGTATGTACTCAGGCTTTATAGTGTTTTAAAGAATGTTCGTTCAAGTTCATATAAGAATGTAGCATTTTATTTCTAAAGTGTAGTAAGTCTTGGTTTTTTCACAGCAGGGTGATCGCACTACAAGGCTGAAATTTTTATTTGCCCATCAAGTGGGCTTTTGGTGGAAATGACACACCACCAGCAGCGATTTGTCCACGAGAGGGGGGGTGGGATGGTGGGGCGAGCAGAAGAGGACAAGTTGTTCCTCTATTAGTATCTACTCAATCTTTATAGTGTTTTAAAGATGTGTTCGTTCTGTTTCATATAAGAATGTAGCATTTTATTTCCAAAGTGTAATAAATCTGTTTTCTCACAGCAGGGTGATCGCACTACAAGGCTGCAATTTTTGTTTGCCCATCAAGTGGGCTTCAGGTGCAAATGACACACCACCAGCATCATGTTGTCCACGAGGTGCATGGGGGGGGGGGGGGGGGGGGCGAGCGGAACGGGACAAGTTGTTCTTCTATTGGTATGTACTCAGGCTTTATAGTGTTTTAAAGAATGTTCGTTCAAGTTCATATATGAATGTAGCATTTTATTTCCAAAGTGTAGTAAGTCTTTGTTTACTCACAGCAGAGTGGTCGCACCACAAGGCTGTAATTTTTATTTACCCATCAACTGGGCTTTTGGTGGAAATGACACACCACCAGCAGCGATTTGTCCATGAGAGGGGGGGTGGGATGGGGGGGCGAGCGGAAGAGGACAAGTTGTTTCTCTATTGGTATGTACTCAGGCTTTATAGTGTTTTAAAGAATGTTCGTTCAAATTCATATAAGAACGTGGCATTTTATTTCCAAAGTGCAGTAAATATTTGTTTTCTCACAGCAGGGTGATCGCACTACAAGGCTGCAATTTCTATTTGCTCATTAAGAGGGCTTCTGGTGGAAATGACACACCACCAGCAGTATGTTTTCCACGAGGGGGGGGGGGGGGGGCGAGCGGAAGAGGACAAGTTGTTCTTCTATTGGTCTGTACTCTGGCTTTATAGTGTTTTAAAGAATGTTTGTTCAAGTTCATATAAGAAAGTAGCATTTTATATCCGAAGTGTAGTAAATCATAGTTTTCTCACAACAGGGTGATCGCACTACATGGCTGCAATTTTTATTTGCCCATCAAGTGGGCTTTTGGTGGAAATGACACACCACCAGCAGGATGTTGACCACGAAAGGGGGGGTGGGAATGGGGGGGTGGGGCGAGCGGAAGAGGACAAGTTGTTCCTCTATTGGTATGTACTCAGGCTTTATAGTGTTTTAAACAATGTTCGTTCAAGTTCATATAAGAATGTAGCATTTTATTTCCAAAGTGTAGTAAGTCTTTGTTTTCTCACAGCAGGGTGATCGCACTAGAAGGCTGCAATTTTTATTTGCCCATCAAAAGGGCTTTTGGTGGAAATGACACACCACCCGCAGCATGTTGTCCACGAGAGGGGGGGTGGGATAGGGGGGCGAGCGGAAGAGGACAAGTTGTTCTTCTATTGGTATGTACTCTGGCTTTACAGTGTTTTAAAGAATGTTTGTTCAAGTTCATATAAGAATGTAGCATTTTATTTCCAAAGTGTAGTAAATGATTGTTTTCTCACAACAGGCTGATCGCACTACAAGGCTGCAATTTTTATTTGCCCATCAAATGGGCGTTTGGTGGAAATGACTCACCACCAGCAGCATGTTGTCCACGAGAAGGTGGGAGGGGGAAGGGGGGGGGGGGACGGCATTGGACAAGTTGTTGTTCTATTGGTATGTACTCAGGCTTTATGGTGTTTTAAAGAATGTTCGTTCAAGTTCATATAATAACGTAGCATATTATTTCTTAAGTGCAGTAAATCTTTGTTTTCTCACAACAGGGTGATCGCACTACAAGGCTGCAATATTTATTTGCCCATCAAGTGGGCTTTAGGTGCAAATGACACACCACCAGCAGCATGTTGTCCACGAGAGGGGGGGGGGGGGGGGTGGGAATGGGTGGGGGGGGGGGGGGGGCGAGCGGAAGAGGACAAGTTGTTCCTCTATTTGTATGTACTCAGGATTTATAGTGTTTTAAAGAATGTTCGTTCAAGTTCATATAAGAATGTAGCATTTTATTTCCTAAGTGTAGAAAATCTTTGTTTTCTCACAGCAGGGTGGTTGCACTACAAGGCTTCTACTTTTATTTGCCCATCAAGTGGGCTTTTGGTGGAAATGACACACCACCAGCAGCGATTTGTTCACGAGAGGGGGGGTGGGATGGGGGGGCGAGCAGAAGAGGACAAGTTGTTGATCTATTGGTATCTACTCAAGCTTTACAGTGTTTTAAAGAATTCTCGTTCAGGTTCATATAAGAATATAGCATTTTCTTTCCAAAGTGTGATAAGTCTTTGTTTTCTCACAGCAGGGTGATCGCACTACAAGGCTGCAATTTTTATTTGCCCATCAAATGGGCTTTTGGTGGAAATTACTCACCACCAGCATCATGTTGCCCACGAGCAGCAGGGGGAGGGGGGGGAAGGGGGGGGGGGGCGGGCGGATGTGGACAAGTTGTTGTTCTATTGGTATGTACTCAGGCTTTATGGTGTTTTAAAGAATGTTCGTTCAAGTTCATATAATAACGTAGCACTTTATTTCCTAAGTGCAGTAAATCTTTGTTTTCTCACAGCAGGGTGATCGCACTACAAGGCTGCAATTTTTATTTGCCCATCAAGTGGGCTTTTGGTGTAAATGACACACCCCCAGCATCATGTTGTCCACGAGAGGTGGGGTGCGATGGGGGGGGCGAGCGGAAGAGGACAAGTTGTTCTTCTATTGGTCTGTACTTTGGCTTTATAGTGTTTTAAAGAATGTTCGATCAAGTTCATATAAAAATGTAGCATTTTATATCCAAAGTGTAGTAAATCATTGTTTACTCACAGAAGGGTGATCGCACTACAAGGCTGCAATTTTTATTTGCCCATCACGTGGGCTTTTGGTGGAAATGACAAACCACCAGCAGCATGTTGTCCACGAGATGGGTGTGGGATGGGTGGGTAAGCAGGAGAGGACAAGTTATTCTTCTATTGGTATGTACTCAGGCTTTATAGTGTTTGAAAGAATGTTCTTTCAAGTTCATATAAGAATGTAGCATTTTATTTCCAAAGTGTAGTAAATCTTTGTTTTCTCACAGCAGGGTGATCGCACTTCAAGGCTGCAATTTTTATTTGCCCATCAAGTGGGCTTGTGGTGGAAATGACAAACCACCTGCAGCATGTTGTCCATGAGAGGGGGGTGGGATGGGGGGGCGAGCAGGAGAGGACAAGTTATTCTTCTATTGGTATGTACTCAGGCTTTATAGTGTTTGAAAGAATGTTCTTTCAAGTTCATATAAGAATGTAGCATTTTATTTCCAAAGTGTAGTAAATCTTTGTTTTCTCACAGCAGGGTGATCGCACTACAAGGCTGCAATTTTTATTTGTCAATCAAGTGGGTTTTTGGTGGAAATGACACACCACCAGCAGCATGTTGTCCACGAGAGGGGGGTGGGATGGGGGGGCGAGCAGGAGAGGACAAGTTGTTCTTCTATTGGTATGTACTCAGGCTTTATAGTGTTTGAAAGAATGTTCTTTCAAGTTCATATACGAATGTAGCATTTTATTTCCAAAGTGTAGTAAATCTTTGTTTTCTCACAGCAGGGTGATCGCACTACAAGGCTGCAATTTTTATTTGCCCATCAAGTTGGCATTTGTTGGAAATGACACACCACCAGCAGCATGTTGTCCACGAGAGGGGGGTGGGATGGGGGGGCGAGCAGGAGAGGACAAGTTGTTCTTCTATTGGTATGTACTCAGGCTTTATAGTGTTTGAAAGAATGTTCTTTCAAGTTCATATAAGAATGTATAATTTTATTTCCAAAGTGTAGTAAATATTTGTTTTCTCACAGCAGGGTGATCGCAATACAAGGCTGCAATTTTTATTCGCCCATCAAGTGGGCTCTTGGTGGAAATGACACACCACCAGCAGCATGTTGTCCACGAGAGGGGGGTGGGATGGGGGGGCGAGCAGAAGAGGACAAGTTGTTCTTCTATTGGTATGTACTCAGGCTTTATAGTGTTTCAAAGAATGTTCTTTCAAGTTCATATAAGAATGTAGCATTTTATTTCCAAAGTGTAGTAAATCTCTGCTTTCTCACAGCAGGGTGATCGCACTACAAGGCTGCAATTTTTATTTGCCCATCAAGTGGGCTTTTGGTGGAAATGACACACCACCAGCAGCATGATGTCCACGAGAGGGTGGTGTGGAAGGAGGGGGCGGGGGCGAGCGTAAGAGGACAAGTTGTTCTTCTATTGGTATGTACTAAGGCTTTATAATGTTTTAAAGAATGTTCTTTCAAGTTCATATAAGAATGTAGCATTTTATTTCCAAAGTGTTGTAATTCTTTGTTTTCTCACAGCAGGGTGATCGCACTACAAGGCTGCAATTTTTATTTGCCCATCAAGTGGGCTTTTGGGGGAAATGACACACCACCAGTAGCATGTTGTCCACGAGAGGGGGGTGGGATGGGGGGGCGAGCAGGAGGGGACGAATTGTTCTTCTATTGGTATGTACTCAGGCTTTATAGTGCTTGAAAGAAAGATCTTTCAAGTTCATATAAGAATGTAGCATTTTATTTCCAAAGGGTAGTAAATCTTTGTTTTCTCACAGCAGGGTGATCGCACTACAAGGCTGCAATTTTTATTTGCCCATCTACTGGGCTTTTGGTGGAAATGACACACCACCAGCAGCATGTTGTCCACGAGAGGGGGCTGGGATGGGGGTGCGAGCAGGAGAGGACAAATTGTTCTTCTATTGGTATGTACTCAGGCTTTATAGTGTTTGAAAGAATGTTCTTTCAAGTTCATATAAGAATGTAGCATTTTATTTCCAAAGTGTAGTAAATCTTTGTTTTCTCACAGCAGGGTGATCGCAATACAAGGCTGCAATTTTTATTCGCCCATCAAGTGGGCTTTTGGTGGAAATGACACACCACCAGCAGCATGTTGTCCACGAGAGGGGGGTGGGATGGGGGGGCGAGCAGGAGAGGACAAGTTGTTCTTCTATTGGTATGTACTCAGGCTTTATAGTGTTTGAAAGAATGTTCTTTCAAGTTCATATAAGAATGTAGCATTTTATTTCCAAAGTGTAGGAAATCTTTGTTTTCTCACAGCAGGGTGATCGCACTACTAGGCTGCAATTTTTATTTGCCCAGCAAGTGGGCTTTTGGTGGAAATGACACACCACCAGCAGCATGATGTCCACGTGAGTGTGGTGTGGAAGGGGGGGGCGGGGGCGAGCGTAAGAGGACAAGTTGTTCTTCTATTGGTATGTACTAAGGCTTTATAATGTTTTAAAGAATGTTCTTTCAGGTTCATATAAGAATGTAGCATTTTATTTCCAAAGTGTATTAAATCTTTGTTTTCTCACAGCAGGGTGATCGCACTACATGGCTGCAATTTTTATTTGCCCATCAAGTGGGGTTTTGGTGGAAATCACACACCACCAGCAGCATGTTGTCCACGAGAGGGTGATGTGGAGGGTGGGGGGAGCGTAAGAGGACAAGTTGTTCTTCTATTGGTATGTACTAAGGCTTTCTAGTGTTTTAAAGTATGTTCTTTCAAGATCATATAAGAATGTAGCATTTTATTTCCAAAGTGTAGTAAATCTTTGTTTTCTCACAGCAGGGTGATCGCACTACAAGGCTGCAATTTTTATTTGCCCATCAAGTGGGCTTTTGGTGGAAATGACACACCACCAGCAGCATGTTGTCCAGGAGAATGGGGTGGGATGGGGGGGCGAGGAGGTGAGGACAAGTTGTTCTTCTATTGGTATGTACTCAGGCTTTATTGTGTTTGAAAGAATGTTCTTTCAAGTTCATATAAGAATGTAGCATTTTATTTCTAAATTGTAGGAAATCTTTGTTTTCTCACAGCAGGGTGATCGCACTACAAGGCTGCAATTTTTATTTGCCCATCAAGTGGGCTTTTGGTGGAAATGACACATCACCAGCAGCATGTTGTCCACGAGAGGGGGGTGGGATGGGGGGGCGAGCAGGAGAGGACAAGTTGTTCTTCTATTGGAATGTACTCAGGTTTCAGAGTGTTTGAAAGAATGTTCTTTCAAGTTCATATAAGAATGTAGCATTTTATTTCCAAAGTGTAGTAATTCTTTGTTTTCTCACAGCAGGGTGATCGCACTACAAGGCTGCAATTTTTATTTGCCCATCAAGTGGGCTATTGGTGGAAATGACACACCACCAGCAGCATGTTGTCCACGAGAGGGGGGTGGGATGGGGGGGGCGAGCAAGTGAGGACAGGTTGTTCTTCTATTGGTATGTACTAAAGCTTTATAGTGTTTTAAAGAATGTTCATTCAAGTTCATATAAGAATGTAGCATTTTATTTCTAAATTGTAGTAAATCTTTGTTTTCTCACAGCAGGGTGATCGCACTACAAGGCTGCAATTTTTATTTGCCCATCAAGTGGGCTTTTGGTGGAAATGACACACCACCAGCAGCATGTTGTCCACGAGAGGGGGGTGGGATGAGGGGGCGAGCAGGAGAGGACAAGTTGTTCTTCTATTGGTATGTACTCAGGCTTTATACTGTTTGAAAGAATGTTCTTTCAAGTTCATATAAGAATGTAGCATTTTATTTCCAAAGTGTAGTAAATCGTTGTTTTCTCACAGCAGGGTGATCGCACTACAAGGCTGCAATTTTTATTTGCCCATCAAGTGGGCTTTTGGTGGAAAAAACACACCACCAGCAGCATGTTGTCCTCGAGAGTGTGGTGTGGAGGGGGGCGGGGGGGCGAGCGTAAGAGGACAATTTGTTCTTCTAATGGTATGTACTAAGGCTTTATAGTGTTTTAAAGAATGTTCTTTCAAGATCATATAAGAATGTAGCATTTTATTTCCAAAGTGTAGTAAATCTATGTTTTCTCACAGCAGGGTGATCGCACTACAAGGCTGCAATTTTTATTTGCCCATCAAGTGGGCTTTTGGTGGAAATGACACACCACCAGTAGCATGTTGTCCACGAAAGGGGGGTGGGATGGGGGGGCGAGCAGAAGAGGACAAGTTGTTCTTCTATTGGTATGTACTCAGGATTTATAGTGTTTGATAGAACGTTCTTTCAAGTTCATATAAGAATGTAGCATTTCATTTCCGAAGTGTAGTAAATCTTTGTTTTCTCCCAGCAGGGTGATCACACTACAAGGCTGCAATTTTTATTTGTCCATCAAGTGGGTATTTTGTGGAAATGACACACCACCTTCAGCACGTTGTCCACGAGAGGGGGGCGGGATGGGGGGGCGAGCAGTAGAGGACAAGTTGTTCTTCTATTGGTATGTACTCAGGCTTAATAGTGTTTGAAAGAATGTTCTTTCAAGCTCATATAAGAATGTAGCATTTTATTTCTAAATTGTAGTAAATCTTTGTTTTCTCCCAGCAGGGTGATCGCACAACAAGGCTGCAATTTTTATTTGCCCATCAAGTGGGCTTTTGGTGGAAATGACACACCACCAGCAGCATGTTGTCCACGAGAGGGGGGTGTGGAGGGGGCGGGGGGGCGAGCGTAAGAGGACAATTTGTTCTTCTAATGGTATGTACTAAGGCTTTATAGTGTTTGAAAGAATGTTCTTTCAAGTTCATATAAGAATGTAGCATTTTATTTCCAAAGTGTAGTAAATATTTGTTTTCTCACAGCAGGGTGATCGCACTACAAGGCTGCAATTTTTATTTGCCCATCAAGTGGGCTTTTGGTGGAAATGACTTACCACCAGTAGCATGTTGTCCACGAGAGGGGGGTGGGATGGGGGGGCGAGCAGGAGAAGACAAGTTGTTCTTCTATTGGTATGTACTCAGGCTTTATAGTGTTTGAAAGAATGTTCTTTCAAGTTCATATAAGAATGTAGCATTTTATTTCCAAAGTGTAGTAAATATTTGTTTTCTCACAGCAGGGTGATCGCACTACAAGGCTGCAATTTTTATTTGCCCATCAAGTGGGCTTTTGGTGGAAATGACTTACCACCAGTAGCATGTTGTCCACGAGAGGGGGGTGGGATGGGGGGGCGAGCAGGAGAAGACAAGTTGTTCTTCTATTGGTATGTACTCAGGCTTTATAGTGTTTGAAAGAATGTTCTTTCAAGTTCATATAAGAATGTAGCATTTTATTTCCAAAGTGTTGTAAATATTTGTTTTCTCACAGCAGGGTGATCGCACTACAAGGCTGCAATTTTTATTTGCCCATCAAGTGGGCTTTTGGTGGAAATGACTTACCACCAGTAGCATGTTGTCCACGAGAGGGGGGTGGGATGGGGGGGCGAGCAGGAGAAGACAAGTTGTTCTTCTATTGGTATGTACTCAGGCTTTATAGTGTTTGAAAGAATGTTCTTTCAAGTTCATATAAGAATGTAGCATTTTACTTCCAAAGTGTAGTAAATATTTGTTTTCTCACAGCAGGGTGATCGCACTACAAGGATGCAATTTTTATTTGCCCATCAAGTGGGCTTTTGGTGGAAATGACACACCACCAGCAGCATGTTGTCCACGAGAGGGAGGTGGGATGGGGGGGTGAGCAGGTGAGGACAAGTTGTTCTTCTATTGGTATGTACTCAGGCTTAATAGTGTTTGAAAGAATGGTCTTTCAAGTTCATATAAGAATGTAGCATTTTATTTGCAAAGTGTAGTAAATATTTGTTTTCTCACAGCAGGGTGATCGCACTACAAGGCTGCAATTTTTATTTGCCCATCAAGTGGGCTTTTGGTGGAAATGACTTACCACCAGTAGCATGTTGTCCACGAGAGGGGGGTGGGATGGGGGGGGCGAGCAGGAGAGGACAAGTTGTTCTTCTATTGGTATGTACTCAGGCTTTATAGTGTTTGAAAGAATGTTCTTTCAAGTTCATATAAGAATGTAGCATTTTATTTCCAAAGTGTAGTAAATATTTGTTTTCTCACAGCAGGGTGATCGCACTACAAGGCTGCAATTTTTATTTGCCCATCAAGTGGGCTTTTGGTGGAAATGACTTACCACCAGTAGCATGTTGTCCACGAGAGGGGGGTGGGATGGGGGGGCGAGCAGGAGAGGACAAGTTGTTCTTCTATTGGTATGTACTCAGGCTTTATAGTGTTTGAAAGAATGTTCTTTCAAGTTCATATAAGAATGTAGCATTTTATTTCCAAAGTGTAGTAAATATTTGTTTTCTCACAGCAGGGTGATCGCACTACAAGGCTGCAATTTTTATTTGCCCATCAAGTGGGCTTTTGGTGGAAATGACACACCACCAGCAGCATGTTGTCCACGAGAGGGAGGTGGGATGGGGGGGTGAGCAGGTGAGGACAAGTTGTTCTTCTATTGGTATGTACTCAGGCTTAATAGTGTTTGAAAGAATGTTCTTTCAAGTTCATATAAGAATGTAGCATTTTATTTCCAAAGTGTAGTAAATATTTGTTTTCTCACAGCAGGGTGATCGCACTACAAGGCTGCAATTTTTATTTGCCCATCAAGTGGGCTTTTGGTGGAAATGACTTACCACCAGTAGCATGTTGTCCACGAGAGGGGGGTGGGATGGGGGGGCGAGCAGGAGAGGACAAGTTGTTCTTCTATTGGTATGTACTCAGGCTTTATAGTGTTTGAAAGAATGTTCTTTCAAGTTCATATAAGAATGTAGCATTTTATTTCCAAAGTGTAGTAAATATTTGTTTTCTCACAGCAGGGTGATCGCATTACAAGGCTGCAATTTTTATTTGCCCATCAAGTGGGCTTTTGGTGGAAATGACACACCACCAGCAGCATGTTGTCCACGAGAGGGGGGTGGGATGGGGGGGTGAGCAGGTGAGGACAAGTTGTTCTTCTATTGGTATGTACTCAGGCTTAATAGTGTTTGAAAGAATGTTCTTTCAAGCTCATATAAGAATGTAGCATTTTATTTCTAAATTGTAGTAAATCTTTGTTTTCTCCCAGCAGGGTGATCGCACTACAAGGCTGCAATTTTTATTTGCCCATCAAGTGGGCTTTTGGTGGAAATGACACACCACCAGCAGCATGTTGTCCACGAGAGGGGGGTGTGGAGGGGGCGGGGGGGGCGAGCGTAAGAGGACAATTTGTTCTTCTAATGGTATGTACTAAGGCTTTATAGTGTTTGAAAGAATGTTCTTTCAAGTTCATATAAGAATGTAGCATTTTATTTCCAAAGTGTAGTAAATATTTGTTTTCTCACAGCAGGGTGATCGCACTACAAGGCTGCAATTTTTATTTGCCCATCAAGTGGGCTTTTGGTGGAAATGACACACCACCAGCAGCATGTTGTCCACGAGAGGGAGGTGGGATGGGGGGGGTGAGCAGGTGAGGACAAGTTGTTCTTCTATTGGTATGTACTCAGGCTTAATAGTGTTTGAAAGAATGTTCTTTCAAGCTCATATAAGAATGTAGCATTTTATTTCAAATTGTAGTAAATCTTTGTTTTCTCCCAGCAGGGTGATCGCACTACAAGGCTGCAATTTTTATTTGCCCATCAAGTGGGCTTTTGGTGGAAATGACACACCACCAGCAGCATGTTGTCCACGAGAGGGGGGTGTGGAGGGGGCGGGGGGGGCGAGCGTAAGAGGACAATTTGTTCTTCTAATGGTATGTACTAAGGCTTTATAGTGTTTGAAAGAATGTTCTTTCAAGTTCATATAAGAATGTAGCATTTTATTTCCAAAGTGTAGTAAATATTTGTTTTCTCACAGCAGGGTGATCGCACTACAAGGCTGCAATTTTTATTTGCCCATCAAGTGGGTTTTTGGTGGAAATGACACACCACCAGCAGCATGTTGTCCACGAGAGGGGGGGTGGGATGGGGGGGTGAGCAGGTGAGGACAAGTTGTTCTTTCTATTGGTATGTACTCAGGCTTAATAGTGTTTGAAAGAATGTTCTTTCAAGCTCATATAAGAATGTAGCATTTTATTTCTAAATTGTAGTAAACCTTTGTTTTCTCCCAGCAGGGTGATCGCACTACAAGGCTGCAATTTTTATTTGCCAATCAAGTGGGCTTTTGGTGGAAATGACTTACCACCAGTAGCATGTTGTCCACGAGAGGCGGGTGGGATGGGGGGGCGAGCAGGAGAAGACAAGTTGTTCTTCTATTGGTATGTACTCAGGCTTTATAGTGTTTGAAAGAATGTTCTTTCAAGTTCATATAAGATTGGTAGCATTTTATTTCCAAAGTGTAGTAAATATTTGTTTTCTCACAGCAGGGTGATCGCACTACAAGGCTGCAATTTTTATTTGCCCATCAAGTGGGCTTTTGGTGGAAATGACACACCACCAGCAGCATGTTGTCCACGAGAGGGAGGTGGGATGGGGGGGTGAGCAGGTGAGGACAAGTTGTTCTTCTATTGGTATGTACTCAGGCTTAATAGTGTTTGAAAGAATGTTCTTTCAAGTTCATATAAGAATGTAGCATTTTATTTCCAAAGTGTAGTAAATATTTGTTTTCTCACAGCAGGGTGATCGCACTACAAGGCTGCAATTTTTATTTGCCCATCAAGTGGGCTTTTGGTGGAAATGACTTACCACCAGTAGCATGTTGTCCACGAGAGGGTGGTGGGATGGGGGGGCGAGCAGGAGAAGACAAGTTGTTCTTCTATTGGTATGTACTCAGGCTTTATAGTGTTTGAAAGAATGTTCTTTCAAGTTCATATAAGAATGTAGCATTTTATTTCCAAAGTGTAGTAAATATTTGTTTTCTCACAGCAGGGTGATCGCACTACAAGGCTGCAATTTTTATTTGCCCATCAAGTGGGCTTTTGGTGGAAATGACTTACCACCAGTAGCATGTTGTCCACGAGAGGGGGGTGGGATGGGGGGGCGAGCAGGAGAGGACAAGTTGTTCTTCTATTGGTATGTACTCAGGCTTTATAGTGTTTGAAAGAATGTTCTTTCAAGTTCATATAAGAATGTAGCATTTTATTTCCAAAGTGTAGTAAATATTTGTTTTCTCACAGCAGGGTGATCGCACTACAAGGCTGCAATTTTTATTTGCCCATCAAGTGGGCTTTTGGTGGAAATGACACACCACCAGCAGCATGTTGTCCACGAGAGGGGGGTGGGATGGGGGGGTGAGCAGGTGAGGACAAGTTGTTCTTCTATTGGTATGTACTCAGGCTTAATAGTGTTTGAAAGAATGTTCTTTCAAGCTCATATAAGAATGTAGCATTTTATTTCTAAATTGTAGTAAATCTTTGTTTTCTCCCAGCAGGGTGATCGCACTACAAGGCTGCAATTTTTATTTGCCCATCAAGTGGGCTTTTGGTGGAAATGACACACCACCAGCAGCATGTTGTCCACGAGAGGGGGGTGTGGAGGGGGCGGGGGGGCGAGCGTAAGAGGACAATTTGTTCTTCTAATGGTATGTACTAAGGCTTTATAGTGTTTGAAAGAATGTTCTTTCAAGTTCATATAAGAATGTAGCATTTTATTTCTAAAGTGTAGTAAATATTTGTTTTCTCACAGCAGGGTGATCGCACTACAAGGCTGCAATTTTTATTTGCCCATCAAGTGGGCTTTTGGTGGAAATGACACACCACCAGCAGCATGTTGTCCACGAGAGGGAGGTGGGATGGGGGGGTGAGCAGGTGAGGACAAGTTGTTCTTCTATTGGTATGTACTCAGGCTTAATAGTGTTTGAAAGAATGTTCTTTCAAGCTCATATAAGAATGTAGCATTTTATTTCAAATTGTAGTAAATCTTTGTTTTCTCCCAGCAGGGTGATCGCACTACAAGGCTGCAATTTTTATTTGCCCATCAAGTGGGCTTTTGGTGGAAATGACACACCACCAGCAGCATGTTGTCCACGAGAGGGGGGTGTGGAGGGGGCGGGGGGGCGAGCGTAAGAGGACAATTTGTTCTTCTAATGGTATGTACTAAGGCTTTATAGTGTTTGAAAGAATGTTCTTTCAAGTTCATATAAGAATGTAGCATTTTATTTCCAAAGTGTAGTAAATATTTGTTTTCTCACAGCAGGGTGATCGCACTACAAGGCTGCAATTTTTATTTGCCCATCAAGTGGGCTTTTGGTGGAAATGACACACCACCAGCAGCATGTTGTCCACGAGAGGGGGGTGGGATGGGGGGGTGAGCAGGTGAGGACAAGTTGTTCTTCTATTGGTATGTACTCAGGCTTAATAGTGTTTGAAAGAATGTTCTTTCAAGCTCATATAAGAATGTAGCATTTTATTTCTAAATTGTAGTAAACCTTTGTTTTCTCCCAGCAGGGTGATCGCACTACAAGGCTGCAATTTTTATTTGCCAATCAAGTGGGCTTTTGGTGGAAATGACTTACCACCAGTAGCATGTTGTCCACGAGAGGCGGGTGGGATGGGGGGGCGAGCAGGAGAAGACAAGTTGTTCTTCTATTGGTATGTACTCAGGCTTTATAGTGTTTGAAAGAATGTTCTTTCAAGTTCATATAAGAATGTAGCATTTTATTTCCAAAGTGTAGTAAATATTTGTTTTCTCACAGCAGGGTGATCGCACTACAAGGCTGCAATTTTTATTTGCCCATCAAGTGGGCTTTTGGTGGAAATGACACACCACCAGCAGCATGTTGTCCACGAGAGGGAGGTGGGATGGGGGGGTGAGCAGGTGAGGACAAGTTGTTCTTCTATTGGTATGTACTCAGGCTTAATAGTGTTTGAAAGAATGTTCTTTCAAGTTCATATAAGAATGTAGCATTTTATTTCCAAAGTGTAGTAAATATTTGTTTTCTCACAGCAGGGTGATCGCACTACAAGGCTGCTATTTTTATTTGCCCATCAAGTGGGCTTTTGGTGGAAATGACACACCACCAGCAGCATGTTGTCCACGAGAGGGAGGTGGGATGGGGGGGTGAGCAGGTGAGGACAAGTTGTTCTTCTATTGGTATGTACTCAGGCTTAATAGTGTTTGAAAGAATGTTCTTTCAAGCTCATATAAGAATGTAGCATTTTATTTCAAATTGTAGTAAATCTTTGTTTTCTCCCAGCAGGGTGATCGCACTACAAGGCTGCAATTTTTATTTGCCCATCAAGTGGGCTTTTGGTGGAAATGACACACCACCAGCAGCATGTTGTCCACGAGAGGGGGGTGTGGAGGGGGCGGGGGGGCGAGCGTAAGAGGACAATTTGTTCTTCTAATGGTATGTACTAAGGCTTTATAGTGTTTGAAAGAATGTTCTTTCAAGTTCATATAAGAATGTAGCATTTTATTTCCAAAGTGTAGTAAATATTTGTTTTCTCACAGCAGGGTGATCGCACTACAAGGCTGCAATTTTTATTTGCCCATCAAGTGGGCTTTTGGTGGAAATGACACACCACCAGCAGCATGTTGTCCACGAGAGGGGGGTGGGATGGGTGGGTGAGCAGGTGAGGACAAGTTGTTCTTCTATTGGTATGTACTCAGGCTTAATAGTGTTTGAAAGAATGTTCTTTCAAGCTCATATAAGAATGTAGCATTTTATTTCTAAATTGTAGTAAACCTTTGTTTTCTCCCAGCAGGGTGATCGCACTACAAGGCTGCAATTTTTATTTGCCAATCAAGTGGGCTTTTGGTGGAAATGACTTACCACCAGTAGCATGTTGTCCACGAGAGGCGGGTGGGATGGGGGGGCGAGCAGGAGAAGACAAGTTGTTCTTCTATTGGTATGTACTCAGGCTTTATAGTGTTTGAAAGAATGTTCTTTCAAGTTCATATAAGAATGTAGCATTTTATTTCCAAAGTGTAGTAAATATTTGTTTTCTCACAGCAGGGTGATCGCACTACAAGGCTGCAATTTTTATTTGCCCATCAAGTGGGCTTTTGGTGGAAATGACTTACCACCAGTAGCATGTTGTCCACGAGAGGCGGGTGGGATGGGGGGGCGAGCAGGAGCAGACAAGTTGTTCTTCTATTGGTATGTACTCAGGCTTTATAGTGTTTGAAAGAATGTTCTTTCAAGTTCATATAAGAATGTAGCATTTTATTTCCAAAGTGTAGTAAATATTTGTTTTCTCACAGCAGGGTGATCGCACTACAAGGCTGCAATTTTTATTTGCCCATCATGTGGGCTTTTGGTGGAAATGACACACCACCAGCAGCATGTTGTACACGAGAGGGAGGTGGGATGGGGGGGTGAGCAGGTGAGGACAAGTTGTTCTTCTATTGGTATGTACTCAGGCTTAATAGTGTTTGAAAGAATGTTCTTTCAAGCTCATATAAGAATGTAGCATTTTATTTCTAAATTGTACTAAATCTTTGTTTTCTCCCAGCAGGGTGATTGCACTACAAGGCTGCAATTTTTATTTGCCCATCAAGTGGGCTTTTGGTGGAAATGACACACCACCAGCAGCATGTTGTCCACGAGAGGGGGGTGTGGAGGGGGCGGGGGGGCGAGCGTAAGAGGACAATTTGTTCTTCTAATGGTATGTACTAAGGCTTTATAGTGTTTGAAAGAATGTTCTTTCAAGTTCATATAAGAATGTAGCATTTTATTTCCAAAGTGTAGTAAATATTTGTTTTCTCACAGCAGGGTGATCGCACTACAAGGCTGCAATTTTTATTTGCCCATCAAGTGGGCTTTTGGTGGAAATGACACACCACCAGCAGCATGTTGTCCACGAGAGGGGGGTGGGATGGGGGGGTGAGCAGGTGAGGACAAGTTGTTCTTCTATTGGTATGTACTCAGGCTTAATAGTGTTTGAAAGAATGTTCTTTCAAGCTCATATAAGAATGTAGCATTTTATTTCTAAATTGTAGTAAATCTTTGTTTTCTCCCAGCAGGGTGATCGCACTACAAGGCTGCAATTTTTATTTGCCCATCAAGTGGGCTTTTGGTGGAAATGACTTACCACCAGTAGCATGTTGTCCACGAGAGGCGGGTGGGATGGGGGGGCGAGCAGGAGAAGACAAGTTGTTCTTCTATTGGTATGTACCCAGGCTTTATAGTGTTTGAAAGAATGTTCTTTCAAGTTCATATAAGAATGTAGCATTTTATTTCCAAAGTGTAGTAAATATTTGTTTTCTCACAGCAGGGTGATCGCACTACAAGGCTGCAATTTTTATTTGCCCATCAAGTGGGCTTTTGGTGGAAATGACACACCACCAGCAGCATGTTGTCCACGAGAGGGGGGTGGGATGGGGGGGTGAGCAGTTGAGGACAAGTTGTTCTTCTATTGGTATGTACTCAGGCTTAATAGTGTTTGAAAGAATGTTCTTTCAAGCTCATATAAGAATGTAGCATTTTATTTCTAAATTGTAGTAAATCTTTGTTTTCTCACAGCATGGTGATCGCACTACTAGGCTGCAATTTTTATTTGCCCATCAAGTGGGCTTTTGGTTGAAATGACACACCACCAGCAGCATGTTGTCCACGGGAGGGGGGTGCGATGGGGGGGTGAGCAGGAGAGGACAAGTTGTTCTTCTATTGGTATGTACTCAGGCTTTATAGTGTTTGAAAGAATGTTCTTTCAAGTTCATATAAGAATGTAGCATTTAATTTCCAAAGTGTAGTAAATCTTTGTTTTCTCACAGCAGGGTGATCGCACTACAAGGCTGCAATTTTTATTTGCCCATCAAGTGGGCTTTTGGTGGGAATGACACACCACCAGTAGCATGTTGTCCACGAAATGGGGGTGGGATGGGGGGGCGAGCAGGAGAGGACAAGTTGTTCTTCTATTGCTATGCACTCAGGCTTCATAGTGTTTGAAAGAATGTTCTTTCAAGTTCATATAAGAATGTAGCATATTATTTCTAAATTGTAGTAAATCTTTGTTTTCTCACAGCAGGGTGATCGCACTACTAGGCTGCAATTTTTATTTGCCCATCAAGTGGGCTTTTGGTGGAAATGACACATCACCAGCAGCATGTTGTCCACGAGAGGGGGATGGGATGGGGGGGCGAGCAGGTGAGGACAAGTTGTTCTTCTATTGGTTTGTACTCAGGCTTTATAGTGTTTCAAAGAATGTTCTTTCAAGTTCGTTTAAGAATGTAGCATTTTATTTCTAAATTGTAGTAAATCTTTGTTTTCTCACAGCAGGGTGATCGCACTACTAGGCTGCAATTTTTATTTGCCCATCAAGTGGGCTTTTGGTTGAAATGACACACCACCAGCAGCATGTTGTCCACGAGAGGGGGGTGGGATGGAGGGGCGAGCAGGAGAGGACAAGTTGTTCTTCTATTGGTATGTACTCAGGCTTTATAGTGTTTGAAAGAATGTTCTTTCAAGTTCATATAAGAATGTAGCATTTTATTTCCAAAGTGTAGTAAATCTTTGTTTTCTCACAGCAGGGTGATCGCAATACAAGGCTGCAATTTTTATTCGCCCATCAAGTGGGCTTTTGGTGGAAATGACACACCACCAGCAGCAAGTTGTCCACGAGAGGGGGTGGGATGGGGGGGCGAGCAGAAGAGGACAAGTTGTTCTTCTATTGGTATGTACTCAGGCTTTATAGTGTTTGAAAGAATGTTCTTTCAAGTTCATATAAGAATGTAGCATTTTATTTCCCAAGTGTAGTAAATCTTTGTTTTCTCACAGCAGGGTGATCGCACTACAAGGCTGCAATTTTTATTTGCCCATCAAGTGGGCTTTTGGTGGAAATAACACACCACCAGCAGCATGTTGTCCACGAGAGTGTGGTGTGGAGGGGGGCGGGGGGGCGAGCGTAAGTGGACAATTTGTTCTTCTAATGGTATGTACTAAGGCTTTATAGTGTTTTAAAGAATGTTCTTTCAAGTTCATATATTAATGTAGCATTTTATTTCCAAAGTGTAGTAAATCTTTGTTTCTCACAGCAGGGTGATCGCACTACAAGGCTGCAATTTTTATTTGCCCATCAAGTGGGCTTTTGGTGGAAATCACACACCACCAGCAGCATGTTGTCCACGAGAGGGTGTTGTGGTGGGGGGGGGGGGGGAAGTGTAAGAGGACAAGTTGTTCTTCTATTGGTATGTACTAAGGCTTTATAGTGTTTTATAGAATGTTCTTTCAAGATCATATAAGAATGTAGCATTTTATTTCCAAAGTGTAGTAAATCTATGTTTTCTCACAGCAGGGTGATCGCCCTACAAGGCTGCAATTTTTATTTGCCCATCAAGTGGGCTTTTGGTGGAAATGACACACCACCAGTAGCATGTTGTCCACGAAAGAAGGGTGGGATGGGGGGGCGAGGAGAAGAGGACAAGTTGTTCTTCTATTGGTATGTACTCAGGCTTTATAGTGTTTGAAAGAATGTTCTTTCAAGTTCATATAAGAATGTAGCATTTTATTTCCAAAGTGTAGTAAATCGTTGTTTTCTCACAGCAGGGTGATCGCACTACAAGGCTGCAATTTTTATTTGCCCATCAAGTGGGCTTTTGGTGGAAAAAACACACCACCAGCAGCATGTTGTCCTCGAGAGTGTGGTGTGGAGGGGGGCGGGGGGGCGAGCGTAAGAGGACAATTTGTTCTTCTAATGGTATGTACTAAGGCTTTATAGTGTTTTAAAGAATGTTCTTTCAAGTTCATATATTAATGTAGCATTTTATTTCCAAAGTGTAGTAAATCTTTGTTTTCTCACAGCAGGGTGATCGCACTACAAGGCTGCAATTTTTATTTGCCCATCAAGTGGGCTTTTGGTGGAAATCACACACCACCAGCAGCATGTTGTCCACGAGAGGGTGTTATGGTGGGGGGGGGGGGGGGGAAGTGTAAGAGGACAAGTTGTTCTTCTATTGGTATGTACTAAGGCTTTATAGTGTTTTATAGAATGTTCTTTCAAGATCATATAAGAATGTAGCATTTTATTTCCAAAGTGTAGTAAATCTATGTTTTCTCACAGCAGGGTGATCGCACTACAAGGCTGCAATTTTTATTTGCCCATCAAGTGGGCTTTTGGTGGAAATAACACACCACCAGCAGCATGTTGTCCACGAGAGTGTGGTGTGGAGGGGGGCGGGGGGGCGAGCGTAAGAGGACAATTTGTTCTTCTAATGGTATGTACTAAGGCTTTATAGTGTTTTAAAGAATGTTCTTTCAAGTTCATATATTAATGTAGCATTTTATTTCCAAAGTGTAGTAAATCTTTGTTTTCTCACAGCAGGGTGATCACACTACAAGGCTGCAATTTTTATTTGTCCATCAAGTGGGTATTTTGTGGAAATGACACACCACCTTCAGCACGTTGTCCACGAGAGGGGGGCGGGATGGGGGGCGAGCAGTAGAGGACAAGTTGTTCTTCTATTGGTATGTACTCAGGCTTTATAGTGTTTGAAAGAATGATCTTTCACGTTCATATAAGAATGTAGCATTTTATTTCCAAAGTGTAGTAAATCTTTGTTTTCTTACAGCAGGGTTATCGCGCTACAAGGCTGCAATTTTTATTTGCCCATCTAGTTTGCTTTTGGTGGAAATGACAGACCACCAGCAGCATGTTGTCCACGAGAGAGGGGTGGTATGGGGGGGTGACCAGGTGTGGACAAGTTGTTCTGCTATTGGTATGTACTCAGGCTTTATAGTGTTTGAAAGAATGTTCTTTCAAGTTCATATAAGAAAGTAGCATTTTATTTCCAAAGTATAGTAAATCTTTGTTTTCTCACAGTACGGTGATCGCACTACAAGGCTGCAATTTTTATTTGCCCATCAAGTAGGCTTTTGGTGGAAATGACACACCACCAGCAGCATGTTGTCCACGAGAGGTGGGTGGGATGGGGGGGCGAGCAGGAGAGGACAAGTTGTTCTTCTATTGGTATGTACTCAGGCTTTATAGTGTTTGAAAGAATGTTCTTTCAAGTTCATATAAGAAAGTAGCATTTTATTTCCAAAGTATAGTAAATCTTTGTTTTCTCACAGTAGGGTGATCGCACTACAAGGCTGCAATTTTTATTTGCCCATCAAGTAGGCTTTTGGTGGAAATGACACACCACCAGCAGCATGTTGTCCACGAGAGGTGGGTGGGATGGGGGGGCGAGCAGGAGAGGACAATTTGTTCTTCTATTGGTATGTACTCAGGCTTTATAGTGTTTGAAAGAATGTTCTTTCAAGTTCATATAAGAATGTAGCATTTTATTTCCAAAGTATAGTAAATCTTTGTTTTCTCACAGTAGGGTGATCGCACTACAAGGCTGCAATTTTTATTTGCCCATCAAGTAGGCTTTTGGTGGAAATGACACACCACCAGCAGCATGTTGTCCACGAGAGGTGGGTGCGACTGGGGGGCGAGCAGGAGAGGACAAGTTGTTCTTCTATTGGTATGTACTCAGGCTTTATAGTGTTTGAAACAATGTTCTTTCAAGTTCATATAAGAAAGTAGCATTTTATTTCCAAAGTGTAGTAAATCTTTGTTTTCTCACACCAGGGTGATCGCACAACAAGGCTGCAATTTAATTTGCCCATCAAGTGGGCTATTGGTGGAAATGACACACCACCAGCAGCATGTTGTCCACGAGAGGGGGGTGGGATGGGGGGGGCGAGCAGGAGAGGACAAGTTGTTCTTCTATTGGTATGTACTCAGGCTTTATAGTGTTTGAAAGAATGTTCTTTCAAGTTCATATAAGAATGTAGCATTTTATTTCCAAAGTGTAGTAAATCTTTGTTTTCTCACAGCAGGGTGATCGCACTACAAGGCTGCAATTTTTATTTGCCCATCATGTGGGCATTTGGAGGAAATGACAAACCACCAGCAGCGTGTTGTCCACGAGAGGGGGGTGGGATGGGGGGGCGAGCAGGAGAGGGCAAGTTGTTCTTCTATTGGTATGTACTCAGGCTTTATAGTGTTTGAAAGAATGTTCTTTCAAGTTCATATAAGAATGTAGCATTTTATTTCCAAAGTGTAGTATATCTTTGTTTTCTCACAGCAGGGTGATCGCACTACAAGGCTGCAATTTTTATTTGCCCATGAAGTAGGCTTTTGGTGGAAATGACACACCACCAGCAGCATGTTGTCCACGAGAGGGGGGTGGGTTGGGGGGGGGGCGAGCAAGAGAGGACAAGTTGTTCTTCTATTGGTATGTACTCAGGCTTTATAGTGTTTGAAAGAATGTTCTTTCATGTTCATATAACAATGTAGCATTTTATTTCCAAAGTGTAGTAAATCTTGGTTTTCTCACAGCTGGGTGATCACACTACAAGGCTGCAATTTTTATTTGCCCATCAAGTGGGCTTTTGGTGGAAATGACACACCGCCAGCAGCATGTTGTCCACGAGAGGGGGGTGGGATGGGGGGGGGCGAGCAGGAGAGGACAAGTTGTTCATCTATTGGTATGTACTCAATATTTATAGTGTTTGAAAGAATGTTCTGTCAAGTTCAAATAAGAATGTACCATTTTATTTCCAAAGTGTAGTAAGTCTATGTTTTCTAACAGCAGTGTGATCGCACTACAAGGCTGCAGTTTTTATTTGCCCATCAAGTGGGCTTTTGGTGGAAATGACACACCACCAGCAGCATGTTGTCCACGAGAGGGTGGTGTGGAGGGGGGAGATGGGGCGAGCGTAAGAGGACAAGTTGTTCTTCTATTGGTATGTACTCAGGCTTTATAGTGTTTGAAAGAATGTTCTTTCAAGTTCATATAAGAATGTAGCATTTTATTTCCAAAGTGTAGTAAATCTTTGTTTTCTCACAGCAGGGTGATCGCACTACAAGGCTGCCATTTTTATTTGCCCATCAAGTGGGCTTTTGGTGGAAATAACACACCACCAGCAGCATGTTGTCCACGAGAGTGTGGTGTGGAGGGGGCGGGGGGGCGAGCGTAAGAGGACAATTTGTTCTTCTAATGGTATGTACTAAGGCTTTATAGTGTTTTAAAGAATGTTCTTTCAAGTTCATATAGGAATGTAGCATTTTATTTCCAAAGTGTAGTAAATCTTTGTTTTCTCACAGCAGGGTGATCGCACTACAAGGCTGCAATTTTTATTTGCCCATCAAGTGGGCTTTTGGTGGAAATGACACACCACCAGTAGCATAATGTCCACGAAAGGGGGGTGGGATGGGGGGGCGAGCAGGAGAGGACAAGTTGTTCTTCTATTGGTATGCACTCAGGCTTCATAGTGTTTGAAAGAATGTTCTTTCAAGTTCATATAAGAATGTAGCATTTTATTTCTAAATTGTAGTAAATCTTTGTTTTCTCACAGCAGGGTGATCGCACTACTAGGCTGCAATTTTTATTTGCCCATCAAGTGGGCTTTTGGTGGAAATGACACATCACCAGCAGCTTGTTGTCCACGAGAGGGGGGTGGGATGGGGGGGCGAGCAGGTGAGGACAAGTTGTTCTTCTATTGGTTTGTACTCAGGCTTTATAGTGTTTCAAAGAATGTTCTTTCAAGTTCGTATAAGAATGTAGCATTTTATTTCTAAATTGTAGTAAATCTTTGTTTTCTCACAGCAGGGTGATCGCACTACTAGGCTGCAATTTTTATTTGCCCATCAAGTGGGATTTTGGTTGAAATGACACACCACCAGCAGCATGTTGTCCACGAGAGGGGGGTGGGATGGGGGGGCGAGCAGGAGAGGACAAGTTGTTCTTCTATTGGTATGTACTCAGGCTTTATAGTGTTTGAAAGAATGTTCTTTCAAGTTCATATAAGAATGTAGCATTTTATTTCCAAAGTGTAGTAAATCTTTGTTTTCTCACAGCAGGGTGATCGCAATACAAGGCTGAAATTTTTATTCGCCCATCAAGTGGGCTTTTGGTGGAAATGACACACCACCAGCAGCAAGTTGTCCACGAGAGGGGGTGGGATGGGGGGGCGAGCAGAAGAGGACAAGTTGTTCTTCTATTGGTATGTACTCAGGCTTTATAGTGTTTGAAAGAATGTTCTTTCAAGTTCATATAAGAATGTAGCATTTTATTTCCAAAGTGTAGTAAATCTTTGTTTTCTCACAGCAGGGTGATCGCACTACAAGGCTGCAATTTTTATTTGCCCATCAAGTGGGCTTTTGGTGGAAATAACACACCACCAGCAGCATGTTGTCCACGAGAGTGTGGTGTGGAGGCGGGCGGGGGGGCGAGCGTAAGAGGACAATTTGTTCTTCTAATGGTATGTACTAAGGCTTTATAGTGTTTTAAAGAATGTTCTTTCAAGTTCATATATTAATGTAGCATTTTATTTCCAAAGTGTAGTAAATCTTTGTTTTCTCACAGCAGGGTGATCGCACTACAAGGCTGCAATTTTTATTTGCCCATCAAGTGGGCTTTTGGTGGAAATCACACACCACCAGCAGCATATTGTCCACGAGAGGGTGTTGTGGTGGGGGGGGGGGAGGGGGGGGGGGAAGTGTAAGAGGACAAGTTGTTCTTCTATTGGTATGTACTAAGGCTTTATAGTGTTTTATAGAATGTTCTTTCAAGATCATATAAGAATGTTGCATTTTATTTCCAAAGTGTAGTAAATCTATGTTTTCTCACAGCAGGGTGATCGCACTACAAGGCTGCAATTTTTATTTGCCCATCAAGTGGGCTTTTGGTGGAAATGACACACCACCAGTAGCATGTTGTCCACGAAAGGGGGGTGGGATGGGGGGGCGAGCAGAAGAGGACAAGTTGTTCTTCTATTGGTATGTACTCAGGCCTTATAGTGTTTGAAAGAATGTTCCTTCAAGTTCATATAAGAATGTAGCATTTTATTTCCAAAGTGTAGTAAATCGTTGTTTTCTCACAGCAGGGTGATCGCACTACAAGGCTGCAATTTTTATTTGCCCATCAAGTGGGCTTTTGGTGGAAAAAACACACCACCAGCAGCATGTTGTCCTCGAGAGTGTGGTGTGGAGGGGGGCGGGGGGGCGAGCGTAAGAGGACAATTTGTTCTTCTAATGGTATGTACTAAGGCTTTATAGTGTTTTAAAGAATGTTCTTTCAAGTTCACATATTAATGTAGCATTTTATTTCCAAAGTGTAGTAAATCTTTGTTTTCTCACAGCAGGGTGATCGCACTACGAGGCTGCAATTTTTATTTGCCCATCAAGTGGGCTTTTGGTGGAAATCACACACCACCAGCAGCATGTTGTCCACGTGAGGGTGTTATGGTGGGGGGGGGGGGGGAAGTGTAAGAGGACAAGTTGTTCTTCTATTGGTATGTACTAAGGCTTTATAGTGTTTTATAGAATGTTCTTTCAAGATCATATAAGAATGTAGGATTTTATTTCCAAAGTGTAGTAAATCTATGTTTTCTCACAGCAGGGTGATCGCACTACAAGGCTGCAATTTTTATTTGCCCATCAAGTGGGCTTTTGGTGGAAATAACACACCACCAGCAGCATGTTGTCCACGAGAGTGTGGTGTGGAGGGGGGCGGGGGGGGCGAGCGTAAGAGGACATTTTGTTCTTCTAATGGTATGTACTAAGGCTTTATAGTGTTTTAAAGAATGTTCTTTCAAGTTCATATATTAATGTAGCATTTTATTTCCAAAGTGTAGTAAATCTTTGTTTTCTCACAGCAGGGTGATCGCACTACAAGGCTGCAATTTTTATTTGCCCATCAAGTGGGCTTTTGGTGGAAATCACACACCACCAGCAGCATGTTGTCCACGAGAGGGTGTTGTGGTGGGGGGGGGGGGGGAAAGTGTAAGAGGACAAGTTGTTCTTCTATTGGTATGTACTAAGGCTTTATAGTGTTTTATAGAATGTTCTTTCAAGATCATATAAGAATGTAGCACTTTATTTCCAAAGTGTAGTAAATCTATGTTTTCTCACAGCAGGGTGATCGCACTACAAGGCTGCAATTTTTATTTGCCCATCAAGTGGGCTTTTGGTGGAAATGACACACCACCAGTAGCATGTTGTCCACGAAAGGGGGGTGGGATGGGGGGGCGAGCAGAAGAGGACAAGTTGTTCTTCTATTGGTATGTACTCAGGATTTATAGTGTTTGAAAGAACGTTCTTTCAAGTTCATATAAGAATGTAGCATTTCATTTCCGAAGTGTAGTAAATCTTTGTTTTCTCACAGCAGGGTGATCGCACTACAAGGCTGCAATTTTTATTTGCCCATCAAGTGGGCTTTTGGTGGAAATAACACACCACCAGCAGCATGTTGTCCACGAGAGTGTGGTGTGGAGGCGGGCGGGGGGGCGAGCGTAAGAGGACAATTTGTTCTTCTAATGGTATGTACTAAGGCTTTATAGTGTTTTAAAGAATGTTCTTTCAAGTTCATATATTAATGTAGCATTTTATTTCCAAAGTGTAGTAAATCTTTGTTTTCTCACAGCAGGGTCATCGCACTACAAGGCTGCAATTTTTATTTGCCCATCAAGTGGGCTTTTGGTGGAAATCACACACCACCAGCAGCATATTGTCCACGAGAGGGTGTTGTGGTGGGGGGGGGGGGAGGGGGGGGGGGGAAGTGTAAGAGGACAAGTTGTTCTTCTATTGGTATGTACTAAGGCTTTATAGTGTTTTATAGAATGTTCTTTCAAGATCATATAAGAATGTTGCATTTTATTTCCAAAGTGTAGTAAATCTATGTTTTCTCACAGCAGGGTGATCGCACTACAAGGCTGCAATTTTTATTTGCCCATCAAGTGGGCTTTTGGTGGAAATGACACACCACCAGTAGCATGTTGTCCACGAAAGGGGGGTGGGATGGGGGGGCGAGCAGAAGAGGACAAGTTGTTCTTCTATTGGTATGTACTCAGGCCTTATAGTGTTTGAAAGAATGTTCCTTCAAGTTCATATAAGAATGTAGCATTTTATTTCCAAAGTGTAGTAAATCGTTGTTTTCTCACAGCAGGGTGATCGCACTACAAGGCTGCAATTTTTATTTGCCCATCAAGTGGGCTTTTGGTGGAAAAAACACACCACCAGCAGCATGTTGTCCTCGAGAGTGTGGTGTGGAGGGGGGCGGGGGGGCGAGCGTAAGAGGACAATTTGTTCTTCTAATGGTATGTACTAAGGCTTTATAGTGTTTTAAAGAATGTTCTTTCAAGTTCACATATTAATGTAGCATTTTATTTCCAAAGTGTAGTAAATCTTTGTTTTCTCACAGCAGGGTGATCGCACTACGAGGCTGCAATTTTTATTTGCCCATCAAGTGGGCTTTTGGTGGAAATCACACACCACCAGCAGCATGTTGTCCACGTGAGGGTGTTATGGTGGGGGGGGGGGGGAAGTGTAAGAGGACAAGTTGTTCTTCTATTGGTATGTACTAAGGCTTTATAGTGTTTTATAGAATGTTCTTTCAAGATCATATAAGAATGTAGGATTTTATTTCCAAAGTGTAGTAAATCTATGTTTTCTCACAGCAGGGTGATCGCACTACAAGGCTGCAATTTTTATTTGCCCATCAAGTGGGCTTTTGGTGGAAATAACACACCACCAGCAGCATGTTGTCCACGAGAGTGTGGTGTGGAGGGGGGCGGGGGGGGCGAGCGTAAGAGGACATTTTGTTCTTCTAATGGTATGTACTAAGGCTTTATAGTGTTTTAAAGAATGTTCTTTCAAGTTCATATATTAATGTAGCATTTTATTTCCAAAGTGTAGTAAATCTTTGTTTTCTCACAGCAGGGTGATCGCACTACGAGGCTGCAATTTTTATTTGCCCATCAAGTGGGCTTTTGGTGGAAATCACACACCACCAGCAGCATGTTGTCCACGTGAGGGTGTTATGGTGGGGGGGGGGGGGGAAGTGTAAGAGGACAAGTTGTTCTTCTATTGGTATGTACTAAGGCTTTATAGTGTTTTATAGAATGTTCTTTCAAGATCATATAAGAATGTAGGATTTTATTTCCAAAGTGTAGTAAATCTATGTTTTCTCACAGCAGGGTGATCGCACTACAAGGCTGCAATTTTTATTTGCCCATCAAGTGGGCTTTTGGTGGAAATAACACACCACCAGCAGCATGTTGTCCACGAGAGTGTGGTGTGGAGGGGGGCGGGGGGGGCGAGCGTAAGAGGACATTTTGTTCTTCTAATGGTATGTACTAAGGCTTTATAGTGTTTTAAAGAATGTTCTTTCAAGTTCATATATTAATGTAGCATTTTATTTCCAAAGTGTAGTAAATCTATGTTTTCTCACAGCAGGGTGATCGCACTACAAGGCTGCAATTTTTATTTGCCCATCAAGTGGGCTTTTGGTGGAAATGACACACCACCAGTAGCATGTTGTCCACGAAAGGGGGGTGGGATGGGGGGGCGAGCAGAAGAGGACAAGTTGTTCTTCTATTGGTATGTACTCAGGATTTATAGTGTTTGAAAGAACGTTCTTTCAAGTTCATATAAGAATGTAGCATTTCATTTCCGAAGTGTAGTAAATCTTTGTTTTCTCACAGCAGGGTGATCACACTACAAGGCTGCAATTTTTATTTGTCCATCAAGTGGGTATTTTGTGGAAATGACACACCACCTTCAGCACGTTGTCCACGAGAGGGGGGCGGAATGGGGGGGCGAGCAGTAGAGGACAAATTGTTCTTCTATTGGTATGTACTCAGGCTTTATAGTGTTTGAAAGAATGATCTTTCACGTTCATATAAGAATGTAGCATTTTATTTCAAAGTGTAGTAAATCTTTGTTTTCTTACAGCAGGGTTATCGCACTACAAGGCTGCAATTTTTATTTGCCCATCTAGTTTGCTTTTGGTGGAAATGACACACCACCAGCAGCATGTTGTCCACGAGAGAGGGGTGGTATGGGGGGGTGACCAGGAGTGGACAAGTTGTTCTGCTATTGGTATGTACTCAGGCTTTATAGTGTTTGAAAGAATGTTCTTTCAAGTTCATATAAGAAAGTAGCATTTTATTTCCAAAGTATAGTAAATCTTTGTTTTCTCACAGTACGGTGATCGCACTACAAGGCTGCAATTTTTATTTGCCCATCAAGTAGGCTTTTGGTGGAAATGACACACCACCAGCAGCATGTTGTCCACGAGAGGTGGGTGGGATGGAGGGGCGAGCAGGAGAGGACAAGTTGTTCTTCTATTGGTATGTACTCAGGCTTTATAGTGTTTGAAAGAATGTTCTTTCAAGTTCATATAAGAAAGTAGCATTTTATTTCCAAAGTATAGTAAATCTTTGTTTTCTCACAGTAGGGTGATCGCACTACAAGGCTGCAATTTTTATTTGCCCATCAAGTAGGCTTTTGGTGGAAATGACACACCACCAGCAGCATGTTGTCCACGAGAGGTGGGTGGGATGGGGGGGCGAGCAGGAGAGGACAAGTTGTTCTTCTATTGGTATGTACTCAGGCTTTATAGTGTTTGAAAGAATGTTCATTCAAGTTCATATAAGAATGTAGCATTTTATTTCCAAAGTATAGTAAATCTTTGTTTTCTCACAGTAGGGTGATCGCACTACAAGGCTGCAATTTTTATTTGCCCATCAAGTAGGCTTTTGGTGGAAATGACACACCACCAGCAGCATGTTGTCCACGAGAGGTGGGTGGGATGGGGGGGCGAGCAGGAGAGGACAAGTTGTTCTTCTATTGGTATGTACTCAGGCTTTATAGTGTTTGAAAGAATGTTCTTTCAAGTTCATATAAGAAAGTAGCATTTTATTTCCAAAGTGTAGTAAATCTTTGTTTTCTCACACCAGGGTGATCGCACAACAAGGCTGCAATTTAATTTGCCCATCAAGTGGGCTATTGGTGGAAATGACACACCACCAGCAGCATGTTGTCCACGAGAGGGGGGTGGGATGGGGGGGGCGAGCAGGAGAGGACAAGTTGTTCTTCTATTGGTATGTACTCAGGCTTTATAGTGTTTGAAAGGATGTTCTTTCAAGTTCATATAAGAATGTAGCATTTTATTTCCAAAGTGTAGTAAATCTTTGTTTTCTCACAGCAGGGTGATCGCACTACAAGGCTGCAATTTTTATTTGCCCATCATGTGGGCATTTGGAGGAAATGACAAACCACCAGCAGCGTGTTGTCCACGAGAGGGTGTTGTGGTGGGTGGGGGGGGGGGGGGGAAGTGTAAAAGGACAAGTTGTTCTTCTATTGGTATGTACTAAGGCTTTATAGTGTTTTATAGAATGTTCTTTCAAGATCATATAAGAATGTTGCATTTTATTTCCAAAGTGTAGTAAATCTATGTTTTCTCACAGCAGGGTGATTGCACTACAAGGCTGCAATTTTTATTTGCCCATCAAGTGGGCTTTTGGTGGAAATGACACACCACCAGTGGCATGTTGTCCACGAAAGGGGGGTGGGATGGGGGGGCGAGCAGGAGAGGACAAGTTGTTCTTCTATTGGTATGTACTCAGGCTTTATAGTGTTTGACAGAATGTTCTTTCAAGTTCATATAAGAAAGTAGCATTTTATTTCCAAAGTGTAGTAAATCTTTGTTTTCTCACACCAGGGTGATCGCACAACAAGGCTGCAATTTAATTTGCCCATCAAGTGGGCTATTGGTGGAAATGACACACCACCAGCAGCATGTTGTCCACGAGAGGGGGGTGGGATGGGGGGGGCGAGCAGGAGAGGACAAGTTGTTCTTCTATTGGTATGTACTCAGGCTTTATAGTGTTTGAAAGGATGTTCTTTCAAGTTCATATAAGAATGTAGCATTTTATTTCCAAAGTGTAGTAAATCTTTGTTTTCTCACAGCAGGGTGATCGCACTACAAGGCTGCAATTTTTATTTGCCCATCATGTGGGCATTTGGAGGAAATGACAAACCACCAGCAGCGTGTTGTCCACGAGAGGGGGGTGGGATGGGGGGGCGAGCAGGAGAGGGCAAGTTGTTCTTCTATTGGTATGTACTTAGGCTTTATAGTGTTTGAAAGAATGTTATTTCAAATTCATATAAGAATGTAGCATTTTATTTCCAAAGTGTAGTAAATCTTTGTTTTCTCACAGCAGGGTGATCGCATTACAAGGCTGCAATTTTTATTTGCCCATCAAGTGGCCATTTGGTGGAAATGGCACACCACCTGCAGCATGTTGTTCACGAGAGGGGGGTGGGATGGGGGGGCGAGCAGGAGAGGACAAGTTGTTCCTCTATTGGTATGTACTGAGGCTTTATAGTGTTTGAAAGAATGTTCTTTCAAGTTCATATAAGAATGTACCATTTTATTTCCAAAGTGTGGTATATCTTTGTTTTCTCACAGCAGGGTGATCGCACTACAAGGCTGCAATTTTTATTTGCCCATGAAGTGGGCTTTTGGTGGAAATGACACACCACCAGCAGCATGTTATCCACGAGAGGGGGGTGGGATGGGGGGGGCGAGCAGGAGAGGACAAGTTGTTCTTCTATTGGTATGTACTCAGGCTTTATAGTGTTTGAAAGAATGTTCTTTCATGTTCATATAACAATGTAGCATTTTATTTCCAAAGTGTAGTAAATCTTGGTTTTCTCACAGCTGGGTGATCACACTACAAGGCTGCAATTTTTATTTGCCCATCAAGTGGGCTTTTGGTGGAAATGACACACCGCCAGCAGTATGTTGTCCACGAGAGGGGGGTGGGATGGGGGGGGGGCGAGCAGGAGAGGACAAGTTGTTCATCTATTGGTATGTACTCAATATTTATAGTGTTTGAAAGAATGTTCTGTCAAGTTCATATAAGAATGTACCATTTTATTTCCAAAGTGTAGTAAGTCTATGTTTTCTAACAGCAGGGTGATCGCACTACAAGGCTGCAGTTTTTATTTGCCCATCAAGTGGGCTTTTGGTGGAAATGACACACCACCAGCAGCATGTTGTCCACGAGAGGGTGTTGTGGAGGGGGGAGATGGGGCGAGCGTAAGAGGACAAGTTGTTCTTCTATTGGTATGTACTCAGGCTTTATAGTGTTTGAAAGAATGTTCTTTCAAGTTCATATAAGAATGTAGCATTTTATTTCCAAAGTGTAGTAAATCTTTGTTTTCTCACACCAGGGTGATCGCACTACAAGGCTGCAATTTTTATTTGCCCATCAAGTGGGCTTTTGGTGGAAATAACACACCACCAGCAGCATGTTGTCCACGAGAGTGTGGTGTGGAGGGGTCGGGGGGGGGGCGAGCGTAAGAGGACAATTTGTTCTTCTAATGGTATGTACTAAGGCTTTATAGTGTATTAAAGAATGTTCTTTCAAGTTCATATAGGAATGTAGCATTTTATTTCCAAAGTGTAGTAAATCTTTGTTTTCTCACAGCAGGGTGATCGCACTACAAGGCTGCAATTTTTATTTGCCCATCAAGTGGGCTTTTGGTGGAAATCACACACCACCAGCAGCATGTTGTCCACGAGAGGGTGTTGTGGGGGGGGGGGGGGGGGAAGCGTAAGAGGACAAGTTGTTCTTCTATTGGTATTTACTAAGGCTTTATAGTGTTTTAAAGAATGTTCTTTCAAGATCATATAAGAATGTAGCATTTTATTTCCAAAGTGTAGTAAATCTTTGTTTTCTCACAGCAGGGTGATCGCACTACAAGGCTGCAATTTTTATTTGCCCATCAAGTGGGCTTTTGGTGGAAATGACACACCACCAGTAGCATGTTGTCCACGAAAGGGGGGTGGGATGGGGGGGCGAGCAGGAGAGGACAAGTTGTTCTTCTATTAATATGCACTCAGGCTTCATAGTGTTTGAAAGAATGTTCTTTCAAGTTCATATAAGAATGTAGCATTTTATTTCTAAATTGTAGTAAATCTTTGTTTTCTCACAGCAGGGTGATCGCACTACTAGGCTGCAATTTTTATTTGCCCATCAAGTGGCCTTTTGGTGGAAATGACACATCACCAGCAGCATGTTGTCCACGAGAGGGGGGTGGGATGGGGGGGCGAGCAGGTGAGGACAAGTTGTTCTTCTATTGGTTTGTACTCAGGCTTTATAGTGTTTCAAAGAATGTTCTTTCAAGTTCGTATAAGAATGTAGCATTTTATTTCTAAATTGTAGTAAATCTTTGTTTTCTCACAGCAGGGTGATCGCACTACTAGGCTGCAATTTTTATTTGCCCATCAAGTGGGCTTTTGGTTGAAATGACACACCACCAGCAGCCTGTTGTCCACGAGAGGGGGGTGGGATGGGGGGGGCGAGCAGGAGAGGACAAGTTGTTCTTCTATTGGTATGTACTCGGGCTTTATAGTGTTTGAAAGAATGTTCTTTCAAGTTCATATAAGAATGTAGCATTTTATTTCCAAAGTGTAGTAAATCTTTGTTTTCTCACAGCAGGGTGATCGCAATACAAGGCTGCAATTTTTATTCGCCCATCAAGTGGGCTTTTGGTGGAAATGACACACCACCAGCAGCAAGTTGTCCACGAGAGGGGGTGGGATGGGGGGGTGAGCAGAAGAGGACAAGTTGTTCTTCTATTGGTATGTACTCAGGCTTTATAGTGTTTGAAAGAATGTTCTTTCAAGTTCATATAAGAATGTAGCATTTTATTTCCAAAGTGTAGTAAATCTTTGTTTTCTCACAGCAGGGTGATCGCACTACAAGGCTGCAATTTTTATTTGCCCATCAAGTGGGCTTTTGGTGGAAATAACACACCACCAGCAGCATGTTGTCCACGAGAGTGTGGTGTGGAGGGGGGCGGGGGGGGCGAACGTAAGAGGACAATTTGTTCTTCTAATGGTATGTACTAAGGCTTTATAGTGTTTTAAAGAATGTTCTTTCAAGTTCATATATTAATGTAGCATTTTATTTCCAAAGTGTAGTAAATCTTTGTTTTCTCACAGCAGGGTGATCGCGCTACAAGGCTGCAATTTTTATTTGCCCATCAAGTGGGCTTTTGGTGGAAATCACACACCACCAGCAGCATGTTGTCCACGAGAGGGTGTTGTGGCGGGGGGGGGGGGGGGAAGTGTAAGAGGACAAGTTGTTCTTCTATTGGTATGTACTAAGGCTTTATAGTGTTTTATAGAATGTTCTTTCAAGATCATATAAGAATGTTGCATTTTATTTCCAAAGTGTAGTAAATCTATGTTTTCTCACAGCAGGGTGATTGCACTACAAGGCTGCAATTTTTATTTGCCCATCAAGTGGGCTTTTGGTGGAAATGACACACCACCAGTAGCATGTTGTCCACGAAAGGGGGGTGGGATGGGGGGGCGAGCAGAAGAGGACAAGTTGTTCTTCTATTGGTATGTACTCAGGCTTTATAGTGTTTGAAAGAATGTTCTTTCAAGTTCATATAAGAATGTAGCATTTTATTTCCAAAGTGTAGTAAATCGTTGTTTTCTCACAGCAGGGTGATCGCACTACAAGGCTGCAATTTTTATTTGCCCATCAAGTGGGCTTTTGGTCGAAAAAACACACCACCAGCAGCATGTTGTCCTCGAGAGTGTGGTGTGGAGGGGGGGCGGGGGGGCGAGCGTAAGAGGACAATTTGTTCTTCTAATGGTATGTACTAAGGCTTTATAGTGTTTGGAAGAACGTTCTTTCAAGTTCATATAAGAATGTAGCATTTCATTTCCGATGTGTAGTAAATCTTTGTTTTCTTACAGCAGGGTTATCGCACTACAAGGCTGCAATTTTTATTTGCCCATCTAGTTTGCTTTTGGTGGAAATGACACACCACCAGCAGCATGTTGTCCACGAGAGAGGGGTGGTATGGGGGGGGTGACCAGGAGTGGACAAGTTGTTCTGCTATTGGTATGTACTCAGGCTTTATAGTGTTTGAAAGAATGTTCTTTCAAGTTCATATAAGAATGTAGCATTTTATTTCCAAAGTATAGTAAATCTTTGTTTTCTCACAGTAGGGTGATCGCACTACAAGGCTGCAATTTGTATTTGCCCATCAAGTAGGCTTTTGGTGGAAATGACACACCACCAGCAGCATGTTGTCCACGACAGGTGGGTGGGATGGGGTGCGAGCAGGAGAGGACAAGTTGTTCTTCTATTGGTATGTACTCAGGCTTTATAGTGTTTGAAAGAATGTTCTTTCAAGTTCATATAAGAAAGTAGCATTTTATTTCCAAAGTATAGTAAATCTTTGTTTTCTCACAGTAGGGTGATCGCACTACAAGGCTGCAATTTTTATTTGCCCATCAAGTAGGCTTTTGGTGGAAATGACACACCACCAGCAGCATGTTGTCCACGAGAGGTGGGTGGGATGGGGGGGCGTGCAGGAGAGGACAATTTGTTCTTCTATTGGTATGTACTCAGGCTTTATAGTGTTTGAAAGAATGTTCTTTCAAGTTCATATAAGAATGTAGCATTTTATTTCCAAAGTGTAGTATATCTTTGTTTTCTCACAGCAGGGTGATCGCACTACAAGGCTGCAATTTTTATTTGCCCATGAAGTGGGCTTTTGGTGGAAATGACACACGACCAGCAGCATGTTGTCCACGAGAGGGGGGTGGGTTGGGGGGGGGCGAGCAGGAGAGGACAAGTTGTTCTTCTATTGGTATGTACTCAGGCTTTATAGTGTTTGAAAGAATGTTCTTTCATGTTCATATAAGAATGTAGCATTTTATTTCCAAAGTGTAGTAAATCTTGGTTTTCTCACAGCTGGGTGATCACACTACAAGGCTGCAATTTTTATTTGCCCATCAAGTGGGCTTTTGGTGGAAATGACACACCGCCAGCGGCATGTTGTCCACGAGAGGGGGGTGGGATGGGGGGGGCGAGCAGGAGAGGACAAGTTGTTCATCTATTGGTATGTACTCAATATTTATAGTGTTTGAAAGAATGTTCTGTCAAGTTCATATAAGAATGTACCATTTTATTTCCAAAGTGTAGTAAGTCTATGTTTTCTAACAGCAGGGTGATCGCACTACAAGGCTGCAGTTTTTATTTGCCCATCAAGTGGGCTTTTGGTGGAAATGACACACCACCACCAGCATGTTGTCCACGAGAGGGTGGTGTGGAGTGGGGAGATGGGGCGAGCGTAAGAGGACAAGTTGTTCTTCTATTGGTATGTACTCAGGCTTTATAGGGTTTGAAAAAATGTTCTTTCAAGTTCATATAAGAATGTAGCATTTTATTTCCAAAGTGTAGTAAATCTTTGTTTTCTCACAGCAGGGTGATCGCACTACAAGGCTGCAATTTTTATTTGCCCATCAAGTGGGCTTTTGGTGGAAATGACACACCACCAGCAGCATGTTGTCCACGAGAGGGGGTCGTGATAGGGGGGCGAGCAGGAGAGGACAAGTTGTTCTTCTATTGGTTTGTATTCAGGATTTATAGTGCTTGAAAGAATGTTCTTTCAAGCTCATATAAGAATGTGGCATTTTATTTCCAAAGTGTAGTAAATCTTTGTTTTCTCACAGCAGGGTGATGGCACTACAAGGCTGCAATTTTTATTTGCCCATCAAGTGGGCTTTTGGTGGAAATGACACAGCACCAGCAGCATGTTGTCCACGAGAGGGGGGTGGGATGGGGGGGCGAGCAGGAGAGGACAAGTTGTTCTTCTATTGGTATGTACTCCGGATTTATAGGGATTGAAAGAATGTTCTTTCAAGTTCATACAAGAATGTAGCATTTTATTTCCAAAGTGTAGTAAATCTTTGTTTTCTCACACCAGGGTGATCGCACAACAAGGCTGCAATATAATTTGCCCATCAAGTGGGCTTTGGTGGAAATGACACACCACCAGCGGCATGTTGTCCTCGAGAGGGGAGTGGGATGGGGGGGCGAGCAGGAGAGGACAAGTTGTTCTTCTATTGGTATGTACTCAGGCTTTATAGTGTTTGAGAGAATGTTCTTTCAAGTTCATATAAGAATGTAGCATTTTATTTCCAAAGTGTAGTAAATCTTTGTTTTCTCACACCAGGGTGATCGCACAACAAGGCTGCAATTTAATTTGCCCATCAAGTGGGCTATTGGTGGAAATGACACACCACCAGCAGCATGTTGTCCACGAGAGGGGGGTGGGATGGGGGGGGCGAGCAGGAGAGGACAAGTTGTTCTTCTATTGGTATGTACTCAGGCTTTATAGTGTTTGAAAGAATGTTCTTTCAAGTTCATGTAAGAATGTAGCATTTTATTTCCAAAGTGTAGTAAATCTTTGTTTTCTCACACCAGGGTGATCGCACAACAAGGCTGCAATTTAATTTGCCCATCAAGTGGGCTATTGGTGGAAATGACACACCACCAGCGGCATGTTGTCCACGAGAGGGGGGTGGGATGGGGGGGGCGAGCAGGAGAGGACAAGTTGTTCTTCTATTGGAATGTACTCAGGCTTTATAGTGTTTGAAAGAATGTTCTTTCAAGTTCATATAAGAATGTAGCATTTTATTTCCAAAGTGTAGTAAATCTTTGTTTTCTCAGACCAGGGTGATCGCACAACAAGGCTGCAATTTAATTTACCATCAAGTGGGCTATTGGTGGAAATGACACACCACCAGCAGCATGTTGTCCACGAGAGGGGGGTGGGATGGGGGGGGCGTGCAGGAGAGGACAAGTTGTTCTACTATTGGTATGTACTCGGGCTTTATAGTGTTTGAAAGAATGTTCTTTCAAATTCATATAAGAATGTAGCATTTTATTTCCAAAGTGTAGTAAATCATTGTTTTCTCACAGCAGGGTGATCGCACTACAAGGCTGCAATTTTTATTTGCCCATCAAGTGGGCCTTTGGTGGAAATAAAACACCACCAGCAGCATGTTGTCCACGAGAGGGGGGTGGGATGGGGGGGCGAGCAGGAGAGGACAAGTTGTTCTTCTATTGGTATGTACTCAGGCATTATAGTGTTTGAAAGAATGTTCTTTCAAGTTCATATAAGAATGTAGCATTTTATTTCCAAAGTGTAGTAAATCTTTGTTTTCTCACAGCCGGGTGATCACACTACAAGGCTGCAATTTTTATTTGCCCATCAAGTGGGCTTTTGGTGGAAATGACACACCACCAGCAGCATGTTGTCCACGAGAGGGGGTGCTAAGGGGGGGCGAGCAGGAGAGGACAAGTTGTTCTTCTATTGGTATGTACTCAGGCTTTATAGTGTTTGAAAGAATGTTCTTTCATGTTCATATAAGAATGTAGCATTTTATTTCCAAAGTGAAGTAAATCTTTGTTTTCTCACAGCAGGGTGATCACACTACAAGGCTGCAATTTTTATTTGCCCATCAAGTGGGCTTTTGGTGGAAATGACACACCACCAGCAGCATGTTGTCCACGAGAGGGGGGTGGGATGGGGGGGCGAGCAGGAGAGGACAAGTTGTTCTTCTATTGGTATGTACTCAGGATTTATAGTGTTTGAAAGAATGTTCTTTCAAGTTCATACAAGAATGTAGCATTTTATTTCCAAAGTGTAGTAAATCTTGGTTTTCTCACAGCAGGGTGATCACACTACAAGGCTGCAATTTTTATTTCCCCATCAAGTGGGCTTTTGGTGGAAATGACACACCACCAGCAGCATGTTGTCCACGAGAGGAAGGTGGGAAGGGGGGGCGAGCAGGAGAGGACAAGTTGTTCTCCTATTGGTATGTACTCAGGAGTTATAGTGTTTGAATGAATGTTCTTTCAAGTTCATATAAGAATGTAGCATTTTATTTCCAAAGTGTAGTAAATCTTTGTTTTCTCACAGCAGGGTGATCGCACTACAAGGCTGCAATTTTTATTTGCCCATCAAGTGGGCTTTTGGTGGAAATGACACACCACCAGCGGCATGTTGTCCTCGAGAGGAGGGTGGGATGGGGGGGCGAGCAGGAGAGGACAAGTTGTTCTTCTATTGGTAAGTACTCAGGCTTTGTAGTGTTTGAAAGAATGTTCTTTCAAGTTCATATAAGAGTGTAGCATTTTATTTCCAAAGTGAAGTAAATCTTTGTTTTCTCACACCAGGGTGATCGCACAACAAGGCTGCAATTTAATTTGCCCATCAGGTGGGCTATTGGTGGAAAAGACACACCACCAGCAGCATGTTGTCCACGAGAGGGGGGTGGGATGGGGGGGGGCGAGCAGGAGAGGAGAAGTTGTTCTTCTATTGGTATGTACTCAGGCTTTATAGTGTTTGAAAGAATGTTCTTTCAAGTTCATATAACAATGTAGCATTTTATTTCCAAAGTGTAGTAAATCTTTGTTTTCTCACAGCAGGGTGATCGCACTACAACGCTGCAATTTTTATTTGCCCATCAAGTGGGCATTTGGAGGAAATGACAAACCACCAGCAGCGTGTTGTCCACGAGAGGGGGGTGGGATGGGGGGGCGAGCAGGAGAGGGCAAGTTGTTCTTCTATTGGTATGTACTCAGGCTTTATAGTGATTGATAGAATGTTCTTTCAAGTTCATATAAGAATGTAGCTTCTTATTTCCAAACTGTAGTAAATCTTTGTTTTCTCACAGCAGGTTGATCACACTACAAGGCTGCAATTTTTATTTGCCCATCAAGTGGGCTTTTGGTGGAAATGACACACCACCAGCTGCAGGTTGTCCACGAGAGGATGGTGGGATGGGGGGGGGCGAGCAGGAGAGGACAAGTTGTTCTTCTATTGGTATGTACTTAGGCTTTATAGTGTTTGAAAGAATGTTATTTCGAGTTCATATAAGAATGTAGCATTTTATTTCCAAAGTGTAGTAAAAATTTGTTTTCTCACAGCAGGGTGATCGCACTACAAGGATGCAATTTTTATTTGCCCATCAAGTGGCATTTGGTGGAAATGGCACACCATCTGCAGCATGTTGTCCACGAGAGGGGGGTGGGATGGGGGGGCGAGCAGGAGAGGACAAGTTGATCTTCTATTGGTATGTACTCAGGCTTTATAGTGTTTGAAAGAATGTTCTTTCAAGTTCATATAAGAATGTAGCATTTTATTTCCAAAGTGTAGTAAATCTTTGTTTTCTCACAACAGGGTGATCGTACTACAAGGCTGCAATTTTTATTTGCCCATGAAGTGGGCTTTTGGTGGAAATGACACACCACCAGCAGCATGTTGTCCACGAGAGGGGGATTTTATTTCCAAAGTGTAGCAAATCTTGGTGTTCTCACAGCAGGGTGATCACACTACAAGGCTGCAATTTTTATTTGCCCATCAAGTGGGCTTTTGGTGGAAATGACACACCACCAGCGGCATGTTGTCCACGAGAGGAGGGTGGGATGGGGGGGCGAGCAGGAGAGGACAAGTTGTTCTTCTATTGGTATGTACTCAGGCTTTATAGTGTTTGAAAGAATGTTATTTCAAGTTCATATAAGAATGTAGCATTTTTTTTCCAAAGTGTAGTAAATCTTTGTTTTCTCACAGCAGGTTGATCACACTACAAGGCTGCAATTTTTATTTGCCCATCAAGTGGGCTTTTGGTGGAAATGACACACCACCTGCAGCATGTTGTCCACGAGAGGGGGGTGGGTTGGGAGGGCGAGCAGGAGAGGACAAGTTGTTCTTCTATTGGTATGTACTCAGGATATATAGTGTTTGAAAGAATGTTCTTTCAAGTTCATATAAGAATGTAGCATTTATTTCCAAAGTGTAGTAAATCTTTGTTTTCTCACAGCAGGGCGATCACATTACAAGGCTGCAACTTTTATTTGCCCATCAAGTGGGCTTTTGGTGCAATTGACACACCGCCAGCAGCATGTTGTCCACGAGAGGGGGGTGGGAGGGGGGGGGGGGTTAGCAGGAGGGGACAAGTTGTTCTTCTATTGGTATGTACTCCGGATTAATAGTGTTTGAAAGAATGTTCTTTCAAGTTCATATAAGAATGTAGCATTTTTTTTCCAAAGTGTAGTAAATCTTTGTTTTCTCACAGCAGGGTGATCACACTACAAGGCTGCAATTTTTATTTGCCCATCAAGTGGGCTTTTGGTGGAAATGACACACCACCAGCAGCATGTTGTCCACGAGAGGGGGGTGGGATGGGGGGGGCGAGCAGGAGGGGACAAGTTGTTCTTCTATTGGTATGTACTCAGGATATATAGTGTTTGAAAGAATGTTCTTTCAAGTTCATATAAGAATGTAGCATTTATTTCCAAAGTGTAGTAAATCTTTGTTTTCTCACACCAGGGCGATCACATTACAAGGCTGCAATCTTTATTTGCCCATCAAGTGGGCTTTTGGTGGAAATGACACACCGCCAGCAGCATGTTGTCCACGAGAGGGGGGTGGGATGGGGGGGGCGAGCAGGAGAGGACAAGTTGTTCATCTATTGGTATGTACTCAATATTTATAGTGTTTGAAAGAATGTTCTGTCAAGTTCATATAAGAATGTACCATTTTATTTCCAAAGTGTAGTAAGTCTATGTTTTCTAACAGCAGGGTGATCGCACTACAAGGCTGTAATTTTTATTTGCCCATCAAGTGGGCTTTTGGTGGAAATGACACACCACCAGCAGCATGTTGTCCACGAGAGGGTGGTGGGGAGGGGGGAGATGGGGCGAGCGTAAGAGGACAAGTTGTTCTTCTATTGGTATGTACTCAGGCTTTATAGGGTTTGAAAAAATATTCTTTCAAGTTCATATAAGAATGTAGCATTTTATTTCCAAAGTGTAGTAAATCTTTGTTTTCTCACAGCAGGGTGATCGCACTAGCAGGCTGCAATTTTTATTTCCCCATCAAGTGGGCTTTTGGTGGAAATGACACACCACCAGCAGCATGTTGTCCACGAGAGGGGGTCGTGATGGGGGGGCGAGCAGGAGAGGACAAGTTGTTCATCTATTGGTATGTACTCAGGCTTTATAGTGTTTGAAAGAATGTTCTTTCAAGCTCTTATAAGAATGTGGCATTTTATTTCCAAAGTGTAGTAACTCTTTGTTTTCTCACAGCAGGGTGATGGCACTACAAGGCTGCAATTTTTATTTGCCCATCAAGTGGGCTTTTGGTGGAAATGACACACCACCAGCAGCATGTTGTCCACGAGAGGGGGGTGGGATGGGGGGGTGAGCAGGAGAGGACAAGTTGTTCTTCTATTGGTATGTACTCAGGCTTTATAGTGTTTGAAAGAATGTTCTTTCAAGCTCATATAAGAATGTGGCATTTTATTTCCAAAGTGTAGTATCTCTTTGTTTTCTCACAGCAGGGTGATGGCACTACAAGGCTGCAATTTTTATTTGCCCATCAAGTGGGCTTTTGGTGGAAATGACACACCACCAGCAGCTTGTTGTCCACGAGAGGGGGGTGGGATGGGGGGGCGAGCAGGAGAGGACAAGTTGTTCTTCTATTGGTATGTACTCAGTCTTTATAGTGTTTGAAAGAATGTTCTTTCAAGCTCATATAAGAATGTGGCATTTTATTTCCAAAGTGTAGTAACTCTTTGTTTTCTCACAGCAGGGTGATGGCACTACAAGGCTGCAATTTTTATTTGCCCATCAAGTGGGCTTTTGGTGGAAATGACACACCACCAGCAGCATGTTGTCCACGAGAGGGGGGTGGGATGGGGGGGCGAGCAGGAGAGGACAAGTTGTTCATCTATTGGTATGTACTCAGGCTTTATAGTGTTTGAAAGAATGTTCTTTCAAGTTCATATAAGAATGTAGTATCTTATTTCATAAGTGTAGTAAATCTTTGTTTTCTCACAGCAGTGTGATCCCACTACAAGGCTGCAATTTTTATTTGCCCATCAAGTGGGCTTTTGGTGGAAAAGACACACCAACAGCAGCATGTTGTCCACGAGAGGGGGGTGGGTTGGGGCGGCGAGCAGGAGAGGACAAGTTGTTCTTCTATTGGTATGTACTCACGATTTATAGTGTTTGAAAGAATGTTCTTTCAAGTACATATAAGAATGTAGCATTTTATTTCCAAAGTGTAGTAAATCTTTGTTTTCTCACAGCAGGGTGATCGCACTACAAGGCTGCAATTTTTATTTGCCCATCAAGTGCGCCTTTGGTGGAAATGACACACCACCAGCAGCATGTAGTCCACGAGAGGGGGGTGGGATGGGGGGGCGAGCAGGAGAGGACAAGTTGTTCTTCTATTGGTATGTACTCAGGCATTATAGTGTTTGAAAGAATGTTCTTTCAAGTTCATATAAGAATGTAGCATTTTATTTCCAAAGTGTAGTAAATCTTTGTTTTCTCACAGCCGGGTGATCACACTACAAGGCTGCAATTTTTATTTGCCCATCAAGTAGGCTTTTGGTGGAAATGACACACCACCAGCAGCATGTTGTCCACGAGATGGGGTGGGATGGGGGGGCGAGCAGGAGAGGACAAGTTGTTCTTCTATTGGTATGTACTCAGGCTTTATAGTGTTTGAAAGAATGTTCTTTCAAGTTCATATAAGAATGTAGCATTTTATTTCCAAAGTGTAGTAAATCTTTGTTTTCTCACAGCATGGTGATCGCACTACTAAAGGTGCAATTTTTATTTGCCCATCAAGTGGGATTTGGTGGAAATGACACACCACCAGCAGCATGTTGTCCACGAGAGGGGGGTGGGTTGGGGGGGGGCGAGCAGGAGAGGACAAGTTGTTCTTCAATTGGTATGTACTCAGGCTTTATAGTGTTTGAAAGAATGTTCTTTCATGTTCATATAAGAATGTAGCATTATATTTCCAAAGTGAAGTAAATCTTTGTTTTCTCACAGCAGGGTGATCACACTACAAGGCTGCAATTTTTATTTGCCCATCAAGTGGGCTTTTGGTGGAAATGACACACCACCAGCAGCATGTTGTCCACGAGAAGGGGGTGGGATGGGGGGGCGAGCAGGAGAGGACAAGTTGTTCTTCTATTGATATGTACTCCGGATTTATAGTGATTGAAAGAATGTTCTTTCAAGTTCATACAAGAATGTAGCATTTTATTTCCAAAGTGTAGTAAATCTTGGTTTTCTCACAGCAGGGTGATCACACTACAAGGCTGCAATTTTTATTTCCCCATCAAGTGGGCTTTTGGTGGAAATGACACACCTCCAGCAGCATGTTGTCCACGAGAGGAAGGTGGGAAGGGGGGGCGAGCAGGAGAGGACAAGTTGTTCTTCTATTGGTATGTACTCCGGATTAATAGTGTTTGAAAGAATGTTCTTTCAAGTTCGAATAAGAATGTAGCATTTTATTTCCAAAGTGTAGTTAATCTTTGTTTTGTCACAGCAGGGTGATCGCACTACAAGGCTGCAATTTTTATTTGCCCTTCAAGTGGGCTTTTGGTGGAAATGACACACCACCAGCAGCATGTTGTCCTCGAGAGGGGGGTGGGATGGATGGGCGAGCAGGAGAGGACAAGATGTTCTTCTATTGGTATGTACTCAGGCTTTATAGTGATTGAAAGAATGTTGTTTCAAGTTCATATAAGAATGTAGCATTTTTATTCCAAAATGTAAATCTTTGTTTTCGCACAGCAGGGTGATCACACTACAAGGCTGCAATTTTTATTTGCCCATCAAGTGGGCTTTTGGTGCAGATGACACACCACCAGCAGCATGTTGTCCACGAGAGGGGGGTGGGATGGGGGGGCAAGCAGGAGGGTACAAGTTGTTCTTCTATTGGTATGTACTCAGGATATATAGTATTTGAAAGAATGTACTTTCAAGTTCATATAAGAATGTAGCATTTATTTCCAAAGTGTAGTAAATCTTTGTTTTCTCACAGCAGGGTGATCGCACTACTAAAGGTGCAATTTTTATTTGCCCATCAAGTGGGCTTTTGGTGGAAATGACACACCACCAGCAGCATGTTGTCCACGAGAGGGGGGTGAGATGGGGGGGCGAGCGGGAGAGGACAAGTTGTTCTTCTATTGGTATGTACTCAGGCTTTATAGTGTTTGAAAGAATGTTCTTTCAAGTTCATATAAGAGTGTAGCATCTTATTTCCAAGGTGTAGTTAATCTTTGTTTTCTCACAGCAGTGTGATCCCACTACAAGGCTGCAATTTTTATTTGCCCATCAAGTGGGCTTTTGATGGAAATGACACACCACCAGCAACATGTTGTACACGAGAGGGGGGTGGGATGGGGCGGCGAGCAGGAGAGGCCAAGTTGTTCTTCTATTGGTATGTACTCAGGCTTTATGGTGTTTGAAAGAATGTTCTTTCAAGTTCATATAAGAGTGTAGCATCTTATTTCCAAAGTGTAGTAAATCTTTGTTTTCTCACAGCAGTGTGATCCCACTACGAGGCTGCAATTTTTATTTGCCCATCAAGTGGGCTTTTGGTGGAAATGACACACCACCAGCAGCATGTTGTCCACGAGAGGGGGGTGGGATGGGGGGGCGGGCAGGAGAGGACAAGTCGTTCTTCTATTGGTATGTACTCAGGCTTTATAGTGTTTGAAAGAATGTTCTTTCAAGTTCATATAAGAATGTAGCATTTTATTTCCAAAGTGTAGTAAATATTTGTTTTTCCACAGCAGCGTGATCGCACTACAAGGCTGCAATTTTTATTTGCCCATCAAATGGGCTTTTGGTGGAAAAGACACACCACCAGCAGCATGTTGTCCACGAGAGGGGGGCGGGATGGGGGGGCGAGCAGGAGAGGACAAGTTGTTCTTCTATTGGTATGTACTCAGGATTTACAGTGTTTGAAAGAATGTTCTTTCAAGTTCATATAAGAATGTGGCATTTTATTTCCAAAGTGTAGTAAATCTTTGTTTTCTCACAGCAGGGTGATCTCGCTACAAGGCTGCAATTTTTATTTGCCCATCAAGTGGGCTTTTGGTGGAAATGACGCACCACCAGCAGCATGTTGTCCACGAGAGGGGGTGGGATGGGGGGGCGAGCAGGAGAGGACAAGTTGTTCTTCTATTGGTATGTACTCAGGCTTTATAGTGTTTGAAAGAATGTTCTTTCAAGTTCATATAAGAATGCAGCATCTTATTTCCAAAGTGTAGTAAATCTTTGTTTTCTCACAGCAGTGTGATCCCACTACAAGGCAGCAATTTTTATTTGCCCATCAAGTGGGCTTTTGGTGGAAATGACACACCACCAGCAGCATGTTGTACACGAGAGGGGGTTGGGATCGGGGGGCGAGCAGGAGAGGACAAGTTGTTCTTCTATTGGTATGTACTCAGGATTTATAGTGTTTGAAAGAATGTTCTTTCAAGTTCATATAAGAGTGTAGCATCTTATTTCCAAGGTGTAGTAAATCTTTCTTTTCTCACAGCAGTGTGATCCCACTACAACGCTGGAAATTTTATTTGCCCATCAAGTGGGCTTTTGGTGGAAATGACACACCACCAGCAGCATGTTGTCCACGAGAGGGGGGTGGGATGGGGGGGCGAGCAGGAGAGGACAAGTCGTTCTTCTATTGGTATGTACTCAGGCTTTATAGTGTTTGAAAGAATGTTCTTTCAAGTTCATATAAGAATGTAGCATTTTATTTCCAAAGTGTAGTAAATCTTTGTTTTTCCACAGCAGCGTGATCGCACTACAAGGCTGCAATTTTTATTTGCCCATCAAATGGGCTTTTGGTGGAAAAGACACACCACCAGCAGCATGTTGTCCACGAGAGGGGGGCGGGATGGGGGGGGAGCAGGAGAGGACAAATTGTTCTTTGATTGGTATGTACTCAGGATTTATAGTGTTTGAAAGAATGTTCTTTCAAGTACATATAAGAATGTAGCATTTTATTTCCAAAGTGTAGTAAATCTTTGTTTTCTCACAGCAGGGTGATCGCACTACAAGGCTGCAATTTTTATTTGCCCATCAAGTGGGCCTTTGGTGGAAATGACACACCACCAGCAGCATGTTGTCCACGAGAGAGGGGTGGGATGGGTGGGCGAGCAGGAGAGGACAAGTTGTTCTTCTATTGGTATGTACTCAGGCTTTATAGTGTTTGAAAGAATGTTCTTTCAAGTTCATATAAGAATGTAGCATTTTATTTCCAAAGTGTAGTAAATCTTTGTTTTCTCACAGCCGGGTGATCACACTACAAGGCTGCAATTTTTATTTGCCCATCAAGTGGGCTTTTGGTGGAAATGACACACCACCAGCAGCATGTTGTCCACGAGAGGGGGTGGGATGGGGGGGGCGAGCAGGAGAGGACAATTTGTTCTTCTATTGGTATGTACTCAGGCTTTATAGTGTTTGAAAGAATGTTCTTTCAAGTTCATATAAGATTGTAGCATTTTATTTCAAAGTGTAGTAAATCTTTGTTTTCTCACAGCAGGGTGATCTCGCTACAAGGCTGCAATTTTTATTTGCCCATCAAGTGGGCTTTTGGTGGAAATGACACACCACCAGCAGCATGTTGTCCACGAGAGGGGGTGGGATGGGGGGGCGAGCAGGAGAGGACAAGTTGTTCTTCTATTGGTATGTACTCAGGCTTTATAGTGTTTGAAAGAATGTTCTTTCAAGTTCATATAAGAATGTAGCATTTTATTTCCAAAGTGTAGTAAATCATTGTTTTCTCACAGCAGGGTGATATCGCTACAAGGCTGCAATTTTTATTTGCCCATCAAGTGGGCTTTTGGTGGAAATGACACACCACCAGCAGCATGTTGTCCACAAGAGAGGGGTGGGATGGGGGGGCGAGCAGGAGAGGACAAGTTGTTCTTCTATTGGTATGTACTCAGGATTTATAGTGTTTGAAAGAATGTTCTTTCAAGTTCATATAAGAATGTGGCATTTTATTTCCAAAGTGTAGTATATCTTTGTTTTTTCACAGCAGGGTGATCTCGCTACAAGGCTGCAATTTTTATTTGCCCATCAAGTGGGCTTTTGGTGGAAATGACACACCACCAGCAGCATGTTGTCCACGAGAGGGGGATAGGATGTGGGGGCGAGCAGGAGAGGACAAGTTGTTCTTCTATTGGTATGTACTCAGGCTTTATAGTGTTTGAAAGAATGTTCTTTCAAGTTCATATAAAAATGTAGCATTTTATTTCCAAAGTGTAGTAAATCTTTGTTTTCTCACAGCAGGGTGATCGCACTACAAGGCTGCAATTTTTATTTGCCAATCAAGTGGGCTTTTGGTGGAAATGACACACCACCAGCAGCATGTTGTCCATGAGAGGGTGCTGTGGGGGGGGGGGGGGGACAATTTCTTGTTCTATTGGTATGTACTAAGGCTTTATAGTGTTTTAAAGAATGTTCTATCAAGTTTATATAAGAATGTAGCATTTTATTTCCAAAGTGTAGTAAATCTTTGTTTTCTCACAGCAGGGTGATCGAACTACAAGGCTGCAATTTTTATTCGCCCATCAAGTGGGCTTTTGGTGCAAATGACACACCACCAGCAGCATTTTGCCCACAAGAGGGGGGTGGGATGGGAAGGCGAGCAGGAGGGGAAAGGTTGTTCTTCAATTGGTAAGTACTCAGGCTTTATAGTGTTTGAAAGAATGTTCTTTCAAGTTCATATAAGAATGTAGCATTTTATTTCCAAAGTCTAGTAAATCTTTGTTTTCTCACAGCAGGCTGATCACACTACAAGGCTGCAATTTTTATTTGCTCATCAAGTGGGCTTTCGGTGGAAATGACACACCACCAGCAGCATGTTGCCCACGAGCGGGGGGCTGGGATGGGGGGGGGGGGGGCGAGCAGGAGAGGACAAGTTGTTCTTCTTTTGGTATGTACTCAGGCTTTATAGTGTTTGAAAGAATGTTCTTTCAAGTTCATATAAGAATGTAGCATTTTATTTCCAAACTGTAGTAAATCTTTGTTTTCTCACAGCAGGGTGATCGCACTACAAGGCTGCAATTTTTATTTGCCCATCAAGTTGGCTTTTGGTGGAAATGACACACCACCAGCAGCATGTTGTCCACGAGAGGGGGGTAGGATGGGGGGGCGAGCAGGAGAGGACAAGTTGTTCTTCTATTGGTATGTACTCAGGATTTATAGTGTTCAAAAGAACGTTCTTTCAAGTTCATATAAGAATGTAGCATTTTATTTCCAAAGTGTATTAAATCTTTGTTTTCTCACAGCAGGCTGATCACACTACAAGGCTGCAATTTTTATTTGCCAATCAAGTGGGCTTTTGGTGGAAATGACACACCACCAGCAGCATGTTGTCCACAAGAGGGTGCTGTGGAGGGGGGGGGGACAATTTGTTATTCTATTGGTATGTACTAAGGCATTATAGTGTTTTAAAGAATGTTCTTTCAAGTTTATATAAGAATGAAGCTATTTATTTCCAAAGTGTAGTAAATCTTTGTTTTCTCACAGCAGGGTGATCGCACTACAAGGCTGCAATTTTTATTTGCCCATCAAGTGGCCTTTTGGTGGCAATGACACACCACCAGCAGCATGTTGTCCAGGAGAGGGGGGTGGGATGGGGGGGCGAGCGTAACAGGACAAGTTGTTCTTCTATTGGTATGTACTCAGTCTTTATAGTGTTTGAAAGAATGTTCTTTCAAGTTCATATAAGAATGTAGCATTTTATTTCCAAAGTGTAGTAAATCTTTGTTTTCTCACAGCAGGCTGATCACACTACAAGGCTGCAATTTTTATTTGCTCATCAAGTGGGCTTTCGGTGGAAATGACACACCACCAGCAGCATGTTGTCCACAAGAGGGGGGTGGGATGGGGGGGCGAGCAGGAGAGGACAAGTTGTTCTTCTATTGGTATGTACTCAGGATTTATAGTGTTTGAAAGAATGTTCCTTCAAGTTCATATAAGAATGTAGCATTTTATTTCTAAAGTGTAGTAAATCTTTGTTTCCACAGCAGGGTGATCGCACTACAAGGCTGCAATTTTTATTTGCCCATCATGTGGGCTTTTGGTGGAAATGACACACCACCAGCAGCATGTTGCCCACGAGAGGGGGGTGGGATGGGGGGGCGAGCAGGACAGGATAAGTTGTTCTTCTATTGGTATGTACTCAGGCTTTATAGTGTTTGAAAGAATGTTCTTTCAAGTTCATATAAGAATGTAGCATTTTATTTCCAAAGTGTAGTAAATCTTTGTTTTCTCACAGCAGGGTGATCGCACTACAAGGCTGCAATTTTGATTTGGCCATCAAGTGGTCTTTTGGTGGAAATGACACACCACCAGCAGCATGTTGTCCACGAGAGGGGGGTGGGATAGTGGTGCGAGCAGGAGAGGACAAGTTATTCTTCTATTGGTATGTACTCAGGCTTTATTGTGTTTGAAAGAATGTTCTTTCAAGTTCAAATAAGAATGTAGCATTTTATCTCCAAAGTGTAGTAAATCTATGTTTTCTCAAAGCAGGGTGATCGCACTACAAGGCTGCAATTCTTATTTGCCCATCAAGTGGGCTTTTGGTGGAAATGACACACCACCAGCAGCATGTTGCCCACGAGAGGGGGGGTGGGATGGGGGGGGGGGGGGCGAGCAGGAGAGGACAAGTTGTTCTTCTATTGGTATGTACTCAGGCTTTATAGTGTTTGAAAGAATGTTCTTTCAAGTTCATATAAGAATGTAGCATTTTATTTCCAAAGTGTAGTAAATCTTTGTTTTCTCACAGCAGGGTGATCGCACTACAAGGCTGCAATTTTTATTTGCCCATCAATTGGGCTTTTGGTGGAAATGACACACCACCAGCATCATGTTGTCCACGAGAGGGGGATGGGACGGGGGGGCGAGCGTAAGAAGACAAGTTGTTCTTCTATTGGTATGTACTTAGGCTTTATTGTGTTTGAAACAATGTTCTTTCAAGTTCATATAAGAATGTAGCATTTTATTTCGAAAGTGTAGTAAATCTTTGTTTTCTCACAGCAGGGTGATCGCACTACAAGGCTGCAATTTTTATTTGCCCATCAAGTGGGCTTTTGGTGGAAATGACACACCAACACCAGCATGTTGCCCACGAGAGGGGGGATGGATTGGGGGGGGGGGGCGAGCAGGAGAGGACAAGTTGTTCTTCTATTGGTATGTACTCAGGCTTTATAGTGTTTGAAAGAATGTTCTTTCAAGTTCATATAAGAATGTAGCATTTTATTTCCAAAGTGTAGTAAATCTTTGTTTTCTCACAGCAGGGTGATCGCACTACAAGGCTGCAATTTTTATTTGCCCATCAAGTGGGCTTTTGGTGGAAATGACACACCACCAGCAGCATGTTGTCCACGAGAGGGGGATGGGACGAGGGGGTGAGCGTAAGAAGGCAAGTTGTTCTTCTATTGGTATGTACTCAGGCTTTATAGTGTTTGAAAGAATGTTCTATCAAGTTCATATAAGAATGTAGCATTTTATTTCCAAAGTGTAGTAAGTCTTTGTTTTCTCACAGCAGGGTGATCGCACTACAATGTTGCAATTTTTATTTGCCCATCAAGTGGGCTTTTGGTAGATATGACACACCACCAGCAGCATGTTGTCCACGAGAGGGGGGTGGGATGGGGGGGCCAGCATAAGAGGACAAGTTGTTCCTCTATTGGTATGTACTCAGGCTTTATAGTGTTTGAAAGAATGTTCTTTCAAGTTCATATAAGAATGTAGCATTTTATTTCCAAAGTGTAGTATATCTTTGTTTTCTCACAGCAGGGTGATCGCACTACAAGGCTGCAATTTTTATTTGCCCATCAAGTGGGCTTTTGGTGGAAATGACACACCACCAGCAGCATGTTGCCTACGAGAGGGGGGGTGGGATGGGGGGGGGGCGATCAGGAGAGGACAAGTTGATCTCCTATTGGTATGTACTCAGGCTTTATAGTGTTTGAAAGAATGTTCTTTCAAGTTCATATAAGAATGTAGCATTTTATTTCCAAAGTGTAGTAAATCTTTGTTTTCTCACAGCAGGGTGATCGCACTACAAGGCTGCAATTTTTATTTGCCCATCAAGTGGGCTTTTGGTGGAAATGACACACCACCAGCAGCATGTTGTCCACGAGAGGGGGGGTGGGATGGGGGAGGCGAGCGTAACAGGACAAGTTGTTCTTCTATTGGTGTGTACTCAGGCTTTATAGTGTTTGAAAGAATGTTCTTTCAAGTTCATATAAGAATGTAGCATTTTATTTCCAAAGTGTAGTAAATCTTTGTTTTCTCACAGCAGGGTGATCACACTACAAGGCTGCAAGTTTTATTTGCCCATCAAGTGGTCTTTTGGTGGAAATGGCACACCACCAGCAGCATGTTGTCCATGAGAGGGGGGTGGAATGGGGGGGGGGGCCGCGTAAGAGGACAAGTTGTTCTTCTATTGGTATGTACTCCGGCTTTATAGTGTTTGAAAGAATGTTCTTTCAAGTTCATATAAGAATGTAGCATTTTATTTCCAAAGTGTAGTAAATCTTTGTTTTATCACAGCAGGGTGATCGCACTACAAGGCTGCAAGTTTTATTTGCCCATCAAGTGGTCTTTTGGTGGAAATGACACACCACCAGCAGCAAGTTGTCCACGAGAGGGGGGTGGAATGGGGGGGGGGGGCCGCGTAAGAGGACAAGTTGTTCTTCTATTGGTATGTACTCAGGCTTTATAGTGTTTGAAAGAATGTTCTTTCAAGTTCATATAAGAATGTAGCATTTTATTTCCAAAGTGTAGTAAATCTTTGTTTTATCACAGCAGGGTGATCGCACTACAAGGCTGCAATTTTTATTTGCCCATCAAGTGGGCTTTTGGTGGAAATGACACACCACCAGCAGCATGTTGTCCACGAGAGGGGGATAGGATGGGGGGGCGAGCAGGAGAGGACAAGTTGTTCTTCTATTGGTATGTACTCAGGCTTTATAGTGTTTGAAAGAATGTTCTTTCAAGTTCATATAAGAATGTAGCATTTTATTTCCAAAGTGTAGTAAATCTTTGTTTTCTCACAGCAGGGTGATCGCACTACAAGGCTGCAATTTTTATTTGCCCATCAAGTGGGCTTTTGGTGGAAATGACACACCAACACCAGCATGTTGCCCACGAGAGGGGGGATGGATTGGGGGGGGGGGGGGGGCGAGCAGGAGAGGACAAGTTGTTCTTCTATTGGTATGTACTCAGGCTTTATAGTGTTTGAAAGAATGTTCTTTCAAGTTCATATAAGAATGTAGCATTTTATTTCCAAAGTCTAGTAAATCTTTGTTTTCTCACAGCAGGGTGATCGCACTACAAGGCTGCAATTTTTATTTGCCCATCAAGTGGGTTTTTGGTGGAAATGACACACCACCAGCAGCATGTTGTCCACGAGAGGGGGATGGGACGGGGGGGTGAGCGTAAGAAGACAAGTTGTTCTTCTATTGGCATGTACTCAGGCTTTATAGTGTTTGAAAGAATGTTCTATCAAGTTCATATAAGAATGTAGCATTTTATTTCCAAAGTGTAGTAAGTCTTTGTTTTCTCACAGCAGGGTGATCGCACTACAATGTTGCAATTTTTATTTGCCCATCAAGTCGGCTTTTGGTAGATATGACACACCACCAGCAGCATGTTGTCCACGAGAGGGGGGTGGGATGGGGGGGCCAGCATAAGAGGACAAGTTGTTCTTCTATTGGTGTGTCCTCAGGCTTTATAGTGTTTGAAAGAATGTTCTTTCAAGTTCATATAAGAATGTAGCATTTTATTTCCAAAGTGTAGTATATCTTTGTTTTCTCACAGCAGGGTGATCGCACTACAAGGCTGCAATTTTTATTTGCCCATCAAGTGGCCTTTTGGTGGAAATGACACACCACCAGCAGCATATTGCCCACGAGAGGGAGTGGGATGGGGGGGGGCGATCAGGAGAGGACAAGTTGTTCTTCTATTGGTATGTACTCAGGCTTTATAGTGTTTGAAAGAATGTTCTTTCAAGTTCATATAAGACTGTAGCATTTTATTTCCAAAGTGTAGTAAATCTTTGTTTTCTCACAGCAGGGTGATCGCACTACAAGGCTGCAATTTTTATTTGCCCATCAAGTGGGCTTTTGGTGGAAATGACACACCACCAGCAGCATGTTGTCCACGAGAGGGGGATGGGACAGGGGGCCAGCGTAAGAAGACAAGTTGTTCTTCTATTGGTATGTACTCAGGCTTTATTGTGTTTGAAAGAATGTTCTTTCAAGTTCATATAAGAATGTAGCATTTTATTTCCAAAGTGTAGTAAATCTTTGTTTTCTCACAGCAGGGTGATCGCACTACAAGGCTGCAATTTTTATTTGCCCATCAAGTGCGCTTTTGGTGGAAATGACTTACCACCAGCAGCATGTTGCCCACGAGAGGGGGGGTGGGATGAGGGGGGGCGAGCAGGAGAGGACAAGTTGTTCTTCTATTGGTATGTACTCAGGCTTTATTGTGTTTGAAAGAATGTTCTTTCAAGTTCATATAAGAATGTAGCATTTTATTTCCAAAGTGTAGTAAATCTTTGTTTTCTCACAGCAGGGTGATCGCACTACAAGGCTGCAATTTTTATTTGCCCATCAAGTGGGCTTTTGGTGGAAATGACACACCACCAGCAGCATGTTGTCCACGAGAGGGGGATGGGACAGGGGGCCAGCGTAAGAAGACAAGTTGTTCTTCTATTGGTATGTACTCAGGCTTTATAGTGTTTGAAAGAATGTTCTTTCAAGTTCATATAAGAATGTAGCATTTTATTTCCAAAGTGTAGTAAATCTTTGTTATCTCACAGCAGGATGATCGCACTACAAGGCTGCAATTTTTATTTGCCCATCAAGTGGGCTTTTGGTGGAAATGACACACCACCAGCAGCATGTTGTCCACGAGAGGGGGATGGGACGGGGGGGCGAGCGTAAGAAGACAAGTTGTTTTTCTATTGGTAAGTACTCAGGCTTTATAGTGTTTGAAAGAATGTTCTATCAAGTTCATATAACAATGTAGCATTTTATTTCCAAAGTGTAGTAAATCTTTGTTTTCTCACAGCAGGGTGATCGCACTACAAGGCTGCAATTTTTTTTGCCCATCAAGTGGGCTTTTGGTGGAAATGACACACCACCAGCATCATGTTGTCCACGAGAGGGGGATGGGACAGGGGGCCAGCGTAAGAAGACAAGTTGTTATTCTATTGTTATGTACTCAGGCTTTATAGTGTTTGAAAGAATGTTCTATCAAGTTCATATAAGAATGTAGCATTTTATTTCCAAAGTGTAGTAAATCTATGTTTTCTCAAAGCAGGGTGATCGCACTACAAGGCTGCAATTCTTATTTGCCCATCAAGTGGGCTTTTGGTGGAAATGACACACCACCAGCAGCATGTTGCCCACGAGAGGGGGATGTGGAATGGGGGGGGGGGGGCGAGCAGGAGAGGACAAGTTGTTCTTCTATTGGTATGTACTCAGGCTTTATAGTGTTTGAAAGAATGTTCTTTCAAGTTCATATAAGAATGTAGCATTTTATTCCCAAAGTGTAGTAAATCTTTGTTTTCTCACAGCAGGGTGATCGCACTACAAGGCTGCAATTTTTATTTGCCCATCAAGTGGGCTTTTGGTGGAAATGACACACCACCACCAGCATGTTGCCCACGAGAGGGGGGATGGGATGGGGGGGGGGGGGGGGCGAGCAGGAGAGGAAAAGTTGTTCTTCTATTGGTATGTACTCAGGCTTTATAGTGTTTGAAAGAATGTTCTTTCAAGTTCATATAAGAATGTAGCATTTTATTTCCAAAGTCTAGTAAATCTTTGTTTTCTCACAGCAGGGTGATCGCACTACAAGGCTGCAATTTTTATTTGCCCATCAAGTGGGCTTTTGGTGGAAATGACACACCACCAGCAGCATGTTGTCCACGAGAGGGGGGTGGAATGGGTGGGCGAGCAGGTGAGGACAAGTTGTTCTTCTATTGGTATGTACTCAGGCTTTATGGTGTTTGAAAGAGTGTTCTGTCAAGTTCATATAAGAATGTAGCATTTTATTTCCAAAGTGTAGTAAATCTTTGTTTTCTCACAGCAGGGTGATCACACTACAAGGCTGCAATGTTTACTTGCCCATCAAGTGGGCTTTTGGTGGAAGTGACACACCACCAGCAGCATGTAGTCCACGAGAGGGGAGTGGGATAAGGGGGCGAGCAGGAGAGGACAAGTTGTTCTTCTATTGGTAAGTACTCATGCTTTATAGTGTTTGAAAGAATGTTCTTTGAAGTTCATATAAGAATGTAGCATTTTATTTCCAAAGTGTAGTAAATCTTTGTTTTCTCACAGCAGGGTGATGGCACTACAAGGCTGCAATTTTTATTTGCCCATCAAGTGGGCTTTTGGTGGAAATGACACACCACCAGCAGCATGTTGCCCACGAGAGGGGGGTGGGATGGGGAGGCGAGCAGGAGGGGACAAGTTGTTCTTCAATTGGTATGTACTCAGGCTTTATAGTGTTTGAAAGAATGTTCTTTCAAGTTCATATAAGAATGTAGCATTTTATTTCCAAAGTGTAGTAATTCTTTGTTTTCTCACAGCAGGGTGATCGCACTACAAGGCTGCAATTTTTATTTGCCCATCAAGTGGGCTTTTGGTGGAAATGACACACCAACAGCAGCATGATGCCCACGAGATGGGGGTGGGATGGGGGGGCGAGCAGGAAAGGATGAGTTGTTCTTCTATTGGTATGTACTCAGGCTTTATAGTGTTTGAAAGAATGTTCTTTCAAGTTCATATAAGAATGTAGCATTTTATTTTCAAAGTGTAGTAAATCTTTGTTTCTCACAGCAGGGTGATCGCACTACATGGCTGCAATTTTTATTTGCCCATCAAGTGGGCTTTTGTTGGAAATGACACACCACCAGCAGCATGTTGCCCACGGGAGGGGGGTGGGATGGGGGGGCGAGCAGGAGAGGACAAGTTGTTCTTCTATTGGTATGTACTCAGGCTTTATAGTGTTTGAAAGAATGTTCTTTCAAGTTCTTATAAGAATGTAGCATTTTATTACCAAAATGTAGTAAGTCTTTGATTTCTCACAGCAGGGTGATCGCACTACAAGGCTGCAATTTTTATTTGCCGATCAAGTGGGCTTTTGGTGGAAATGACACACCACCAGCAGCATGTTGTCCACGAGAGGGGGGTGGGATGGGGGGGCGAGCGTAAGAGGCCTAGTTGTTCTTCTATTGGTTTGTACTAAGGGTTTATAGTGTTTTAAAGAATGTTCTTTCAAGTTCATATAAGAATGTAGCATTTTATTTCCAAAGTGTAGTAAATCTTTGTTTTCTCACAGCAGGGTGATCGCACTACAAGGCTGCAATATTTATTTGCCCATCAAGTGGGCTTTTGGTGGAAGTGACACACCACCAGCAGCATGTTGTCCACGCGAGGGTGGTGTGGAGGGGGAAGGGGGGGGGGGCGAGCGTAAGAGGACAAGTTGTTGTTCTATTGGTATGTACTAAGGTTTTATAGTGTTTTAAAGAATGTTCTTTCAAGTTCATATAAGAATGTAGCATTTTATTTCCAAAGTGTAGTAAATCTTTGTTTTTTCACATCAGGGTGATCGCACTACAAGGCTGCAATTTTTATTTGCCCATCAAGTGGGCTTTTGGTGGAAATGACACACCACCAGCAGCATGTTGTCCACGAGAGGGGGATGGGACGGGGGGGCGAGCGTAAGAAGACAAGTTGTTCTTCTATTGGTATGTACTCAGGCTTTATAGTGTTTGAAAGAATGTTCTATCAAGTTCATATAATAATGTAGCATTTTATTTCCAAAGTGTAGTAAGTCTTTGTTTTCTCACAGCAGGGTGATCGCACTACAATGTTGCAATTTTTATTTGCCCATCAAGTGGGCTTTTGGTGGAAATGACACACCACCAGCAACATGTTGTCCACGAGAGGGCGGTGGGATGGGGGGGCTAGCGTAAGAGGACAAGTTGTTCTTCTATTGGTATGTACTCAGGCTTTATAGTGTTTGAAAGAATGTTCTTTCAAGTTCATATAAGAATGTAGCATTTTATTTCCAAAGTATTGTAAATCTTTGTTTCTCACAGCTGGGTGATTGCACTACAAGGCTGCAATTTTTATTTGCCCATCAAGTGGGCTTTTGGTGGAAATGACACACCGCCAGCAGCATGTTGCCCACGAGAGGGGGGTGGGATGGGGGGGCGAGCAGGAGAGGACAAGTTGTTCTTTTATTGGTATGTACTCAGGCTTTATAGTGTTTGAAAGAATGTTCTTTGAAGTTCATATAAGAATATAGCATTTTATTTCCAAAGTGTAGGAAGTCTTTGTTTTCTCACAGCAGGGTGATCGCACTACAATGTTGCGATTTTTATTTGCCCATCAAGTGGGCTTTTGGTGGAAATGACACACCACCAGCAGCATGTTGTCCACGAGAGGGCGGTGGGATGGGGGGGCGAGCGTAAGAAGACAAGTTGTTCTTCTATTGGTCTGTACTCAGGCTTTATAGTGTTTGAAAGAATGTTCTATCAAGTTCATATAAGAATATAGCATTTTATTTCCAAAGTGTAGGAAGTCTTTGTTTTCTCACAGCAGGGTGATCGCACTACAATGTTGCAATATTTATTTGCCCATCAAGTGGGCTTTTGGTGGAAATGACACACCACCAGCAGCATGTTGTCCACGAGAGTTGGGTGGGATGGGGGGGCGAGCGTAAGAGGACAAGTTGTTCTTCTATTGGTATGTACTCAGGCTTTATAGTGTTTGAAAGAATGTTCTTTCAAGTTCATATAAGAATGTAGCATTTTATTTCCAAAGTGTAGTAAATCTTTGTTTCTCACAGCAGGGTGATCGCACTACAAGGCTGCAATTTTTATTTGCCCATCAAGTGGGCTTTTGGTGGAAATGACAAACCACCAGCAGCATGTTGCCCACGAGAGGGGTGTGGGATGGGGGGGCGAGCAGGAGAGGACAAGTTGTTCTTCTATTGGTATGTACTCAGGCTTTATAGTGTTTGAAAGATTGTTCTTTCAAGTTCATATAAGAATGTAGCGTTTTATTTCCAAAGTGTAGTAATTCTTTGTTTTCTCACAGAAGGGTGATCGCACTACTAGGCTGCAATTTTTATTTGCCCATCAAGTGGGCTTTTGGTGGAAATGACGCACCACCAGCAGCTTGATGCCCACGAGAGGGGGGTGGGATGGGGGGGCGAGCAATAGAGGACAAGTTGTTCTTCTATTGTTATGTACTCAGGCTTTATAGTGTTTGAAAGAATGTTCTTTCAAGTTCATATAAGAATGTAGCATTTTATTTCCAAAGTGTAGTAATTCTTTGTTTTCTCACAGCAAGGTGATCGCACCACAAGGCTGCAATTTTTATTTGCCCATCAAGAGGGCTTTTGGTGGAAATGACACACCACCAGCAGCATGTTGTCCACGAGAGGGGGATAGGACGTGGGGGCGAGCGTAAGAAGACAAGTTGTTCTTCTATTGGTAAGTACTCAGGCTTTACAGTGTTTGAAAGAATGTTCTTTCAAGTTCATATAAGAATGTAGCATTTTATTTCCAACGTGTAGTAAGTCTTTGTTTTCTCACAGCAGGGTGATCGCACTACAATGTTACAATTTTCATTTGCCCAACAAGTGGGCTTTTGGTGGAAATGACACACCACCAGCAGCATGTTGTCCACGAGAGGGGGGTGGGATGGGGGGGCGAGCGTAAGAAGACAAGTTGTTCTTCTATTGGTATGTACTCAGGCTTTATAGTGTTTGAAAGAATGTTCTTTCAAGTTCATATAAGAATGTAGCATTTTATTTCCAAAGTGTAGTAAATCTTTGTTTTCTCACAGCAGGGTGATCGCACTACAAGTCTGCAATTATTATTTGCCCATCAAGTGGGCTTTTGGTGGAAATGACACACCACCAGCAGCATGTTGTCCACGAGAGGGGGGTGGGACGGTGGGGCGAGCGTAAGAAGACAAGTTGTTGTTCTATTGGTATGTACTCAGGCTTTATAGTGTTTGAAAGAATGTTCTTTCAAGTTCATATAAGAATGTAGCATTTTATTTCCAAAGTGTAGTAAGTCTTTGTTTTCTCACAGCAGGGTGATCGCACTACAATGTTGCAATTTTTATTTGCCCATTAAGTGGGCTTTTGGTGGAAATGACACACCACCAGCAGCATGATGCCCACGAGAGGGGGGTGGGATGGGGGGCGAGCAGGAGAGGACAAGTTGTTCTTCTATTGGTATGTTATCAGGCTTTATAGTGTTTGAAAGAATGCTCTTTCAAGTTCATATAAGAATGTAGCATTTTATTTCCAAAGTGTAGTAATTCTTTGTTTTCTCACAGCAGGGTGATCGCACTACAAGGCTGCAATTTTTATTTGCCCATCAAGTGGGCTTTTGGTGGAAATGACACACCACCAGCAGCATGTTGTCCACGAGAGGGGGATGGGACAACGGGGCGAGCGTAAGAAGACAAGTTGTTCTTCTATTGGTATGTACTCAGGCTTTAGAGTGTTTGAAAGAATGTTCTATCAAGTTCATATAAGAATGTAGCATTTTATTTCCAAAGTGTAGTAAGTCTTTTTTTTCTCACAGCAGGGTGATCGCACTACAATGTTGCAATTTTTATTTGCCATCAAGTGGGCTTTTGGTGGAAATGACACACCACCAGCAGCATGTTGTCCACGAGAGGGGGGTTGGATGGGGGGGCGAGCGTAAGAGGACAAGTTGTTCTTCTATTGGTATGTACTCAGGCTTTATAGTGTTTGAAAGAATGTTCTTTCAAGTTCATATAAGAATGTAGCATTTTATTTCCAAAGTGTAGTAAATCTTTGTTTTATCACAGCAGGGTGATCGCACTACAAGGCTGCAATATTTATTAGCCCATCAAGTGGGCTTTTGGTGGAAATGACACACCACCAGCAGCATGTTGTCCACGCGAGGGTGGTGTGGAGGGGGAAGGGGGGGGGGGCGAGCGTAAGAGGACAAGTTGTTGTTCTATTGGTATGTACTAAGGTTTTATAGTGTTTTAAAGAATGTTCTTTCAAGTTCATATAAGAATGTAGCATTTTATTTCCAAAGTGTAGTAAATCTTTGTTTTTTCACATCAGGGTGATCGCACTACAAGGCTGCAATTTTTATTTGCCCATCAAGTGGGCTTTTGGTGGAAATGACACACCACCAGCAGCATGTTGTCCACGAGAGGGGGATGGGATGGGGGGGCGAGCGTAAGAAGACAAGTTTTTCTTCTATTGGTATGTACTCAGGCTTTATAGTGTTTGAAAGAATGTTCTATCAAGTTCATATAAGAATGTAGCATTTTATTTCCAAAGTGTAGAAAGTCTTTGTTTTCTCACAGCAGGGTGATCGCACTACAATGTTGCAATTTTTATTTGCCCATCAAGTGGGCTTTTGGTGGAAATGACACACCACCAGCAGCATGTTGTCCACGAGAGGGCGGTGGGATGGGGGGGCGAGCGTAAGAGGACAAGTTGTTCTTCTATTGGTATGTACTCAGGCTTTATAGTGTTTGAAAGAATGTTCTTTCAAGTTCATATAAGAATGTAGCATTTTATTTCCAAAGTATTGTAAATCTTTGTTTCTCACAGCTGGGTGATTGCACTACAAGGCTGCAATTTTTATTTGCCCATCAAGTGGGCTTTTGGTGGAAATGACACACCACCAGCAGCATGTTGCCCACGGAGGGGGGTGGGATGGGGGGGCGAGCAGGAGAGGACAAGTTGTTCTTTTATTGGTATGTACTCAGGCTTTATAGTGTTTGAAAGAATGTTCTTTGAAGTTCATATAAGAATATAGCATTTTATTTCCAAAGTGTAGGAAGTCTTTGTTTTCTCACAGCAGGGTGATCGCACTACAATGTTGCGATTTTTATTTGCCCATCTAGTGGGCTTTTGGTGGAAATGACACACCACCAGCAGCATGTTGCCCACGAGAGGGGGATGAGACGGGGGGGCCGAGCGTAAGAAGACAAGTTGTTCTTCTATTGGTATGTACTCAGGCTTTATAGTGTTTGAAAGAATGTTCTGTCAAGTTCATATAAGAATGTAGCATTTTATTTCCGAAGTGTAGTAAGTCTTTTTTTTCTCACAGCAGGGTGATCGCACTACAATGTTGCAATATTTATTTGCCCATCAAGTGGGCTTTTGGTGGAAATGACACACCACCAGCAGCATGTTGTCCACGAGAGTTGGGTGGGATGGGGGGGCGAGCGTAAGAGGACAAGTTGTTCTTCTATTGGTATGTACTCAGGCTTTATAGTGTTTGAAAGAATGTTCTTTCAAGTTCATATAAGAATGTAGCATTTTATTTCCAAAGTGTAGTAAATCTTTGTTTCTCACAGCAGGGTGATCGCACTACAAGGCTGCAATTTTTATTTGCCCATCAAGTGGGCTTTTGGTGGAAATGACAAACCACCAGCAGCATGTTGCCCACGAGAGGGGTGTGGGATGGGGGGGCGAGCAGGAGAGGACAAGTTGCTCTTCTATTGGTATGTACTCAGGCTTTATAGTGTTTGAAAGATTGTTCTTTCAAGTTCATATAAGAATGTAGCGTTTTATTTCCAAAGTGTAGTAATTCTTTGTTTTCTCACAGAAGGGTGATCGCACTACTAGGCTGCAATTTTTATTTGCCCATCAAGTGGGCTTTTGGTGGAAATGACACACCACCAGCAGCTTGATGCCCATGAGAGGGGGGTGGGATGGGGGGGCGAGCAGGAGAGGACAAGTTGTTCTTCTATTGTTATCTACTCAGGCTTTATAGTGTTTGAAAGAATGTTCTTTCAAGTTCATATAAGAATGTAGCATTTTATTTCCAAAGTGTAGTAATTCTTTGTTTTCTCACTGCAAGGTGATCGCACTACAAGGCTGCAATTTTTATTTGCCCATCAAGAGGGCTTTTGGTGGTAATGACACACCACCAGCAGCATGTTGTCCACGAGAGGGGGATGGGACGTGGGGGCGAGCGTAAGAAGACAAGTTGTTCTTCTATTGGTAAGTACTCAGGCTTTACAGTGTTTGAAAGAATGTTCTTTCAAGTTCATATAAGAATGTAGCATTTTATTTCCAACATGTAGTAAGTCTTTGTTTTCTCACAGCAGGGTGATCGCACTACAATGTTACAATTTTTATTTGCCCAACAAGTGGGCTTTTGGTGGAAATGACACACCACCAGCAGCATGTTGTCCACGAGAGGGGGGTGGGATGGGGGGGCGAGCGTAAGAAGACAAGTTGTTCTTCTATTGGTATGTACTCAGGCTTTATAGTGTTTGAAAGAATGTTCTTTCAAGTTCATATAAGAATGTAGCATTTTATTTCCAAAGTGTAGTAAGTCTTTGTTTTCTCACAGCAGGGTGATCTCACTACAAGGCTGCAATTTTTATTTGCCCATCAAGTGGGCTTATGGTGGAAATGACACACCACCAGCAGCATGTTGTCCACGAGAGGGGGGTGGGACGGGGGGGCGAGCGTAAGAAGACAAGTTGTTGTTCTATTGGTATGTACTCAGGCTTTATAGTGTTTGAAAGAATGTTCTTTCAAGTTCATATAAGAATGTAGCATTTTATTTCCAAAGTGTAGTAAGTCTTTGTTTTCTCACAGCAGGGTGATCGCACTACAATGTTGCAATTTTTATTTGCCCATTAAGTGGGCTTTTGGTGGAAATGACACACCACCAGCAGCATGATGCCCACGAGAGGTGGGTGGGATGGGGGGCGAGCAGGAGAGGACAAGTTGTTCTTCTATTGGTATGTTATCAGGCTTTATAGTGTTTGAAAGAATGTTCTTTCAAGTTCATATAAGAATGTAGCATTTTATTTCCAAAGTGTAGTAATTCTTTGTTTTCTCACAGCAGGGTGATCGCACTACAAGGCTGCAATTTTTATTTGCCCATCAAGTGGGCTTTTGGTGGAAATGACACACCACCAGCAGCATGTTGTCCACGAGAGGGGGATGGGACGGGGGGGCGAGCGTAAGAAGACAAGTTGTTCTTCTATTGGTATGTACTCAGGCTTTAGAGTGTTTGAAAGAATGTTCTATCAAGTTCATATAAGAATGTAGCATTTTATTTCCAAAGTGTAGTAAGTCTTTTTTTTCTCACAGCAGGGTGATCGCACTACAATGTTGCAATTTTTATTTGCCATCAAGTGGGCTTTTGGTGGAAATGACACACCGCCAGCAGCATGTTGTCCACGAGAGGGGGGTTGGATGGGGGGGCGAGCGTAAGAGGACAAGTTGTTCTTCTATTGGTATGTACTCAGGCTTTATAATGTTTGAAAGAATGTTCTTTCAAGTTCATATAAGAATGTAGCATTTCATTTCCAAAGTGTAGTAAATCTTTGTTTTCTCACAGCAGTGTGATCCCACTACAAGGCTGCAATTTTTATTTGCCGATCAAGTGGTCTTTTGGTGGAAATGACACACCACCAGCAGCATGTTGTACACGAGAGGGGGGTGGGATCGGGGGGCGAGCAGGAGAGGACAAGTTGTTCTTCTATTGGTATGTACTCAGGATTTATAGTGTTTGAAAGAATGTTCTTTCAAGTTCATATAATAGTGTAGCATCTTATTTCCAAGGTGTAGTAAATCTTTGTTTTCTCACAGCAGTGTGATCCCACTACAACGCTGCAATTTTTATTTGCCCATCAGGTGGGCTTTTGGTGGAAATGACACACCACCAGCAGCATGTTGTCCACGAGAGGGGGGTGGGTTGGGGGGGCGAGCAGGAGAGGACAAGTCGTTCTTCTATTGGTATGTACTCAGGCTTTATTGTGTTTGAAAGAATGTTCTTTCAAGTTCATATAAGAATGTAGCATTTTATTTCCAAAGTGTAGTAAATCTTTGTTTTTCCACAGCAGCGTGATCGCACTACAAGGCTGCAATTTTTATTTGCCCATCAAATGGGCTTTTGTTGGACAAGACACACCACCACCAGCATGTTGTCCACGAGAGGGTGGCGGGATGGGGGGGCGAGCAGGAGAGGACAAGTTGTTCTTCTATTGGTATGTACTCAGGATTTATAGTGTTTGAAAGAATGTTCTTTCAAGTACATATAAGAATGTAGCATTTTATTTCCAAAGTGTAGTAAATCTTTGTTTTCTCACAGCAGGGTGATCGCACTACAAGGCTGCAATTTTTATTTGCCCATCAAGTGGTCCTTTGGTGGAAGTGACACACCACCAGCAGCATGTTGTCCACGAGGGGGTGGTGGGATGGGTGGTCGAGCAGGAGAGGACAAGTTGTTCTTCTATTGGTATGTACTCAGGCTTTATAGTGTTTGAAAGAAAGTTCTTTGAAGTTCATATAAGAATGTAGCATTTTATTTCCAAAGTGTAGTAAATCTTTGTTTTCTCACAGCCGGGTAATCGCACTACAAGGCTGCAATTTTTATTTGCCCATCAAGTGGGCTTTTGGTGGAAATGACACACCACCAGCAGCATGTTGTCCACGAGAGGGGGTCGTGATGGGGGGGCGAGCAGGAGAGGACAAGTTGTTCTTCTATTGGTATAGACTCAGGATTTATAGTGCTTGAAAGAATGTTCTTTCAAGCTCATATAAGAATGTGGCATTTTATTTCCAAAGTGTAGTACATCTTTGTTTTCTCACAGCAGGGTGATGGCACTACAAGGCTGCAATTTTTATTTGCCCATCAAGTGGGCTTATGTTCTTTCAAGTTCATATAAGAGTGTAGCATCTTATTTCCAAGGTGTAGTAAATCTTTGTTTTCTCACAGCAGTGTGATCCCACTACAACGCTGCAATTTTTATTTGCCCATCAAGTGGGCTTTTGGTGGAAATGACACACCACCAGCAGCATGTTGTCCACGAGAGATGGGCGGGATGGGGGGGCGAGCAGGAGAGGACAAGTTGTTCTTCTATTGGTATGTACTCAGGATTTATAGTGTTTGAAAGAATGTTCTTTCAAGTACATATAAGAATGTAGCATTTTATTTCCAAAGTGTAGTAAATCTTTGTTTTCTCACAGCAGGGTGATCGCACTACAAGGCTGCAATTTTTATTTGCCCATCAAGTGGGCCTTTGGTGGAAATGACACACCACCAGCAGCATGTTGTCCACGAGAATGGGGTGGGATGGGTGGGCGAGCAGGAGAGGACAAGTTGTTCTTCTATTGGTATGTACTCAGGCTTTATAGTGTTTGAAAGAATGTTCTTTCAAGTTCATATAAGAAAGTAGCATTTTATTTCCAAAGTGTAGTAAATCTTTGTTTTTCCACAGCAGCGTGATCGCACTACAAGGTTGCAATTTGTATTTGCCCATCAAATGGGCTTTTGGTGGAAAAGACACACCACCAGCAGCATGTTGTCCACGAGAGGGGGTGGGATGGGGAGGCGAGCAGGAGAGGACAAGTTGTTCTTCTATTGGTATGTACTCAGGCTTTATAGTGTTTGAAAGAATGTTCTTTCAAGTTCATATAAGAATGTAGCATTTTATTTCCAAAGTGTAGTAAACCTTTGTTTTCTCACAGCAGGGTGATATCGCTACAAGGCTGCAATTTTTATTTGCCCATCAAGTGGGCATTTGGTGGAAATGACACACCACCAGCAGCATGTTGTCCACGAAAGGGGGTGGGATGGGGGGGCGAGCAGGAGAGGACAAGTTGTTCTTCTATTGGCATGTACTCAGGCTTTATAGTGTTTGAAAGAATGTTCTTTCAAGTTCATATAAGAATGTAGCATTTTATTTCCAAAGTGTAGTATATCTTTGTTTTCTCACAGCAGGGTGATCTCGCTACAAGGCTGCAATTTTTATTTGCCCATCAAGTGGGCTTTTGGTGGAAATGACACACCACCAGCAACATGTTGTCCACAAGAGGGGGGTGGGATGGGGGGGCGAGCAGGAGAGGACAAGTTGTTCTTCTATTGGTATGTACTTAGGATTTATAGTGTTTGAAAGAATGTTCTTTCAAGTTCATATAAGAATGTAGCATTTTATTTCCAAAGTGTAGTAAATCTTTGTTTTCTCACAGCAGGGTGATCACTCTACAAGTCTGCAATTTTTATTTGCCCATCAAGTGGGCTTTTGGTGGAAATGACACACCACGAGCAGCATGTTGTCCATGAGAGTGGGGTGGGATGGGGGGGCGCGCAGGAGAGGAGAAGTTGTTCTTCTATTGGTATGTACTCAGGCTTTATAATGTTTGAAAGAGTGTTCCTTCAAGCTCACATAAGAATGTGGCATTTTATTTCCAAAGTGTAGTAAATCTTTGTTTTCTCACAGGAGGGAGATCCCACTACAAGGCTGCAATTTTTATTTGCCCATCAAGTGGGCTTTTGGTGGAATTGACACACCACCAGCAGCATGTTGTCCACGAGGGGGGGGGGGTGGGATGGGGGGGGGGGGTGAGCGTAAGAGGACAAGTTGTTCTTCTATTAGTATGTACTCAGGCTTTATAGTGTTTGAAAGAAAGTTCGTTCAAGTTCATATAAGAATGTAGCATTCTATTTCCAAAGTGTAGTAAATCTTTGTTTTCTCACAGCAGGGAGATCGCACTACAAGGCTGCAATTTTTATTTGCCCATCAAGTGGGCTCATGGTGGAAATGACACACCACCAGCAGCATGTTGTCCACGAGAGGGGGGTGGAATGGGGGGGGGGGGGGGGGGGCGCGTATGAGGACAAGTTGTTCTTCTATTGGTATGTACTCAGGCTTTATAGTGTTTGAAAGAATGTTCTTTCAAGTTCATATAAGAATGTATAATTTTATTTCCAAAGTGTAGTACATCTTTGTTTTCTCACAGCAGGCTGTTCACACTACAAGGCTGCAATTTTTATTTGCTCATCAAGTGGGCTTTCGGTGGAAATGACACACCACTAGCAGCATGTTGCCCACGAGAGTGGGGGTGGGATGGGGGGGGGGGGGCGAGCAGGAGAGGACAAGTTGTTCTTCTATTGGTATGTACTCAGGCTTTATAGTGTTTGAAAGAATGTTCTTTCAAGTTCATATAAGAATGTAGCATTTTATTTCCAAAGTGTAGTAAATCTTTGTTTCCTCACAGCAGGGTGATCGCACTACAAGGCTGCAATTTTTATTTGCCCATCAAGTTGGCTTTTGGTGGAAATGACACACCACCAGCAGCATGTTGTCCACGAGAGGGGGGTAGGATGGGGGGGCGAGCAGGAGAGGACAAGTTGTTCTTCGATTGGTATGTACTCAGGATTTATAGTGTTCAAAAGAACGTTCTTTCAAGTTCATATAAGAATGTAGCATTTTATTTCCAAAGTGTATTAAATGTTTGTTTTCTCACAGCAGGGTGATCGCACTACAAGGCTGCAATTTTTATTTGCCAATCAAGTGGGCTTTTGGTGGAAATGACACACCACCAGCAGCAAGTTGTCCACGAGAGGGTGCTGTGGAGGGGGGGGGGAGGGGGACAATTTGTTATTCTATTGGTATGTACTAAGGCATTATAGTGTTTTAAAGAATGTTCTTTCAAATTTATATAAGAATGTAGCTATTTATTTCCAAAGTGTAGTAAATCTTTGTTTTTTCACAGCAGGGTGATCGCACTACAAGGCTGCAATTTTTATTTGCCCATCAAGTGGCCTTTTGGTGGCAATGACACACCACCAGCAGCATGTTGTCCACGAGAGGGTGGTGGGATGGGGGGGCGAGCGTAAGAGGACAAGTTGTTCTTCTATTGGTATGTACTCAGGCTTTATAGTGTTTGAAAGAATGTTGTTTCAAATTCATATAAGAATGTAGCATTTTATTTCCAAAGTGTAGTAAATCTTTGTTTTCTCACAGCAGGCTGATCACACTACAAGGCTGCAATTTTTATTTGCTCATCAAGTGGGCTTTCGGTGGAAATGACACACCACCAGCAGCATGTTGTCCACGAGAGGGGGGTGGGATGAGGGGGCGAGCAGGAGAGGACAAGTTGTTCTTCTATTGGTATGTACTCAGGAATTATAGTGTTTGAAAGAATGTTCTTTCAAGTTCATATAAGAATGTAGCATTTTATTTCCAAAGTGTAGTAAATCTTTGTTTCTCACAGCAGGGTGATCGCACTACAAGGCTGCAATTTTTATTTGCCCATCATGTGGGCTTTTGGTGGAAATGGCACACCACTAGCAGCATGTTGCCCACGAGAGGGGGGTGGGATGGGGGGGCGAGCAGGAGAGGACAAGTTGTTCTTCTATTGGTATGTACTCAGGCTTTATAGTGTTTGAAAGAATGTTCTTTCAAGTTCAAATAAGAATGTAGCATTTTATTTCCAAAGTGTAGTAAATCTTTGTATTCTCACAGCAGGGTGATCGCACTACAAGGCTGCAATTTTTATTTGCCCATCAAGTGGTCTTTTGGTGGAAATGACACACCACCAGCAGCATGTTGTCCACGAGAGGGGGGTGGGATAGGGTTGCGTGCAGGAGAGGACAAGTTGTTCTTCTATTGGTATGTACTCAGGCTTTATTGTGTTTGAAAGAATGTTCTTTCAAGTTCATATAAGAATGTAGCATTTTATTTCCAAAGTGTAGTAAATCTTTGTTTTCTCACAGCAGGGTGATCGCACTACAAGGCTGCAATTTTTATTTGCCCATCAAGTGGGCTTTTGGTGGAAATGACACAGCACCAGCAGCATGTTGCCCACGAGAGGGGGGGTGGGATGAGGGGGGGCGAGCAGGAGAGGACAAGTTGTTCTTCTATTGATATGTACTCAGGCTTTATAGTGTTTGAAAGAATGTTCTTTCTAGTTCATATAAGAATGTAGCATTTTATTTCCAAAGTGTAGTAAATCTTTGTTTTCTCACAGCAGGATGATCGCACTACAAGGCTGCAATTTTTATTTGCCCATCGAGTGGGCTTTTGGTGGAAATGACACACCACCAGCAGCATGTAGTCCACGAGATGGGGATAGGATGGGGGGGCGAGCGTAAGAAGACAAGTTGTTCTTCTATTGGTATGTTCTCAGGCTTTATAGTGTTTGAAAGAATGTTCTATCAAGTTCATATAACAATGTAGCATTTTATTTCCAAAGTGTAGTAAATCTTTGTTTTCTCACAGCAGGGTGATCGCACTACAAGGCTGCAATTTTTATTTGCCCATCAAGTGGGCTTTTGGTGGAAATGACACACCACCAGCAGCATGTTGTCCACGAGAGGGCGATGGGACAGGGGGCCAGCGTAAGAAGACAAGTTGTTCTTCTATTGTTATGTACTCAGGCTTTATAGTGTTTGAAAGCATGTTCTATCAAGTTCATATAAGAATGTAGCATTTTATTTCCAAAGTGTAGTAAATCTATGTTTTCTCAAAGCAGGGTGATCGCACTACAAGGCTGCAATTCTTATTTGCCCATCAAGTGGGCTTTTGGTGGAAATGACACACCACCAGCAGCATGTTGCCCACGAGAGGGGGGGTGGGATGGGGTGGGGGGGCGAGCAGGAGAGGACAAGTTGTTCTTCTATTGGTATGTACTCAGGCTTTATAGTGTTTGAAAGAATGTTCTTTCAAGTTCATATAAGAATGTAGCATTTTATTTCCAAAGTGTAGTAAATCTTTGTTTTCTCACAGCAGGGTGATGGCACTACAAGGCTGCAATTTTTATTTGCCCATCAAGTGGGCTTTTGGTGGAAATGACACACCACCAGCATCATGTTGTCCACGAGAGGGGGATGGGACGGGGGGCGAGCGTAAGAAGACAAGTTGTTCTTCTATTGGTATGTACTTGGGCTTTATTGTGTTTGAAACAATGTTCTTTCAAGTTCATATAAGAATGTAGCATTTTATTTCCAAAGTGTAGTAAATCTTTGTTTTCTCACAGCAGGGTGATCGCACTACAAGGCTGCAATTTTTATTTGCCCATCAAGTGGGCTTTTGGTGGAAATGACACACAACCACCAGCATGTTGCCCACGAGAGGGGGGATGGGATTGGGGGGGGGGGGGGGGGGGCGAGCAGGAGAGGACAAGTTGTTCTTCTATTGGTATGTACTCAGGCTTTATAGTGTTTGAAAGAATGTTCTTTCTAGTTCATATAAGAATGTAGCATTTTATTTCCAAAGTGTAGTAAATCTTTGTTTTCTCACAGCAGGGTGATCGCACTACAAGGCTGCAATTTTTATTTGCCCATCAAGTGGGCTTTTGGTGGAAATGACACACCACCAGCAGCATGTTGTCCACGAGAGGGGGATGGGACGGGGGGACGAGCGTAAGAAGACAAGTTGTTCTTCTATTGGTATGTACTCAGGCTTTATAGTGTTTGAAAGAATGTTCTATCAAGTTCATATAAGAATGTAGCATTTTACTTCCAAAGTGTAGTAAGTCTTTGTTTTCTCACAGCAGGGTGATCGCACTACAATGTTGCAATTTTTATTAGCCCATCAAGTAGGCTTTTGGTAGATATGACACACCACCAGCAGCATGTTGTCCACGAGAGGGGGGTGGGATGGGGGGGCGAGCATAAGAGGACAAGTTGTTCTTCTATTGGTATGTACTCAGGCTTTATAGTGTTTGAAAGAATGTTCTTTCAAGTTCATATAAGAATGTAGCATTTTATTTCCAAAGTGTAGTAAATCTTTGTTTTCTCACAGCAGGGTGATCGCACTACAAGGCTGCAATTTTTATTTGATCACCAAGTGGGCTTTTGGTGGAAATGACACACCACCAGAAGCATGTTGCCCACGAGAGGGGGGTGGGATGGGGGGGGGGGCGATCAGGAGAGGACAAGTTGTTCTTCTATTGGTATGTACTCAGGCTTTATAGTGTTTGAAAGAATGTTCTTTCAAGTTCATATAAGAATGTAGCATTTTATTTCCAAAGTGTAGTAATTCTTTGTTTTCTCACAGCAGGGTGATCGCACTACAAGGCTGCAATTTTTATTTGCCCATCAAGTGGGCTTTTGGTGGAAATGACACACCACCAGCAGCATGTTGTCCACGAGAGGGGGATGGGACAGGGGGGCCAGCGTAAGAAGACAAGTTGTTATTCTATTGTTATGTACTCAGACTTTATAGTGTTTGAAAGAATGTTCTATTAAGTTCATATAAGAATGTAGCATTTTATTTCCAAAGTGTAGTAAATCTATGTTTTCTCAAAGCAGGGTGATCGCACTACAAGGCTGCAATTCTTATTTGCCCATCAAGTGGGCTTTTGGTGGAAATGACACACCACCAGCAGCATGTTGCCCACGAGAGGGGGGGGTGGGATGGGGGGGGGGGGGGGCGAGCAGGAGAGGACAAGTTGTTCTTCTATTGGTATGTACTCAGGCTTTATAGTGTTTGAAAGAATGTTCTTTCAAGTTCATATAAAAATGTAGCATTTTATTTCCAAAGTGTAGTGAATTTTTGTTTTCTCACAGCAGGGTGATCGCACTACAAGGCTGCAATTTTTAATTTGCCCATCAAGTGGGCTTTTGGTGGAAATGACACACCACCAGCATCATGTTGTCCACGAGAGGGGGATGGGACGGGGGGGCGAGCGTAAGAAGACAAGTTGTTCTTCTATTGGTATGTACTCAGGCTTTATTGTGTTTGAAACAATGTTCTTTCAAGTTCATATAAGAATGTAGCATTTTATTTCCAAAGTGTAGTAAATCTTTGTTTTGTCACAGCAGGGTGATCGCACTACAATGCTGCAATTTTTATTTGCCCATCAAGTGGGCTTTTGGTGGAAATGACACACCACCACCAGCATGTTGCCCACGAGAGGGGTGATGGGTTGGGGGGGGGGGCGAGCAGGAGAGGACAAGTTGTTCTTCTATTGGTATGTACTCAGGCTTTATAGTGTTTGAAAGAATGTTCTATCAAGTTCATATAAGAATGTAGCATTTTATTTCCAAAGTGTAGTAAGTCTTTGTTTCCTCACAGCAGGGTGATCGCACTACAATGTTGCAATTTTTATTTGCCCATCAAGTGGGCTTTTGGTAGATATGACACACCACCAGCAGCATGTTGTCCACGAGAGGGGGGTGGGATGGGGGGGTGAGCATAAGAGGACAAGTTGTTCTTCTATTGGTATGTACTCAGGCTTTATAGTGTTTGAAAGAATGTTCTTTCAAGTTCATATAAGAATGTAGCATTTTATTTCCAAAGTGTAGTAAATCTTTGATTTCTCACAGCAGGGTGATCGCACTACAAGGCTGCAATTTTTATTTGCCCATCAAGTGGGCTTTTGGTGGAAATGACACACCACCAGCAGCATGTTGCCCACGAGAGGGGGGTGGGATGGGGGGGGGCGATCAGGAGAGGACAAGTTGTTCTTCTATTGGTATGTACTCAGGCTTTATAGTGTTTGAAAGAATGTTCTTTCAAGTTCATATAAGAATGTAGCATTTTATTTCCAAAGTGTAGTAAATCTTTGTTTTCTCACAGCAGGGTGATCACACTACAAGGCTGCAATGTTTACTTGCCCATCAAGTGGGCTTTTGGTGGAAATGACACACCACCAGCAGCATGTAGTCCACGAAAGGGGGGTGGGATAAGGGGGCGAGCAGGAGAGGACAAGTTGTTCTTCTATTGGTATGTACTCATGCTTTATAGTGTTTGAAAGAATGTTCTTTCAAGTTCATATAAGAATGTAGCATTTTATTTCCAAAGTGTAGTAAATCTTTGTTTTCTCACAGCAGGGTGATCACACTACAAGGCTGCAATTTTTATTTGCCCATCAAGTGGGCTTTTGGTGGAAATGACACACCACCAGCAGCATGTTGTCCACGAGAGTGGGGTGGGATGGGAGGGCGAGCAGGAGAGGACAAGTTGTTCTTCTATTAGTATGTACTCAGGCTTTATAGTGTTTGAAAGAATGTTCATTCAAGTTCATATAAGAAGGTAGCATTTTATTTCCAAAGTGTAGTAAATCTTTGTTTTCTCACAGCAGGGTGATGGCACTACAAGGCTGCAATTTTTATTTGCCCATCAAGTGGGCTTTTGGTGGAAATGACACACCACCAGCAGCATGTTGCCCACGAGAGGGGGGTGGGATGGGGAGGCGAGCAGGAGGGGACAAGTTGTTCTTCAATTGGTATGTACTCAGGCTTTATAGTGTTTTAAAGAATGTTCTTTCAAGTTCATATAAGAATGGAGCATTTTATTTTCGAAGTGTAGTAAATCCTTGTTCTCTCACAGCAGGCTGATCACACTACAAGCCTGCAATTTTTATTTGCTCATCAAGTGGGCTTTCGGTGGAAATGACACACCACCAGCAGCATGTTGTCCACGAGAGGGGGGTGGGATGGGGGGGCGAGCAGGAGAGGACAAGTTGTTCTTCTATTGGTATGTACACAGGATTTATAGTGTTTGAAAGAATGTTCTTTCAAGTTCATATAAGAATGTAGCATTGTATTTCCAAAGTGTAGTAAATCTTTGTTTTCTCACAGCAGGGTGATGGCACTACAATGTTGCAATTTTTATTTGCCCATCAAGTGGGCTCTTGGTGGAAATGACACACCGCCAGCAGCATGTTGCCCACGAGAGGGGGGTGGGGTGGGGGGGCGAGCAGGAGAGGACAAGTTGTTCTTCTATTGGTATGTACTCAGGCTTTATAGTGTTTGAAAGAATGTTCTTTCAAGTTCATATAAGAATGTAGCATTTTATTTTCAAAGTGTAGTAAATCTTTGTTTCTCACAGCAGGGTGATCGCACTACAAGGCTGCTTTTTTTATTTGCCTATCAAGTGGGCTTTTGGTGGAAATGACACACCACCAGCAGCATGTTGCCCACGAGAGGGGGGTGGGATGGGGGGGCGAGCAGGAGAGGACAAGTTGTTCTTCTATTGGTATGTACTCGGGCTTTATAGTGTTTGAAAGAATGTTCTTTCAAGTTCATATAAGAATGTAGCATTTTATTACCAAAGTGTAGTAAGTCTTTGTTTTCTCACAGCAGGGTGATCGCACTACAATGTTGCAATTTTTATTTGCCCATCAAGTGGGCTTTTGGTGGAAATGACACACCACCAGCAGCATGTTGTCCACGAGAGGGGGATGGGACGGGGGGGCGAGCGTAAGAAGACAAGTTGTTCTTCTATTGGTATGTACGCAGGCTTTATAGTGTTTGAAAGAATGTTCTTTCAAGTTCATATAAGAATGTAGCATTTTATTTCCAAAGTGTAGTAAGTCTTTGTTTTCTCACAGCAGGGTGATCGCACTACAATGTTGCAATTTTTATTTGCCCATCAAGTGGGCTTTTGGTGGAAATGACACACCACCAGCAGCATGTTGTCCACGAGAGGGGGATGGGACGGGGGGGCGAGCGTAAGAAGACAAGTTGTTCTTCTATTGGTATGTACTCACGCTTTATAGTGTTTGAAAGAATGTTCTTTCAAGTTCATATAAGAATGTAGCATTTTATTTCCAAAGGGTAGTAAGTCTTTGTTTTCTCACAGCAGGGTGATCGCACTACAAGGCTGCAATTTTTATTTGCCCATCAAGTGGGCTTTTGGTGGAAATGACACACCACCAGCAGCATGTTGCCCACGAGAGGGGGGTGGGATGGGTTGGCGAGCAGGAGAGGATAAGTTGTTCTTCTATTGTTATGTACTCAGGCTTTATAGTGTTTGAAAGAATGTTCTTTCAAGTTCATATAAGAATGTAGCATTTTATTTCCAAAGTGTAGTAATTCTTTGTTTTCTCAGAGCAGGGTGATCGCACTACAAGGCTGCAATTTTTATTTGCCCATCAAGTGGGCTTTTGGTGGAAATGACACACCACCAGCAGCATGTTGACCACGAGAGGGGGATGGGACGGGGGGGCGAGCGTAAGAAGACAAGTTGTTCTTCTATTGGTATGTACTCAGGCTTTATATTGTTTGAAAGAATGTTCTTTCAAGTTCATATAAGAATGTAGCATTTTATTTCCAAAGTGTAGTAAGTCTTTGTTTTCTCACAGCAGGGTGATCGCACTACAATGTTGCAATTTTTATTTGCCCATCAAGTGGGCTTTTGGTGGAAATGACACACCACCAGCAGCATGTTGTCCAGGAGAGGGGGATGGGACGGGGGGGCGAGCGTAAGAAGACAAGTTGTTCTTCTATTGGTATGTACTCAGGCTTTATAGTGTTTGAAAGAATGTTCTTTCAAGTTCATATTAGAATGTAGCATTCTATTTCCATAGTGTAGTAAGTCTTTGTTTTCTCACAGCAGGGTGATCGCACTACAAGGCTGCAAATTTTATTTGCCCATCAAGTGGGCTCTTGGTGGAAATGACACACCACCAGCAGCATGTTGTCCACGAGAGGGGGGTGGGTTGGGGGGGCGAGCGTAAGAGGACAAGTGTTTCTTCTATTGGTATGTACTCAGGCTTTATAGTGTTTGAAAGAATGTTCTTTCAAGTTCATATAAGAATATAGCATTTTATTTCCAAAGTGTAGTAAGTCTTTGTTTTCTCACAGCAGGATGATCGCACTACAATGTTGCAATTTTTATTTGCCCATCAAGTGGGCTTTTGGTGGAAATGACACACCACCAGCAGCATGTTGTCCACGAGAGGGCGGTGTGGGGGGAGGGGGGAGGGGGGGCGAGAGTAAGAGGACTAGTTGTTCTTCTATTGGTTTGAACTAAGGGTTTATAGTGTTTTAAAGAATGTTCTTTCAAGTTCATATAAGAATGTAGCATTTTATTTCCAAAGTGTAGTAAATCTTTGTTTTCTCACAGCAGGGTGATCGCACTACAAGGCTGCAATATTTATTTGCCCATCAAGTGGTCTTTTGGTGGAAATGACACACCACCAGCAGCATGTTGTCCACGCGAGGCTGGTGTGGAGGGCGAAGGGGGGGGGGGGGCCGAGCGTAAGAGGACAAGTTGTTGTTCTATTGGTATGTACTAAGGCTTTATAGTGTTTTAAAATATGTTCTTTCAAGTTCATATAAGAATGTAGCATTTTATTTCCAAAGTGTAGTAAATCTTTGTTTTTTCACATCAGGGTGATCGCACTACAAGGCTGCAATTTTTATTTGCCCATCAAGTGGGCTTTTGGTGGAAATGACACACCACCAGCAGCATGTTGTCCACGAGAGGGGGATGGGACGGGGGGGCGAGCGTAAGAAGACAAGTTGTTCTTCTATTGGTATGTACTCAGGCTTTATAGTGTTTGAAAGAATGTTCTATCAAGTTCATATAAGAATGTAGCATTTTATTTCCAAAGTGTAGTAAGTCTTATTTTTCTCACAGCAGGGTGATCGCACTACAATGTTGCAATTTTTATTTGCCCATCAAGTGGGCTTTTGGTGGAAATGACACACCACCAGCAGCATGTTGTCCACGAGAGGGGGGTGGGATGGGGGGGCGAGCGTAAAAGGACAAGTTGTTCTTCTATTGGTATGTACTCAGGCTTTATAGTGTTTGAAAGAATGTTCTTCCAAGTTCATATAAGAATGTAGCATTTTATTTCCAAAGTATTGTAAATCTTTGTTTCTTACAGCAGGGTGATTGCACTACAAGGCTGCAATTTTTATTTGCCCATCAAGTGGTCTTTTGGTGGAAATGACACACCACCAGCAGCATGTTGCCCACGAGAGGGGGGTGGGATGGGGGGGCGAGCAGGAGAGGACAAGTTGTTCTTATATTGGTATGTATTCAGGCTTTATAGTGTTTGAAAGAATGTTCTTTGAAGTTCATATAAGAATGTAGCATTTTATTTCCAAAGTGTAGGAAGTCTTTGTTTTCTCACAGCAGGGTGATCGCACTACAATGTTGCAATTTTTATTTGCCCATCAAGTGGGCTTTTGCTGGAAATGACACACCACCAGCAGCATGTTGCCCACGAGAGGGGGATGAGACGGGGGGGCGAGCGTAAGAAGACAAGTTGTTCTTCTATTGGTATGTACTCAGGCTTTATAGTGTTTGAAAGAATGTTCTATCAAGTTCATATAAGAATGTAGCATTTTATTTCCAAAGTGTAGTAAGTCTTTTTTTTCTCACAGCAGGGTGATCGCACTACAATGTTGCAATTTTTATTTGCCCATCAAGTGGGCTTTTGGTGGAAATGACACACCACCAGCAGCATGTGGTCCACGAGAGGGGGGTGGGATGGGAGGGGCGAGCGTAAGAGGAAAAGTTGTTCTTCTATTGGTATGTACTCAGGCTTTATAGTGTTTGAAAGAATGTTCTTTCAAGTTCATATAAGAATGTAGCATTTTATTTCCAAAGTGTAGTAAGTCTTTGTTTTCTCACAGCAGGGTGATCGCACTACAATGTTGCAATTTTTATTTGCCCATCAAGTGGGCTTTTGGTTGAAATGACAAACCACCAGCAGCATGTTGCCCACGAGAGGGGGGTGGGATGGGGGGGCGAGCAGGAGAGGACAAGTTGTTCTTCTATTGGTATGTACTCAGGCTTTATAGTGTTTGAAAGAATGTTCTTTCAAGTTCATATAAGAATGTAGCGTTTTATTTCCAAAGTGTAGTAATTCTTTGTTTTCACACAGCAGGGTGATCGCACTACTAGGCTGCAATTTTTATTTGCCCATCAAGTGGGCTTTTGGTGGAAATGACACACCACCAGCAGGTTGATGCCCACGAGAGGGGGGTGGGATGGGGGGGCGAGCAGGAGAGGACAAGTTGTTCTTCTATTGTTATGTACTCAGGCTTTATAGTGTTTGAAAGAATGTTCTTTCAAGTTCATATAAGAATGTAGCATTTCATTTCCAAAGTGTAGTAATTCTTTGTTTTCTCACAGCAGGGTGATCGCACTACAAGGCTGCAATTTTTATTTGCCCATCAAGAGGGCTTTTGGTCGAAATGACACACCACCAGCAGCATGTTGTCCACGAGAGGGGATGGGATGAGGGGGCGAGCGTAAGAAGACAAGTTGTTCTTCTATTGGTAAGTACTCAGGCTTTATAGTGTTTGAAAGAATGTTCTTTCAAGTTCATATAAGAATGTAGCATTTTATTTCCAGAGTGTAGTAAGTCTTTGTTTTCTCTCAGCAGGGTGATCGCACTACAATGTTGCAATTTTTATTTGCCCATCAAGTGGGCTTTTGGTGGAAATGACACACCACCAGCAGCATGTTGTCCACGAGAGGGGGGTGGGATGGGGGGGTGAGCGTAAGAAGACAAGTTGTTCTTCTATTGGTATGTACTCAGGCTTTATAGTGTTTGAAAGAATGTTCTTTCAAGTTCATATAAGAATGTAGCATTTTATTTCCAAAGTGTAGTAAGTCTTTGTTTTCTCACAGCAGGGTGATCGCACTACAAGGCTGCAATTTTTATTTGCCCATCAAGTGGGCTTTTGGTGGAAATGACACACCACCAGCAGCATGTTGTCCACGAGAGGGGGGTGGGATGGGGGGCCAGCAGGAGAGGACAAGTTGTTCTTCTATTGGTATGTACTCAGGCTTTATAGTGTTTGAAAGAATGTTCTTTCAAGTTCATATAAGAATGTAGCATTTTATTTCCAAAGTGTAGTAAATCTTTGTTTCTCACAGCAGGGTGATCGCACTACAAGGCTGCAATTTTTATTTGCCCATCAAGTGGGCTTTTGGTGGAAATGACAAACCACCAGCAGCATGTTGCCCACGAGAGGGGGGTGGGATGGGGGGGCGAGCAGGAGAGGACAAGTTGTTCTTCTATTGGTATGTACTCAGGCTTTATAGTGTTTCAAAGAATGTTCTTTCAAGTTCATATAAGAATGTAGCATTTTTTTTCCAAAGTGTAGTAATTCTTTGTTTTCTCACAGCAGGGTGATCGCACTACAATGTTGCAATTTTTATTTGCCCATCAAGTGGGCTTTTGGTGGAAATGACACACCACCAGCAGCATGTTGTCCACGAGAGGGGGGTGGGATGGGGGGGTGAGCGTAAGAAGACAAGTTGTTCTTCTATTGGTATGTACTCAGGCTTTATAGTGTTTGAAAGAATGTTCTTTCAAGTTCATATAAGAATGTAGCATTTTATTTCCAAAGTGTAGTAATTCTTTGTTTTCTCACAGCAGGGTGATCGCACTACAAGGCTGCAATTTTTATTTGCCCATCATGTGGGCTTTTGGTGGAAATGACACACCACCAGCAGCATGATGCCCACGAGAGGGGGGTGGGATGGGGGGGCGAGCAGGAGAGGACCAGTTGTTCTTCTATTGGTATGTACTAAGGCTTTATGGTTTTTGAAAGAATGTTCTCTCAAGTTCATATAAGAATTTAGCATTTTATTTTCAAAGTGTAGTAATTCTTTGTTTTCTCACAGCAGGGTGATCGCACTACAAGGCTGCAATTTTTATTGCCCATCAAGTGGGCTTTTGGTGGAAATGACACACCACCAGCAGCATGTTGTCCACGAGAGGGGGATGGGACGGGGGGGCGAGCGTAAGAAGACAAGTTGTTCTTCTATTGGTATGTACTCAGGCTTTATAGTGTTTGAAAGAATGTTCTTTCAAGTTCATATAAGAATGTAGCATTTTATTTCCAAAGTGTAGTAAGTCTTTGTTTTCTCACAGCAGGGTGATCGCACTAGAATGTTGCAATTTTTATTTGCCCATGAAGTGGGCTTTTGGTGGAAATGACACACCACCAGCAGCATGTTGTCCACGAGAGGGGGGTGGGTTGGGGGGGCGAGCGTAAGAAGACAAGTTGTTCTTCTATTGGTATGTACTCAGGCTTTATAGTGTTTGAAAGAATGTTCTTTCAAGTTCATATAAGAATGTAGCATTTTATTTCCAAAGTGTAGTAAGTCTTTGTTTTCTCACAGCAGGGTGATCGCACTACAAGGCTGCAATTTTTATTTGCCCATCAAGTGGGCTTTTGGTGGAAATGACACACCACCAGCAGCATGTTGTCCACGAGAGGGGGGTGGGACGGGGGGGCGAGCGTAAGGAGACAAGTTGTTCTTCTATTGGTATGTACGCAGGCTTCATAGTGTTTGAAAGAATGTTCTTTCAAGTTCATATAAGAATGTAGCATTTTATTTCCAAAGTGTAGTAATTCTTTGTTTTATCACAGCAGGGTGATCGCACTACAAGGCTGCAATTTTTATTTGCCCATCAAGTGGGCTTTTGGTGGAAATGACACACCACCAGCAGCATGTTGTCCACGAGAGGGGGATGGGACGGGGGGGCGAGCGTAAGAAGACAAGATGTTCTTCTATTGGTATGTACTCAGGCTTTATAGTGTTTGAAAGGATGTTCTTTCAAGTTAATATAAGAATGTAGCATTTTATTTCCAAAGTGTAGTAAGTCTTTGTTTTCTCACAGCAGGGTGATCGCACTACAAGGCTGCAATTTTTATTTGCCCATCAAGTGGGCTTTTGGTGGAAATGACACACCACCAGCAGCATGTTGTCCACGAGAGGGGGATGGGACGGGGGGGCGAGCGTAACAAGACAAGTTGTTCTTCTATTGGTATGTACTCAATCTTTATAGTGTTTGAAAGAATGTTCTTTCAAGTTCATATAACAATGTAGCATTTTATTTCCAAAGTGTAGTAAATCTTTGTTTCTCACAGCAGGGTGATCGCACTACAAGGCTGCAATTTTTATTTGCCCATCTAGTGGGCTTTTGGTGGAAATGACACACCACCAGCAGCATGTTGCCCACGAGAGGGGGGTGGGATGGGGAGCGAGCAGGAGAGGACAAGTTGTTCTTCTATTGTTATGTACTCAGGCTTTATAGTGTTTGAAAGAATGTTCTTTCAAGTTCATATAAGAATGTAGCATTTTATTTCCAAAGTGTAGTAATTCTCTGTTTTCTCACAGCAGGGTGATCGCACTACAAGGCTGCAATTTTTATTTGCCCATCAAGTGGGCTTTTGGTGGAAATGACACACCACCAGCAGCATGTTGTCCACGAGAGGGGGATGGGACGGGGGGGCGAGCGTAAGAAGACAAGTTGTTCTTCTATTGGTATTTACTCAGGTTTTATAGTGTTTTAAAGAATGTTCTTTCAAGTTCATATAAGAATGTAGCATTTTATTTCCAAAGTGTAGTAAGTCTTTGTTTTCTCACAGCAGGGTGATCGCACTACAATGTTGCAATTTTTATTTGCCCATCAAGTGGGCTTTTGGTGGAAATGACACACCACCAGCAGCATGTTGTCCACGAGAGGGGGATGGGACGGGGGGGCGAGCGTAAGAAGACAAGTTGTTCTTCTATTGGTATGTACTCAGGCTTATAGTGTTTGAATGAATGTTCTTTCAAGTTCGTATAAGAATGTAGCATTTTATTTCCAAAGTGTAGTAAGTCTTTGTTTTCTCACAGCAGGGTGATCGCCCTACAACGTTGCAATTTTTATTTGCCCATTAAGTGGGCTTTTGGTGGAAATGACACACCACCAGCAGCATGTTGCCCACAAGATGGGGGTGGGATGGGGGGGGGGGGAGCAGGAGAGGGCAAGTTGTTCTTCTATTGGTATGTACTCAGGCTTTATAGTGTTTGAAAGAATGTTCTTTCAAGTTCATATAAGAATGTAGCATTTTATTTCCAAAGTGTAGTAATTCTCTGTTTTCTCACAGCAGGGTGATCGCACTACAAGGCTGCAATTTTTATTTGCCCATCAAGTGGGCTTTTGGTGGAAATGACACACCACCAGCAGCATGTTGTCCACGAGAGGGGGATGGGACGGGGGGGCGAGCGTAAGAAGACAAGTTGTTCTTCTATTGGTATTTACTCAGGTTTTATAGTGTTTTAAAGAATGTTCTTTCAAGTTCATATAAGAATGTAGCATTTTATTTCCAAAGTGTAGTAAGTCTTTGTTTTCTCACAGCAGGGTGATCGCACTACAATGTTGCAATTTTTATTTGCCCATCAAGTGGGCTTTTGGTGGAAATGACACACCACCAGCAGCATGTTGTCCACGAGAGGGGGATGGGACGGGGGGGCGAGCGTAAGAAGACAAGTTGTTCTTCTATTGGTATGTACTCAGGCTTATAGTGTTTGAATGAATGTTCTTTCAAGTTCATATAAGAATGTAGCATTTTATTTCCAAAGTGTAGTAAGTCTTTGTTTTCTCACAGCAGGGTGATCGCCCTACAACGTTGCAATTTTTATTTGCCCATCAAGTGGGCTTTTGGTGGAAATGACACACCACCAGCAGCATGTTGCCCACAAGATGGGTGTGGGATGGGGGGGGGGGGGGAGCAGGAGAGGACAAGTTGTTCTTCTATTGGTATGTACTCAGGCTTTATAGTGTTTGAAAGAATGTTCTTTCAAGTTCATATAAGAATGTAGCATTTTATTTCCAAAGTGTAGTAATTCTTTGTTTTCTCACAGCAGGGTGATCGCACTACAACGTTGCAATTTTTATTTGCCCATCAAGTGGGCTTTTGGTGGAAATGACACACCACCAGCAGCATGTTTCCCACAAGAGGGGGGAGGGATGGGGGGGCGAGCAGGAGAGGACAAGTTGTTCTTCTATTGGTATGTACTCATGCTTTATAGTGTTCGAAAGAATGTTCTTTCAAGTTCATATAAGAATGTAGCATTTTATTTCCAAAGTGTAGTAATTCTTTGTTTTCTCACAGCAGGGTGATCGCACTACAAGGCTGCAATTTTTATTTGCCGATCATGTGGGCTTTTGGTGGAAATGACACACCACCAGCAGCATGATGCCCACGAGAGGGGGGTGGGATGGGGGGGCGAGCAGGAGAGGACCAGTTGTCTTCTATTGGTATGTACTAAGGCTTTATGGTTTTTGAAAGAATGTTCTCTCAAGTTCATATAAGAATTTAGCATTTTATTTTCAAAGTGTAGTAATTCTTTGTTTTCTCACAGCAGGGTGATCGCACTACAAGGCTGCAATTTTTATTTGCCCATCAAGTGGGCTTTTGGTGGAAATGACACACCACCAGCAGCATGTTGTCCACGAGAGGGGGATGGGACGGGGGGGCGAGCGTAAGAAGACAAGTTGTTCTTCTATTGGTATGTACTCAGGCTTTATAGTGTTTGAAAGAATGTTCTTTCAAGTTCATATAAGAATGTAGCATTTTATTTCCAAAGTGTAGTAAGTCTTTGTTTTCTCACAGCAGGGTGATCGCACTAGAATGTTGCAATTTTTATTTGCCCATGAAGTGGGCTTTTGGTGGAAATGACACACCACCAGCAGCATGTTGTCCACGAGAGGGGGGTGGGTTGGGGGGGCGAGCGTAAGAAGACAAGTTGTTCTTCTATTGGTATGTACTCAGGCTTTATAGTGTTTGAAAGAATGTTCTTTCAAGTTCATATAAGAATGTAGCATTTTATTTCCAAAGTGTAGTAAGTCTTTGTTTTCTCACAGCAGGGTGATCGCACTACAAGGCTGCAATTTTTATTTGCCCATCAAGTGGGCTTTTGGTGGAAATGACACACCACCAGCAGCATGTTGTCCACGAGAGGGGGGTGGGACGGGGGGGCGAGCGTAAGGAGACAAGTTGTTCTTCTATTGGTATGTACGCAGGCTTCATAGTGTTTGAAAGAATGTTCTTTCAAGTTCATATAAGAATGTAGCATTTTATTTCCAAAGTGTAGTAATTCTTTGTTTTATCACAGCAGGGTGATCGCACTACAAGGCTGCAATTTTTATTTGCCCATCAAGTGGGCTTTTGGTGGAAATGACACACCACCAGCAGCATGTTGTCCACGAGAGGGGGATGGGACGGGGGGGCGAGCGTAAGAAGACAAGATGTTCTTCTATTGGTATGTACTCAGGCTTTATAGTGTTTGAAAGGATGTTCTTTCAAGTTCATATAAGAATGTAGCATTTTATTTCCAAAGTGTAGTAAGTCTTTGTTTTCTCACAGCAGGGTGATCGCACTACAAGGCTGCAATTTTTATTTGCCCATCAAGTGGGCTTTTGGTGGAAATGACACACCACCAGCAGCATGTTGTCCACGAGAGGGGGATGGGACGGGGGGGCGAGCGTAACAAGACAAGTTGTTCTTCTATTGGTATGTACTCAATCTTTATAGTGTTTGAAAGAATGTTCTTTCAAGTTCATATAACAATGTAGCATTTTATTTCCAAAGTGTAGTAAATCTTTGTTTCTCACAGCAGGGTGATCGCACTACAAGGCTGCAATTTTTATTTGCCCATCTAGTGGGCTTTTGGTGGAAATGACACACCACCAGCAGCATGTTGCCCACGAGAGGGGGGTGGGATGGGGAGCGAGCAGGAGAGGACAAGTTGTTCTTCTATTGTTATGTACTCAGGCTTTATAGTGTTTGAAAGAATGTTCTTTCAAGTTCATATAAGAATGTAGCATTTTATTTCCAAAGTGTAGTAATTCTCTGTTTTCTCACAGCAGGGTGATCGCACTACAAGGCTGCAATTTTTATTTGCCCATCAAGTGGGCTTTTGGTGGAAATGACACACCACCAGCAGCATGTTGTCCACGAGAGGGGGATGGGACGGGGGGGCGAGCGTAAGAAGACAAGTTGTTCTTCTATTGGTATTTACTCAGGTTTTATAGTGTTTTAAAGAATGTTCTTTCAAGTTCATATAAGAATGTAGCATTTTATTTCCAAAGTGTAGTAAGTCTTTGTTTTCTCACAGCAGGGTGATCGCACTACAATGTTGCAATTTTTATTTGCCCATCAAGTGGGCTTTTGGTGGAAATGACACACCACCAGCAGCATGTTGTCCACGAGAGGGGGATGGGACGGGGGGGCGAGCGTAAGAAGACAAGTTGTTCTTCTATTGGTATGTACTCAGGCTTATAGTGTTTGAATGAATGTTCTTTCAAGTTCATATAAGAATGTAGCATTTTATTTCCAAAGTGTAGTAAGTCTTTGTTTTCTCACAGCAGGGTGATCGCCCTACAACGTTGCAATTTTTATTTGCCCATCAAGTGGGCTTTTGGTGGAAATGACACACCACCAGCAGCATGTTGCCCACAAGATGGGGGTGGGATGGGGGGGGGGGGGGAGCAGGAGAGGACAAGTTGTTCTTCTATTGGTATGTACTCAGGCTTTATAGTGTTTGAAAGAATGTTCTTTCAAGTTCATATAAGAATGTAGCATTTTATTTCCAAAGTGTAGTAATTCTTTGTTTTCTCACAGCAGGGTGATCGCACTACAACGTTGCAATTTTTATTTGCCCATCAAGTGGGCTTTTGGTGGAAATGACACACCACCAGCAGCATGTTGCCCACAAGAGGGGGGAGGGATGGGGGGGCGAGCAGGAGAGGACAAGTTGTTCTTCTATTGGTATGTACTCATGCTTTATAGTGTTCGAAAGAATGTTCTTTCAAGTTCATATAAGAATGTAGCATTTTATTTCCAAAGTGTAGTAATTCTTTGTTTTCTCACAGCAGGGTGATCGCACTACAAGGCTGCAATTTTTATTTGCCCAGCAAGTGGGCTTTTGGTGGAAATGACACACCACCAGCAGCATGTTGTCCACGAGAGGGGGATGGGACGGGGGGGCGAGCGTAAGAAGACAAGTTGTTCTTCTATTGGTATGTACTCAGGCTTTATAGTGTTTGAAAGAATGTTCTTTCAAGTTCATATAAGAATGTAGCATTTTATTTCCAAAGTGTAGTAAGACATTGTTTTCTCACAGCAGGGTGATCGCACTACAATGTTGCAATTTTTATTTGCCCATCAAGTGGGCTTTTGGTGGAAATGACACACCACCAGCGGCATGTTGTCCACGAGAGGGGGGTGTGATGGGGGGCGAGCGTAAGAGGACAAGTTGTTCTTCTATTGGTATGTACTCAGGCTTTATAGTGTTTGAAAGAATGTTCTTTCAAGTTCATATAAGAATGTAGCATTTTATTTCCAAAGTGTAGTAAATCTTTGTTTCTCACAGCAGGGTGATCGCACTACAAGGCTGCAATTTTTATTTGCCCATCAAGTGGGCTTTTGGTGGAAATGACACACCACCAGCAGCATGTTGCCCACGAGAGGGGGGTGGGATGGGGGGGCGAGCAGGAGAGGACAAGTTGTTCTTCTATTGGTATGTACTCAGGCTTTATTGTGTTTGAAAGAATGTTCTTTCAAGTTCATATAAGAATGTAGCATTTTATTTCCAAAGTGTAGTAATTCTTTGTTTACTCACAGCAGGGTGATCGCACTACAAGGCTGCAATTTTTATTTGCCCATCAAGTGGGCTTTTGCTGGAAATGACACACCACCAGCAGCATGTTGCCCACGAGAGGGGGGTGGGATGGGGGGGCAAGCAGGAGAGGACAAGTTGTTCTTCTATTGTTATGTACTCAGGCTTTATAGTGTTTGAAAGAATGTTCTTTCAAGTTCATATAAGAATGTAGCATTTTATTTCCAAAGTGTAGTAATTCTTTGTTTTCTCACAGCAGGGTGATCGCACTACAAGGCTGCAATTTTTATTTGCCCATCAAGTCGGCTTTTGGTGGAAATGACACACCACCAGCAGCATGTTGCCCACGAGATGGGGGTGGGATGGGGGGGCGAGCACGAGAGGTCAAGTTGTTCTTCTATTGGTATGTACTCAGGCTTTATAGTGTTGAAAGAATGTTCTTTCAAGTTCATATAAGAATGTAGCATTTTATTTCCAAAGTGTAGTAAGTCTTTGTTTTCTCACAGCAGGGTGATCGCACTACAAGGCTGCAATTTTTATTTGCCCATCAAGTGGGCTTTTGGTGGAAATGACACACCACCAGATGCATGTTGTCCACGAGAGGGGGATGGGACGGGGGGGCGAGCGTAAGAAGACAAGTTGTTCTTCTATTGGTATGTACTCAGGCTTTATAGTGTTTGAAAGGATGTTCTTTCAAGTTCATATAAGAATGTAGCATCTTATTTCCAAAGTGTAGTAACTCTTTGTTTTCTCACAGCAGGGTGATCGCACTACAAGGCTGCAATTTTTATTTGCCCATCAAGTGGGCTTTTGGTGGAAATGACACACCACCAGCAGCATGTTGTCCACGAGAGGGGGATGGGACGGGGGGGCGAGCGTAACAAGACAAGTTGTTCTTCTATTGGTATGTACTCAATCTTTATAGTGTTTGAAAGAATGTTCTTTCAAGTTCATATAACAATGTAGCATTTTATTTCCAAAGTGTAGTAAATCTTTGTTTCTCACAGCAGGGTGATCGCACTACAAGGCTGCAATTTTTATTTGCCCATCTAGTGGGCTTTTGGTGGAAATGACACACCACCAGCAGCATGTTGCCCACGAGAGGGGGGTGGGATGGGGAGCGAGCAGGAGAGGACAAGTTGTTCTTCTATTGTTATGTACTCAGGCTTTATAGTGTTTGAAAGAATGTTCTTTCAAGTTCATATAAGAATGTAGCATTTGATTTCCAAAGTGTAGTAAATCTTTGTATCTCACAGCAGGGTGATCGCACTACAAGGCTGCAATTTTTGTTTGCCCATCAAGTGGGCTTTTGGTGGAAATGACACACCACCAGCAGCATGTAGCCCACGAGAGGGGGGTGGGATGGGGGGGCGAGCAGGAGAGGACAAGTTGTTCTTCTATTGGTATGTACTCAGGCTTTATAGTGTTTGAAAGAATGTTCTTTCAAGTTCGTATAAGAATGTAGCATTTTATTTCCAAAGTGTAGTAAGTCTTTGTTTTCTCACAGCAGGGTGATCGCACTACAAGGCTGCAATTTTTATTTGCCCATCAAGTGGGCTTTTGGTGGAAATGACACACCACCAGCAGCATGTTGCCCACGAGAGGGGGGTGGGACGGGGGGGGCGAGCAGGAGAGGACAAGTTGTTCTTCTATTGTTATGTACTCAGGCTTTATAGCGTTTGAAAGAATGTTCTTTCAAGTTCATATAAGAATGTAGCATTTTATTTCCAAAGTGTAGTAATTCTCTGTTTTCTGACAGCAGGGTGATCGCACTACAAGGCTGCAATTTTTATTTGCCCATCAAGTGGGCTTTTGGTGGAAATGACACACCACCAGCAGCATGTTGTCCACGAGAGGGGGATGGGACGGGGGGGCGAGCGTAAGAAGACAAGTTGTTCTTCTATTGGTATGTACTCACGCTTTATAGTGTTTGAAAGAATGTTCTTTCAAGTTCATATAAGAATGTAGCATTTTATTTCCAAAGTGTAGTAATTCTTTGTTTTCTCACAGCAGGGTGATCGCACTACAACGTTGCAATTTTTATTTGCCCATCAAGTGGGCTTTTGGTGGAAATGACACACCACCAGCAGCATGTTGCCCACAAGAGGGGGGAGGGATGGGGGGGCGAGCAGGAGAGGACAAGTTGTTCTTCTATTGGTATGTACTCATGCTTTATAGTGTTCGAAAGAATGTTCTTTCAAGTTCATATAAGAATGTAGCATTTTATTTCCAAAGTGTAGTAAATCTTTGTTTCTCACAGCAGGGTGATCGCACTACAAGGCTGCAATTTTTATTTGCCCATCAAGTGGGCTTTTGGTGGAAATGACACACCACCAGCAGCATGTTGCCCACGAGAGGGGGGTCAGATGGGGGGGCGAGCAGGAGAGGACAAGTTGTTCTTCTATTGGTATGTACTCAGGCTTTATTGTGTTTGAAAGAATGTTCTTTCAAGTTCATATAAGAATGTAGCATTTTATTTCCAAAGTGTAGTAATTCTTTGTTTACTCACAGCAGGGTGATCGCACTACAAGGCTGCAATTTTTATTTGCCCATCAAGTGGCCTTTTGGTGGAAATGACACACCACCAGCAGCATGTTGCCCACGAGAGGGGGGCGGGATGGGGGGGCGGGCAGGAGAGGACAAGTTGTTCTTCTATTGTTATGTACTCAGGCTTTATAGTGTTTGAAAGAATGTTCTTTCAAGTTCATATAAGAATGTAGCATTTTATTTCCAAAGTGTAGTAATTCTTTGTTTTCTCACAGCAGGGTGATCGCACTACAAGGCTGCAATTTTTATTTGCCCATCAAGTGGGCTTTTGCTGGAAATGACACACCACCAGCAGCATGTTACCCACGAGAGGGGGGTGGGATGGGGGGGCAAGCAGGAGAGGACAAGTTGTTCTTCTATTGTTATGTACTCAGGCTTTATAGTGTTTGAAAGAATGTTCTTTCAAGTTCATATAAGAATGTAGCATTTTATTTCCAAAGTGTAGTAATTCTTTGTTTTCTCACAGCAGGGTGATCGCACTACAAGGCTGCAATTTTTATTTGCCCATCAAGTCGGCTTTTGGTGGAAATGACACACCACCAGCAGCATGTTGCCCACGAGATGGGGGTGGGATGGGGGGGCGAGCACGAGAGGTCAAGTTGTTCTTCTATTGGTATGTACTCAGGCTTTATAGTGTTTGAAAGAATGTTCTTTCAAGTTCATATAAGAATGTAGCATTTTATTTCCAAAGTGTAGTAATTCTTTGTTTTCTCACAGCAGGGTGATCGCACTACAAGGCTGCAATTTTTATTTGCCCATCAAGTGGGCTTTTGGTGGAAATGACACACCACCAGCAGCATGTTGTCCACGAGAGGGGGATGGGAAGGGGGGGCGAGCGTAAGAAGACAAGTTGTTCTTCTATTGGTATGTACTCAGGCTTTATAGTGTTTGAAAGAATGTTCTATCAAGTTCATATAAGAACGTAGCATTTTATTTCCAAAGTGTTGTAAGTCTTTGTTTTCTCACAGCAGAGTGATCGCACTACAATCTTGCAATTTTTATTTGCCCGTCAAGTGGGCTTTTGGTGGAAATGACACACCACCAGCAGCATGTTGTCCACGAGAGGGGGATGGGACGGGAAGGCGAGCGTAAGAAGACAAGTTGTTCTTCTATTGGTATGTACTCAGGGTTTATAGTGCTTGAAAGAATGTTCTTTCAAGTTCATATAAGAATGTAGCATTTTATTTCCAAAGTGTAGTAAGTCTTTGTTTTCTCACAGCAGGGTGATCGCACTACAATGTTGCAATTTTTATTTGCCCATCAAGTGGGCTTTTGGTGGAAATGACACACCACCAGCAGCATGATGCCCACGAGAGGGGGGTGGGATGGCGGGGCGAGCAGGAGAGGACAAGTTGTTCTTCTATTGTTATGTACTCAGGCTTTATAGTGTTTGAAAGAATGTTCTTTCAAGTTCATATAAGAATGTAGCATTTTATTTCCAAAGTGTAGTAAATCTTTGTTTTCTCACAGCAGGGTGATCGCACAACAAGGCTGCAATTTTTATTTGCCCATCAAGTGGGCTTTTGGTGAAAATGACACACCACCAGCAGCATGTTGCCCACGAGAGGGGGGTGGGACGGGAAGGCGAGCGTAAGAAGGCAAGTTGTTCTTCTATTGGTATGTACTCAGGCTTTATAGTGTTTGAAAGAATGTTCTTTCAAGTTCATATAAGAATGTAGCATTTTATTTCCAAAGTGTAGTAATTCTTTGTTTTCTCACAGCAGGGTGATCGCACTACAAGGCTGCAATTTTTATTTGCCCATCAAGTGGGCTTTTGGTGGAAATGACACACCACCAGCAGCATGTTGCCCACGAGAGGGGGGTGGGATGGGGCGGCGAGCAGGAGAGGACAAGTTGTTCTTCTATTGATATGTACTCAGGCTTTATAGTGTTTGAAAGAATGTTCTTTCAAGTTCATATAAGAATGTAGCATTTTATTTCCAAAGTGTAGTAATTCTTTGTTTTCTCACAGCAGGGTGATCGCACTACAAGGCTGCAATTTTTATTTGCCCATCAAGTGGGCTTTTGGTGGAAATGACACACCACCAGCAGCATGTTGTCCACGAGAGGGGGATGGGATGGCGGGGCGAGCAGGAGAGGACAAGTTGTTCTTCTATTGTTATGTACTCAGGCTTTATAGTGTTTGAAAGAATGTTCTTTCAAGTTCATATAAGAATGTAGCATTTTATTTCCAAATTGTAGTAATTCTTTGTTTTCTCACAGCAGGGTGATCGCACTACAAGGCTGCAATATTTATTTGCCCATCAAGTGGGCTTTTGGTGGAAATGACACACCACCAGCAGCATGTTGCCCACGAGAGGGGGATGGGATGGGGCGGCGAGCAGGAGAGGACAAGTTGTTCTTCTATTGTTATGTACTCAGGCTTTATAGTGTTTGAAAGAATGTTCTTTCAAGTTCATATAAGAATGTAGCATTTTATTTCCAAAGTGTAGTAATTCTTTGTTTTCTCACAGCAGGGTGATCGCACTACAAGGCTGCAATTTTCATTTGCCCATCAAGTGGGCTTCTGGTGGAAATGACACACCACCAGCAGCATGTTGTTCACGAGAGGGTAGTGGGATGGGGGGGCGAGCAGGAGAGGACAAGTTGTTCTTCTATTGTTATGTACTCAGGCTTTATAGTGTTTGAAAGAATGTTCTTTCAAGTTCATATAAGAATGTAGCATTTTATTTCCAAAGTGTAGTAATTCTTTGTTTTCTCACAGCAGGGTGATCGCACTACAAGGCTGCAATTTTTATTTGCCCATCAAGTGGGCTTTTGGTGGAAATGACACACCACCAGCAGCATGTTGCCCACGAGAGGGGGGTGGGATGGGGCGGCGAGCAGGAGAGGACAAGTTGTTCTTCTATTGTTATGTACTCAGGCTTTATAGTGTTTGAAAGAATGTTCTTTCAAGTTCATATAAGAATGTAGCATTTTATTTCCAAAGTGTAGTAATTCTTTGTTTTCTCACAGCAGGGTGATCGCACTACAAGGCTGCAATTTTTATTTGCCCATCAAGTGGGCTTTTGGTGGAAATGACACACCACCAGCAGCATGTTGTCCACGAGAGGGGGATGGGACGGGGGGGCGAGCGTAAGAAGACAAGTTGTTCTTCTTTTGGTATGTACTCAGGCTTTATAGTGTTTGAAAGAATGTTCTTTCAAGTTCATATAAGAATGTAGCATTTTATTTCCAAAGTGTAGTAAGTCTTTGTTTTCTCACAGCAGGGTGATTGCACTACAATGTTGCAATTTTTATTTGCCCATCAAGTGGGCTTTTGGTGGAAATGACACACCACCAGCAGCATGATGCCCACGAGAAGGGGGTAGGATGGGGGGGCGAGCAGGAGAGGACAAGTTGTTCTTCTATTGTTATGTACTCAGGCTTTATAGTGTTTGAAAGAATGTTCTTTCAAGTTCATATAAGAATGTAGCATTTTATTTCCAAAGTGTAGTAAATCTTTGTTTTCTCACAGCAGGGTGATCGCACAACAAGGCTGCAATTTTTATTTGCCCATCAAGTGGGCTTTTGGTGGAAATGACACACCACCAGCAGCATGTTGCCCACGAGAGGGGGGTGGGACGGGAAGGCGAGCGTAAGAAGGCAAGTTGTTCTTCTATTGGTATGTACTCAGGCTTTATAGTGTTTGAAAGAATGTTCTTTCAAGTTCATATAAGAATGTAGCATTTTATTTCCAAAGTGTAGTAATTCTTTGTTTTCTCACAGCAGGGTGATCGCACTACAAGGCTGCAATTTTTATTTGCCCATCAAGTGGGCTTTTGGTGGAAATGACACACCACCAGCAGCATGTTGTCCACGAGAGGGGGATGGGACGGGGGGGGCGAGCGTAAGAAGACAAGTTGTTCTTCTATTGGTATGTACTCAGGCTTTATAGTGTTTGAAAGAATGTTCTTTCAAGTACATATAAGAATGTAGCATTTTATTTCCAAAGTGTAGTAAGTCTTTGTTTTCTGACAGCAGGGTGATCGCACTACAATGTTGCAATTTTTATTTGCCCATCAAGTGGGCTTTTGGTGGAAATGACACACCACCAGCAGCGTGATGCCCACGAGAGCGGGGTGGGATGGGGGGGGCGAGCAGGAGAGGACAAGTTGTTCTTCTATGGTTATGTACTCAGGCTTTATAGTGTTTGAAAGAATGTTCTTTCAAGTTCATATAAGAATGTAGCATTTTATTTCCAAAGTGTAGTAAATCTTTGTTTTCTCACAGCAGGGTGATCGCACAACAAGGCTGCAATTTTTATTTGCCCATCAAGTGGACTTTTGGTGGAAATGACACACCACCAGCAGCATGTTGCCCACGAGAGGGGGGTGGGATGGGGGGGCGAGCAGGAGAGGACAAGTTGTTCTTCTATTGTTATGTACTCAGGCTTTTTAGTGTTTGAAAGAATGTTCTTTCAAGTTCATATAAGAATGTAGCATTTTATTTCCAAATTGTAGTAATTCTTTGTTTTCTCACAGCAGGGTGATCGCACTACAAGGCTGCAATATTTATTTGCCCATCAAGTGGGCTTTTGGTGGAAATGACACACCACCAGCAGCATGTTGCCCACGAGAGGGGGATGGGATGGGGCGGCGAGCAGGAGAGGACAAGTTGTTCTTCTATTGTTATGTACTCAGGCTTTATAGTGTTTGAAAGAATGTTCTTTCAAGTTCATGTAAGAATGTAGCATCTTATTTCCAAAGTGTAGTAATTCTTTGTATTCTCACAGCAGGGTGATCGCACTACAAGGCTGCAATTTTTATTTGCCCATCAAGTGGGCTTTTGGTGGAAATGACACACCTCCAGCAGCATGTTGCCCACGAGAGGGTAGTGGGATGGGGGGGCGAGCAGGAGAGGACAAGTTGTTCTTCTATTGTTATGTATTCAGGCTTTAGAGTGTTTGAAAGAATGTTCTTTCAAGTTCATATAAGAATGTAGCATTTTATTTCCAAAGTGTAGTAATTCTTTGTTTTCTCACAGCAGGGTGATCGCACTACAAGGCTGCAATTTTTATTTGCCCATCAAGTGGGCTTTTGGTGGAAATGACACACCACCAGCAGCATGTTGCCCACGAGAGGGGGGTGGGATGGGGCGGCGAGCAGGAGAGGACAAGTTGTACTTCTATTGTTATGTACTCAGGCTTTATAGTGTTTGAAAGAATGTTCTTTCAAGTTCATGTAAGAATGTAGCATTTTATTTCCAAAGTGTAGTAATTCTTTGTTTTCTCACAGCAGGATGATCGCACTACAAGGCTGCAATTTTTATTTGCCCATCAAGTGGGCTTTTGGTGGAAATGACACACCACCAGCAGCATGTTGTCCACGAGAGGGGGATGGGACGGGGGGGCGAGCGTAAGAAGACAAGTTGTTCTTCTATTGGTATGTACTCAGGCTTTACAGTGTTTGAAAGAATGTTCTTTCAAGTTCATATAAGAATGTAGCATTTTATTTCCAAAGTGTAGTAAGTCTTTGTTTTCTCACAGCAGGGTGATCGCACTACAATGTTGCAATTTTTATTTGCCCATCAAGTGGGCTTTAGGTGGAAATGACACACCACCAGCAGCGTGATGCCCACGAGAGGGGGGTGGGATGGGGGGGCGAGCAGGAGAGGACAAGTTGTTCTTCTATGGTTATGTACTCAGGCTTTATAGTGTTTGAAAGAATGTTCTTTCAAGTTCATATAAGAATGTAGCATTTTATTTCCAAAGTGTAGTAAATCTTTGTTTTCTCACAGCAGGGTGATCGCACAACAAGGCTGCAATTTTTATTTGCCCATCAAGTGGGCTTTTGGTGGAAATGACACACCACCAGCAGCATGTTGCCCACGAGAGGGGGGTGGGATGGGGGGGCGAGCAGGAGAGGACAAGTTGTTCTTCTATTGTTATGTACTCAGGCTTTATAGTGTTTGAAAGAATGTTCTTTCAAGTTCATATAAGAATGTAGCATTTTATTTCCAAATTGTAGTAATTCTTTGTTTTCTCACAGCAGGGTGATCGCACTACAAGGCTGCAATATTTATTTGCCCATCAAGTGGGCTTTTGGTGGAAATGACACACCACCAGCAGCATGTTGCCCACGAGAGGGGGATGGGATGGGGCGGCGAGCAGGAGAGGACAAGTTGTTCTTCTATTGTTATGTACTCAGGCTTTATAGTGTTTGAAAGAATGTTCTTTCAAGTTCATATAAGAATGTAGCATTTTATTTCCAAAGTGTAGTAATTCTTTGTTTTCTCACAGCAGGGTGATCGCACTACAAGGCTGCAATTTTCATTTGCCCATCAAGTGGGCTTCTGGTGGAAATGACACACCACCAGCAGCATGTTGCCCACGAGAGGGTAGTGGGATGGGGGGGCGAGCAGGAGAGGACAAGTTGTTCTTCTATTGTTATGTACTCAGGCTTTATAGTGTTTGAAAGAATGTTCTTTCAAGTTCATATAAGAATGTAGCATTTTATTTCCAAAGTGTAGTAATTCTTTGTTTTCTCACAGCAGGGTGATCGCACTACAAGGCTGCAATTTTTATTTGCCCATCAAGTGGGCTTTTGGTGGAAATGACACACCACCAGCAGCATGTTGCCCACGAGAGGGGGGTGGGATGGGGCGGCGAGCAGGAGAGGACAAGTTGTTCTTCTATTGTTATGTACTCAGGCTTTATAGTGTTTGAAAGAATGTTCTTTCAAGTTCATATAAGAATGTAGCATTTTATTTCCAAAGTGTAGTAATTCTTTGTTTTCTCACAGCAGGTTGGTCGCACTACAAGCCTGCAATTTATATTTGCCCATCAAGTGGGCTTTTGGTGGAAATGACACACCACCAGAAGCATGTTGCCCACGAGAGGGGGGTGGGATGGGGCGGCGAGCAGGAGAGGACAAGTTGTTCTTCTATTGTTATGTACTCAGGCTTTATAGTGTTTGAAAGAATGTTCTTTCAAGTTCATATAAGAATGTAGCATTTTATTTCCAAAGTGTAGTAATTCTTTGTTTTCTCACAGCAGGGTGATCGCACTACAAGGCTGCAATTTTTATTTGCCCATCAAGTGGGCTTTTGGTGGAAATGACACACCACCAGCAGCATGTTGCCCACGAGAGGGGAGTGGGATGGGGGGGCGAGCAGGAGAGGACAAGTTGTTCTTCTATTGTTATGTACTCAGGCTTTATAGTGTTTGAAAGAATGTTCTTTCAAGTTCATGTAAGAATGTAGCATTTTATTTCCAAAGTGTAGTAATTCTTTGTTTTCTCACAGCAGGGTGATCGCACTACAAGGCTGCAATTTTTATTTGCCCATCAAGTGGGCTTTTGGTGGAAATGACACACCACCAGCAGCATGTTGCCCACGAGAGGGGGGTGGGATGGGGCGGCGAGCAGGAGAGGACAAGTTGTTCTTCTATTGTTATGTACTCAGGCTTTATAGTGTTTGAAAGAATGTTCTTTCAAGTTCATATAAGAATGTAGCATTTTATTTCCAAAGTGTAGTAATTCTTTGTTTTCTCACAGCAGGGTGATCGCACTACAAGGCTGCAATTTTTATTTGCCCATCAAGTGGGCTTTTGGTGGAAATGACACACCACCAGCACTATGTTGCCCACGAGAGGGTGGTGGGATGGGGGGGCGAGCAGGAGAGGACAAGTTGTTCTTCTATTGTTATGTACTCAGGCTTTATAGTGTTTGAAAGAATGTTCTCTCAAGTTCATATAAGAATGTAGCATTTTATTTCCAAAGTGTAGTAATTCTTTGTTTTCTCACAGCAGGTTGATCGCACTACAAGCCTGCAATTTTTATTTGCCCATCAAGTGGGCTTTTGGTGGAAATGACACACCACCAGAAGCATGTTGCCCACGAGAGGGGGGTGGGATGGGGCGGCGAGCAGGAGAGGACAAGTTGTTCTTCTATTGTTATGTACTCCGGCTTTATAGTGTTTGAAAGAATGTTCTTTCAAGTTCATATAAGAATGTAGCATCTTATTTCCAAAGTGTAGTAATTCTTTGTTTTCTCACAGCAGGGTGATCGCACTACAAGGCTGCAATTTTTATTTGCCCATCAAGTGGGCTTTTGCTGGAAATGACACACCACCAGCAGCATGTTGCCCACGAGAGGGGAGTGGGATGGGGGGGCGAGCAGGAGAGGACAAGTTGTTCTTCTATTGTTATGTACTCAGGCTTTATAGTGTTTGAAAGAATGTTCTTTCAAGTTCATATAAGAATGTAGCATTTTATTTCCAAAGTGTAGTAATTCTTTGTTTTCTCACAGCAGGGTGATCGCACTACAAGGCTGCAATTTTTATTTGCCCATCAAGTGGGCTTTTGGTGGAAATGACACACCACCAGCAGCATGTTGCCCACGAGAGGGGGGTGGGATGGGGCGGCGAGCAGGAGAGGATAAGTTGTTCTTCTATTGTTATGTACTCAGGCTTTATAGTGTTTGAAAGAATGTTCTTTCAAGTTCATATAAGAATGTAGCATTTTATTTCCAAAGTGTAGTAATTCTTTGTTTTCTCACAGGAGGGTGATCGCACTACAAGGCTGCAATTTTTATTTGCCCATCAAGTGGGCTTTTGGTGGAAATGACACACCACCAGCAGCATGTTGCCCACGAGAGGGGGGTGGGATGGGGGGGCGAGCAGGAGAGGACAAGTTGTTCTTCTATTGTTATGTACTCAGGCTTTATAGCATTTGAAAGAATGTTCTTTCAAGTTCATATAAGAATCTAGCATTTTATATCCAAAGTGTAGTAATTCTTTGTTTTCTCACAGCAGGGTGATCGCACTACAAGGCTGCATTTTTTATGTGCCTATCAAGTGGGCTTTTGGTGGAAATGATACACCACCAGCACCATGTTGCCCACGAGAGGGGGGTGGGATGGGGCGGCGAGCAGGAGAGGACAAGTTGTTCTTCTATTGTTATGTACTCAGGCTTTATAGTGTTTGAAAGAATGTTCTTTCAAGTTCATATAAGAATGTAGCATTTTATTTCCAAAGTGTAGTAATTCTTTGTTTTCTCACGGCAGGGTGATCGCACTACAAGGCTGCAATTTTTATTTGCCCATCAAGTGGGCTTTTGGTAGAAATGACACACCACCAGCAGCATGTTGCCCATGAGAGGGGTGTGGGATGGGGGGTAGAGCAGGAGAGGACAAGTTGTTCTTCTATTGTTATGTACTCAGGCTTTATAGTGTTTGAAAGAATGTTCTTTCAAGTTCATATAAGAATGTAGCATTTTATTTCCAAAGTGTAGTAATTCTTTTTTTTCTCACAGCAGGGTGATCGCACTACAAGGCTGCAATTTTTATTTGCCCATCAAGTGGGCTTTTGGTGGAAATGACACACCACCAGCAGCATGTTGTCCACGAGAGGGGGGTGGGATGGGGGGGCGAGCGTAAGAGGACAAGTTGTTCTTCTATTGGTATGTACTCAGGCTTTATAGTGTTTGAAAGAATGTTCTTTCAAGTTCATATAAGAACATAGCATTTTATTTCCAAATTGTAGTAAACCTTTGTTTCTCACAGCTGGGTGATCGCACTACAAGGCTGCAATTTTTATTTGCCCATCAAGTGGGCTTTTGGTGGAAATGACACACCACCAGCAGCATGTTGCCCACGAGAGGGGGATGAGACGGGGGGGGCGAGCGTAAGAAGACAAGTTGTTCTTCTATTGGTATGTACTCAGGCTTTATAGTGTTTGAAAGAATGTTCTTTCAAGTTCATATAAGAATGTAGCATTTTATTTCCAAAGTGTAGTAAGTCTTTGTTTTCTCACAGCAGGGTGATCGCACTACAATGTTGCAATTTTTATTTTCCCATCAAGTGGGCTTTTGGTGGAAATGACACTCCACCAGCAGCATGATGCCCACGAGAGGGGGGTGGGATGGGGGGGGCGAGCAGGAGAGGACAAGTTGTTCTTCTATTGTTATGTACTCAGGCTTTATAGTGTTTGAAATAATGTTCTTTCAAGTTCATATAAGAATGTAGCATTTTATTTCCAAAGTGTAGTAATTCTTTGTTTTCTCGCAGCAGGGTGATCGCACTACAAGGCTGCAATTTTTATTTGCCCATCAAGTGGGCTTTTGGTGGAAATGACACACCACCAGCAGCATGTTGCCCACGAGAGGGGGGTGGGATGGGGCGGCGAGCAGGAGAGGACAAGTTGTTCTTCTATTGATATGTACTCAGGCTTTATAGTGTTTGAAAGAATGTTCTTTCAAGTTCATATAAGAATGTAGCATTTTATTTCCAAAGTGTAGTAATTCTTTGTTTTCTCACAGCAGGGTGATCGCACTACAAGGCTGCAATTTTGATTTGCCCATCAAGTGGGCTTTTGGTGGAAATGACACACCACCAGCAGCATGTTGCCCACGAGAGGGGGGTGGGATGGGGGGGCGAGCAGGAGAGGACAAGTTGTTCTTCTATTGTTATGTACTCAGGCTTTATAGTGTTTGAAAGAATGTTCTTTCAATTTCATATAAGAATGTAGCATTTTATTTCCAAAGTGAAGTAATTCTTTGTTTTCTCACAGCAGGGTGATCGCACTACAAGGCTGCAATTTTTATTTGCCCATCAAGTGGGCTTTTGGTGGAAATGACGCACCACCAGCAGCATGTTGCCCACGAGAAGGGGGTGGGATGGGGCGGCGAGCAGGAGAGGACAAGTTGTTCTTCTATTGTTATGTACTCAGGCTTTATAATGTTTGAAAGAATGTTCTTTCAAGTTCATATAAGAATGTAGCATTTTATTTCCAAAGTGTAGTAATTCTTTGTTTTCTCACAGCAGGGTGATCGCACTACAAGGCTGCAATTTTTATTTGCCCATCAAGTGGGCTTTTGGTGGAAGTGACACACCACCAGCAGCATTTTGCGCACGAGAGGGGGGTGGGATGGGGGGGCGAGCAGGAGAATACAAGTTGTTCTTCTATTGTTATGTACTCGGGCTTTATAGTGTTTGAAAGAATGTTCTTTCAAGTTCATATAAGAATGTAGCATTTTATTTCCAAAGTGTAGTAATTGTTTGTTTTCTCACAGCAGGGTGATCGCACTACAAGGCTGCAATTTTTATTTGCCCATCAAGTGGGCTTTTGGTGGAAATGACACACCACCAGCAGCATGTTGCCCACGAGAGGGGGGTGGGATGGGGCGGCGAGCAGGAGAGGACAAGTTGTTCTTCTATTGTTATGTACTCAGGCTTTATAGTGTTTGAAAGAATGTTCTTTCAAGTTCATATAAGAATGTAGCATTTTATTTCCAAAGTGTAGTAATTCTTTGTTTTCTCACAGCAGGGTGATCGCACTACAAGGCTGCAATTTTTATTTGCCCATCGAGTGGGCTTTTGGTGGAAATGACTCACCACCAGCAGCATGTTGCCCACGAGAGGGGGGTGGGATGGGGGGGCGAGCAGGAGAGGACAAGTTGTTCTTCTATTGTTATGTACTCAGGCTTTATAGCGTTTGAAAGAATGTTCTTTCAAGTTCATATAAGAATGTAGCATTTTATTTCCAAAGTGTAGTAATTCTTTGTTTTCTCACAGCAGGGTGATCGCACTACAAGGCTGCAATTTTTATGTGCCTATCAAGTGGGCTTTTGGTGGAAATGACACACCACCAGCAGCATGTTGCCCACGAGAGGGGGGTGGGATGGGGGGGCGAGCAGGAGAGGACAAGTTGTTCTTCTATTGGTATGTACTCAGGCTTTATAGTGTTTGAAAGAATGTTCTTTCAAGTTCATATAAGAATGTAGCATTTTATTTCCAAAGTGTAGTAATTCTTTTTTTTCTCACAGCAGGGTGATCGCACTACAAGGCTGCAATTTTTATTTGCCCATCATGTGGGCTTTTGGTGGAAATGACACACCACCAGCAGCAAGTTGTCCACGAGAGGGGGGTGGGATGGGGGGGCGAGCGTAAGAGGACAAGTTGTTCTTCTATTGGTATGTACTCAGGCTTTATAGTGTTTGAAAGAATGTTCTTTCAAGTTCATATAAGAACGTAGCATTTTATTTCCAAATTGTAGTAAATCTTTGTTTCTCACAGCTGGGTGATCGCACTACAAGGCTGCAATTTTTATTTGCCCATCAAGTGGGCTTTTGGTGGAAATGACACACCACCAGCAGCATGTTGCCCACGAGAGGGGGATGAGACGGGGGGGCGAGCGTAAGAAGACAAGTTGTTCTTCTATTGGTATGTACTCAGGCTTTATAGTGTTTGAAAGAATGTTCTTTCAAGTTCATATAAGAATGTAGCATTTTATTTCCAAAGTGTAGTAAGTCTTTGTTTTCTCACAGCAGGGTGATCGCACTACAATGTTGCAATTTTTATTTTCCCATCAAGTGGGCTTTTGGTGGAAATGACACTCCACCAGCAGCATGATGCCCACGAGAGGGGGGTGGGATGGGGGGGGCGAGCAGGAGAGGACAAGTTGTTCTTCTATTGTTATGTACTCAGGCTTTATAGTGTTTGAAATAATGTTCTTTCAAGTTCATATAAGAATGTAGCATTTTATTTCCAAAGTGTAGTAATTCTTTGTTTTCTCGCAGCAGGGTGATCGCACTACAAGGCTGCAATTTTTATTTGCCCATCAAGTGGGCTTTTGGTGGAAATGACACACCACCAGCAGCATGTTGCCCACGAGAGGGGGGTGGGATAGGGCGGCGAGCAGGAGAGGACAAGTTGTTCTTCTATTGATATGTACTCAGGCTTTATAGTGTTTGAAAGAATGTTCTTTCAAGTTCATATAAGAATGTAGCATTTTATTTCCAAAGTGTAGTAATTCTTTGTTTTCTCACAGCAGGGTGATCGCACTACAAGGCTGCAATTTTGATTTGCCCATCAAGTGGGCTTTTGGTGGAAATGACACACCACCAGCAGCATGTTGCCCACGAGAGGGGGGTGGGATGGGGGGGCGAGCAGGAGAGGACAAGTTGTTCTTCTATTGTTATGTACTCAGGCTTTATAGTGTTTGAAAAAATGTTCTTTCAATTTCATATAAGAATGTAGCATTTTATTTCCAAAGTGAAGTAATTCTTTGTTTTCTCACAGCAGGGTGATCGCACTACAAGGCTGCAATTTTTATTTGCCCATCAAGTGGGCTTTTGATGGAAATGACGCACCACCAGCAGCATGTTGCCCACGAGAAGGGGGTGGGATGGGGCGGCGAGCAGGAGAGGACAAGTTGTTCTTCTATTGTTATGTACTCAGGCTTTATAATGTTTGAAAGAATGTTCTTTCAAGTTCATATAAGAATGTAGCATTTTATTTCCAAAGTGTAGTAATTCTTTGTTTTCTCACAGCAGGGTGATCGCACTACAAGGCTGCAATTTTTATTTGCCCATCAAGTGGGCTTTTGGTGGAAGTGACACACCACCAGCAGCATTTTGCGCACGAGAGGGGGGTGGGATGGGGGGGCGAGCAGGAGAATACAAGTTGTTCTTCTATTGTTATGTACTCGGGCTTTATAGTGTTTGAAAGAATGTTCTTTCAAGTTCATATAAAAATGTAGCATTTTATTTCCAAAGTGTAGTAATTGTTTGTTTTCTCACAGCAGGGTGATCGCACTACAAGGCTGCAATTTTTATTTGCCCATCAAGTGGGCTTTTGGTGGAAATGACACACCACCAGCAGCATGTTGCCCACGAGAGGGGGGTGGGATGGGGCGGCGAGCAGGAGAGGACAAGTTGTTCTTCTATTGTTATGTACTCAGGCTTTATAGTGTTTGAAAGAATGTTCTTTCAAGTTCATATAAGAATGTAGCATTTTATTTCCAAAGTGTAGTAATTCTTTGTTTTCTCACAGCAGGGTGATCGCACTACAAGGCTGCAATTTTTATTTGCCCATCAAGTGGGCTTTTGGTGGAAATGACTCACCACCAGCAGCATGTTGCCCACGAGAGGGGGGTGGGATGGGGGGGGCGAGCAGGAGAGGACAAGTTGTTCTTCTATTGTTATGTACTCAGGCTTTATAGCGTTTGAAAGAATGTTCTTTCAAGTTCATATAAGAATGTAGCATTTTATTTCCAAAGTGTAGTAATTCTTTGTTTTCTCACAGCAGGGTGATCGCACTACAAGGCTGCAATTTTTATGTGCCTATCAAGTGGGCTTTTGGTGGAAATGACACACCACCAGCAGCATGTTGCCCACGAGAGGGGGGTGGGATGGGGGGGCGAGCAGGAGAGGACAAGTTGTTCTTCTATTGGTATGTACTCAGGCTTTATAGTGTTTGAAAGAATGTTCTTTCAAGTTCATATAAGAATGTAGCATTTTATTTCCAAAGTGTAGTAATTCTTTTTTTTCTCACAGCAGGGTGATCGCACTACAAGGCTGCAATTTTTATTTGCCCATCATGTGGGCTTTTGGTGGAAATGACACACCACCAGCAGCAAGTTGTCCACGAGAGGGGGGTGGGATGGGGGGGCGAGCGTAAGAGGACAAGTTGTTCTTCTATTGGTATGTACTCATTCTTTATAGTGTTTGAAAGAATGTTCTTTCAAGTTCATATAAGAATGTAGCATTTTATTTCCAAAGTGTATTAAATCTTTGTTTCTCACAGCTGGGTGATCGCACTACAGGGCTGCAATTTTTATTTTCCCATCAAGTGGGCTTTTGGTGGAAATGACACACCACCAGCAGCATGTTGTCCACGAGAGGGGGATGGGACGGGGGGGCGAGCGTAAGAAGACAAGTTGTTCTTCTATTGGTATGTACTCAGGCTTTATAGTGTTTGAAAGAATGTTCTTTCAAGTTCATATAAGAATGTAGCATTTTATTTCCAAAGTGTAGTAAGTCTCTGTTTTCTCACAGCAGGGTGATCGCACTACAATGTTGCAATTTTTATTTGCCCATCAAGTGGGCTTTTGGTGGAAATGACACACCACCAGCAGCATGATGCCCACGAGAGGGGGGTGGGATGGGGGGGCGAGCAGGAGAGGACAAGTTGTTCTTCTATTGTTATCTACTCAGGCTTTACAGTGTTTGAAAGAATGTTCTTTCAAGTTCATATAAGAATGTAGCATTTTATTTCCAAAGTGTAGTAAATCTTTGTTTTCTCACAGCAGGGTGATCGCACTACAAGGCTGCAATTTTTATTTGCCCATCAAGTGGGCTTTTGGTGGAAATGACACACCACCAGCAGCATGTTGCCCACAAGAGGGGGGTGGGATGGGGGGGCGAGCAGGAGAGGACAAGTTGTTCTTCTATTGGTATGTACTCAGGCTTTTTAGTGTTTGAAAGAATGTTCTTTCAAGTTCATATAAGAATGTAGCATTTTATTTCCAAAGTGTAGTAATTATTTGTTTTCTCACAGGGGGGTGATCGCACTACAAGGCTGCAATTTTTATTTGCCCATCAAGTGGGCTTTTGGTGGAAATGACACACCACCAGCAGCATGTTGCCCACGAGAGGGGGGTGGGATGGGGCGGCGAGCAGGAGAGGACAAGTTGTTCTTCTATTGTTATGTACTCAGGCTTTATAGTGTTTGAAAGAATGTTCTTTCAAGTTCATATAAGAACGTAGCATTTTATTTCCAAAGTGTAGTAATTCTTTGTTTTCTCACAGCAGGGTGATCGCACTACAAGGCTGCAATTTTTATTTGCCCATCAAGTGGGCTTTTGGTGGAAATGACACACCACCAGCAGCATGTTGTCCACGAGAGGGGGGTGGGATGGGGGGGCGAGCAGGAGAGGACAAGTTGTTCTTCTATTGTTATGTACTCAGGCTTTATAGTGTTTGAAAGAATGTTCTTTCAAGTTCATATAAGAATGTAGCATTTTATTTCCAAAGTGTAGTAATTCTTTGTTTTCTCACAGCAGGGTGATCGCACTACAAGGCTGCAATTTTTATTTGCCCATCAAGTGGGCTTTTGGTGGAAATGACACACCACCAGCAGCATGTTGCCCACGAGAGGGGGGTGGGTTGGGGGGGCGAGCAGGAGAGGACAAGTTGTTCTTCTATTGTTATGTACTTAGGCTTTATAGTGTTTGAAAGAATGTTGTTTCAAGTTCATATAAGAATGTAGCATTTTATTTCCAAAGTGTAGTAATTCTTTGTTTTCTCACAGCAGGGTGATCGCACTACAAGGCTGCAATTTTTATTTGCCCATCAAGTGGGCTTTTGGTGGAAATGACACACCACCAGCAGCATGTTGCCCACGAGAGGGGGGTGGGATGGGGGGTCGAGCAGGAGAGGACAAGTTGTTCTTCTATTGTTATGTACTCAGGCTTTATAGTGTTTGAAAGAATGTTCTTTCAAGTTCATATAAGAATGTAGCATTTTATTTCAAAAGTGTAGTAATTCTTTCTTTTCTCACAGCAGGGTGATCGCACTACAAGGCTGCAATTTTTATTTGCCCATCAAGTGGGCTTTTGGTGGAAATGACACACCACCAGCAGCATGTTGCCCACGAGAGTGGGGTGGGATGGGGGGGCGAGCAGGAGAGCACAAGTAGTTCTTCTATTGTTATGTACTCAGGCTTTATAGTGTTTGAAAGAATGTTCTTTCAAGTTCATATAAGAATGTAGCATTTTATTTCCAAAGTGTAGTAATTCTTTGTTTTCTCACAGCAGTTTGATCGCACTACAAGGCTGCATTTTTTATTTGCCCATCAAGTGGGCTTTTGGTGGAAATGACACACCACCAGCAGCATGATGCCCACGAGAGGGGGGTGGGATGGGGGGGCGAGCAGGAGAGGATAAGTTGTTCTTCTATTGTTATGTACTCAGGCTTTATAGTTTGAAAGAATGTTCTTTCAAGTTCATATAAGAATGTAGCATTTTATTTCCAAAGTGTAGTAATTCTTTGTTTTCTCACAGTAGGGTGATCGCACCACAAGGCTGCAATTTTTATATGCCCATCAAGTGGGCTTTTGGTGGAAATGACACACCACCAGCAGCATGATGCCCACGAGAGGGAGGTGGGATGGGGGGGCAAGCAGTTGAGGACAAGTTGTTCTTCTATTGTTATGTACTCAGGCTTTATAGTGTTTGAAAGAATGTCCTTTCAAGTTCATATAAGAATGTAGCATTTTATTTCCAAAGTGTAGTAATTCTTTGTTTTCTCACAGCAGGGTGATCGCACTACAAGGCTGCAATTTTTATTTGCCCATCAAGTGGGCTTTTGGTGGAAATGACACACCACCAGCAGCATGTTGCCCACGAGAGGGGGGTGGGATGGGGCGGCGAGCAGGAGAGGACAAGTTGTTCTTCTATTGTTATGTACTCAGGCTTTATAATGTTTGAAAGAATGTTCTTTCAAGTTCATATAAGAACGTAGCATTTTATTTCCAAAGTGTAGTAATTCTTTGTTTTCTCACAGCAGGGTGATCGCACTAGAAGGCTGCAAATTTTATTTAACCATCAAGTGGGCTCTTGGTGGAAATGACACACCACCAGCAGCATGTTGCCCACGAGAGGGGGGTGGGATGGGGGGGCGAGCAGGAGAGGACAAGTTGTTCTTCTATTGTTATGTGCTCAGGGTTTATAGTGTTTGAAAGAATGTTCTTTCAAGTTCATATAAGAATGTAGCATTTTATTTCCAAAGTGTAGTAATTCTTTGTTTTCTCACAGCAGGGTGATCGCACTACAAGGCTGCAATTTTTATTTGCCCATCAAGTGGGCTTTTGGTGGAAATGACACACCACCAGAAGCATGTTGCCCACGAGAGGGGGTGGGATGGGGCGGCGAGCAGGAGAGGACAAGTTGTTCTTCTATTGTTATGTACTCAGGCTTTATAGTGTTTGAAAGAATGTTCTTTCAAGTTCATATAAGAATGTAGCATTTTATTTCCAAAGTGTAGTAATTCTTTGTTTTCTCACAGCAGGGTGATCGCACTACAAGGCTGCAATTTTTATTTGCCCATCAAGTGGGCTTTTGGTGGAAATGACACACCACCAGCAGCATGTTGCCCACAAGAGGGGGGTGGGATGGGGGGTCGAGCAGGAGAGGACAAGTTGTTCTTCTATTGTTATGTACTCAGGCTTTATAGTGTTTGAAAGAATGTTCTTTCAAGTTCATATAAGAATATAGCATTTTATTTCCGAAGTGTAGTAATTCTTTTTTTTCTCACAGCAGGGTGATCGCACTACAAGGCTGCAATTTTTATTTGCCCATCAAGTGGGCTTTTGGTGGAAATGACACACCACCAGCATCATGTTGCCCACGAGAGGGGGGTGGGATGGGGGGACGAGCAGAAGAGGACAAGTTGTTCTTCTATTGTTATGTACTCAGGCTTTATAGTGTTTGAAAGAATGTTCTTTCAAGTTCATATAAGAATGTAGCATTTTATTTCCAAACTGTAGTAAATCTTTCCTTTCTCACAGCAGGGTGATCGCACTACAAGGCTGCAATTTTTATTTGCCCATCAAGTGGGCATACGGTGGAAATGACACACCACCAGCAGCATGATGCCCACGAGAGGGGGGTGGGATGGAGGGGCGAGCAGGAGAGGACAAGGTGTTCTTCTATTGGTATGTACTCAGGCTTTATAGTGTTTGAAAGAATGTTCTTTCAAGTTCATATAAGAATGTAGCATTTTATTTCCAAAGTGTAGTAATTCTATGTTTTCTCACAGCAGGGTGATCGCACTACAAGGCTGCAATTTTTATTTGCCCATCAAGTGGGCTTTGTGTGGAAATGACACACCACCAGCAGCATGTTGCCCACGAGAGGGGTGTGGGATGGGGGGGCGAGCAAGAGAGGACAAGTTGTTCTTTTATTGTTATGTACTCAGGCTTTATAGTGTTTGAAAGAATGTTCTTTCAAGTTCATGTAAGAATGTAGCATTTTATTTCCAAAGTGTAGTAATTCTTTGTTTTCTCACAGCAGGGTGATCGCACTACAAGGCTGCAATTTTTATGTGCCTATCAAGTGGGCTTTTGGTGGAAATGACACACCACCAGCAGCATGTTGCCCACGAGAGGGGTGTGGGATGGGGCGGCGAGCAGGAGAGGACAAGTTGTTCTTCTATTGTTATGTACTCAGGCTTTATAGTGTTTGAAAGAATGTTCTTTCAAGTTCATATAAGAATATAGCATTTTATTTCCGAAGTGTAGTAATTCCTTTTTATCTCACAGCAGGGTGATCGCACTACAAGGCTGCAATTTTTATTTGCCCATCAAGTGGGCTTTTGGTGGAAATGACACACCACCAGCAGCATGTTGCCCACGAGAGGGGGGTGGGATGGGGGGACGAGCAGAAGAGGACAAGTTGTTCTTCTATTGTTACGTACTCAGGCTTTATAGTGTTTGAAAGAATGTTCTTTCAAGTTCATATAAGAATGTAGCATTTTATTTCCAAACTGTAGTAAATCTTTCCTTTCTCACAGCAGGGTGATCGCACTACAAGGCTGCAATTTTTATTTGCCCATCAAGTGGGCATACGGTGGAAATGACACACCACCAGCAGCATGATGCCCACGAGAGGGGGGTGGGATGGAGGGGCGAGCAGGAGAGGACAAGTTGTTCTTCTATTGGTATGTACTCAGGCTTTATAGTGTTTGAAAGAATGTTCTTTCAAGTTCATATAAGAATGTAGCATTTTATTTCCAAAGTGTAGTAATTCTTTGTTTTCTCACAGCAGGGTGATCGCACTACAAGGCTGCAATTTTTATTTGCCCATCAAGTGGGCTTTTGGTGGGAATGACACACCACCAGCAGCATGTTGCCCACGAGAGGGGGGAGGGATGGGGCGGCGAGCAGGAGAGGACAAGTTGTTCTTCTATTGTTATGTACTCAGGCTTTATAGTGTTTGAAAGAATGTTCTTTCAAGTTAATATAAGAATGTAGCATTTTATTTCCAAAGTATAGTAATTATTTGTTTTCTCACAGCAGAGCGATCGCACTACAAGGCTGCAATTTTTATTTGCCCATCAAGTGGGCTTTTGGTGGAAATGACACACCACCAGCAGCATGTTGCCCACGAGAGGGGGGTGGGATGGGGGGGCGAGCAGGAGAGGACAAGTTGTTCTTCTCTTGTTATGTACTCAGGCTTTATAGTGTTTGAAAGAAAGTTCTTTCAAGTTCATATAAGAATGTAGCATTTTATTTCCAAAGTGTAGTAATTCTTTGTTTTCTCACAGCAGGGTGATCGCACTACAAGGCTGCAATTTTTATTTGCCCATCAAGTGGGTTTATGGTGGAAATGACACACCAGCAGCAGCATGATGCCCACGAGAGGGGGGTGGGATGGGGGGGCAAGCAGGAGAGGACAAGTTGTTCTTCTATTGTTATGTACTCAGGCTTTATAGTGTTTGAAAGAATGTTCTTTCAAGTTCATGTAAGAATGTAGCATTTTATTTCCAAAGTGTAGTAATTCTTTGTTTTCTCACAGCAGGGTGATCGCACTACAAGGCTGCAATTTTTATTCGCCCATCAAGTGGGCTTTTGGTGGAAATGACACAGCACCAGCAGCATGTTGCCCACGAGAGGGGGGTGGGATGGGGGGGCGAGCAGGAGAGGACAAGTTGTTCTTCTATTGTTATGTACTCAGGCTTTATAGTGTTTGAAAGAATGTTCTTTCAAGTTCATATAAGAATTTAGCATTTTATTTCTATAGTGTAGTAATTCTTTGTTTTCTCACAGCAGGGTGATCGCACTACAAGGCTGCAATTTTTATTTGCCCATCAAGTGGGCTTTTGGTGGAAATGACACACCACCACCAGCATGTTGCCCACGAGAGGAGGGTGGGATGGGGGGGCGAGCAGGAGAGGACAAGTTGTTCTTCTATTGTTATGTACTCAGGCTTTATAGCGTTTGAAAAATGTTCTTTCAAGTTCATATAAGAATGTAGCATTTTATTTCCAAAGTGTAGTAATTCTTTGTTTTCTCACAGCAGGGTGATCGCACTACAAGGCTGCAATTTTTATTTGCCCATCAAGTGGGCTTTGTGTGGAAATGACACACCACCAGCAGCATGTTGCCCACGAGAGGGGGGTGGGTTGGGGGGGCGAGCAAGAGAGGACAAGTTGTTCTTTTATTGTTATGTACTCAGGCTTTATAGTGTTTGAAAGAATGTTCTTTCAAGTTCATGTAAGAATGTAGCATTTTATTTCCAAAGTGTAGTAATTCTTTGTTTTCTCACAGCAGGGTGATCGCACTACAAGGCTGCAATTTTTATTTGCCCATCAAGTGGGCTTTTGGTGGAAATGACACACCACCAGCAGCATGTTGCCCACGAGAGGGGGGAGGGATGGGGCGGCGAGCAGGAGAGGACAAGTTGTTCTTCTATTGTTATGTACTCAGGTTTTATAGTGTTTGAAAGAATGTTCTTTCAAGTTAATATAAGAATGTAGCATTTTATTTCCAAAGTATAGTAATTATTTGTTTTCTCACAGCAGAGCGATCGCACTACAAGGCTGCAATTTTTATTTGCCCATCAAGTGGGCTTTTGGTGGAAATGACACACCACCAGCAGCATGTTGCCCACGAGAGGGGGGTGGGATGGGGGGGCGAGCAGGAGAGGACAAGTTGTTCTTCTCTTGTTATGTACTCAGGCTTTATAGTGTTTGAAAGAAAGTTCTTTCAAGTTCATATAAGAATGTAGCATTTTATTTCCAAAGTGTAGTAATTCTTTGTTTTCTCACAGCAGGGTGATCGCACTACAAGGCTGCAATTTTTATTTGCCCATCAAGTGGGTTTATGGTGGAAATGACACACCAGCAGCAGCATGATGCCCACGAGAGGGGGGTGGGATGGGGGGGCAAGCAGGAGAGGACAAGTTGTTCTTCTATTGTTATGTACTCAGGCTTTATAGTGTTTGAAAGAATGTTCTTTCAAGTTCATGTAAGAATGTAGCATTTTATTTCCAAAGAGTAGTAATTCTTTGTTTTCTCACAGCAGGGTGATCGCACTACAAGGCTGCAATTTTTATTTGCCCATCAAGTGGGCTTTTGGTGGAAATGACACACCACCAGCAGCATGTTGCCCACGAGAGGGGGATGGGATGGGGGGGCGAGCAGGAGAGGACAAGTTGTTCTTCTATTGTTATGTACTCAGGCTTTATAGTGTTTGAAAGAATGTTCTTTCAAGTTCATATAAGAATTTAGCATTTTATTTCTATAGTGTAGTAATTCTTTGTTTTCTCACAGCAGGGTGATCGCACTACAAGGCTGCAATTTTTATTTGCCCATCAAGTGGGCTTTTGGTGGAAATGACACACCACCAGCAGCATGATGCCCACGAGAGTGGGGTGGGATGAGGGGGCGAGCAGGAGAGGACAAGTTGTACTTCTATTGTTATGTACTCAGGCTTTATAGTGTTCGAAAGAATGTTCTTTCAAGTTCATATAAGAATGTAGCATTTTATTTCCAAAGTGTAGTAATTCTTTGTTTTCTCACAGCAGGGTGATCACACTACAAGGCTGCAATTTTTATTTGCCCATCAAGTGGGCTTTTGGTGGAAATGACACACCACCAGAAGCATGTTGCCCACGAGAGGGGGTGGGATGGGGCGGCGAGCAGGAGAGGACAAGTTGTTCTTCTATTCTTATGTACTCAGGCTTTATAGTGTTTGAAAGAATGTTCTTTCAAGTTCATATAAGAATGTAGCATTTTATTTCCAAAGTGTAGTAATTCTTTGTTTTCTCACAGCAGGGTGATCGCACTACAAGGCTGCAATTTTTATTTGCCCATCAAGTGGGCTTTTGGTGGAAATGACACACCACCAGCAGCATGTTGCCCACGAGAGGGGGGTGGGATGTGGGGGCGAGCAGGAGAGCACAAGTTGTTCATCTATTGTTATGTACTCAGGCTTTATAGTGTTTGAAAGAATGTTCTTTCAAGTTCATATAAGAATGTAGCATTTTATTTCCAAAGTGTAGTAATTCTTTGTTTTCTCACAGCAGGATCATCGCACTACAAGGCTGCAATTTTTATTTGCCCATCAAGTGGGCTTTTGGTGGAAATGACACACCACCAGCAGCATGTTGCCCACGAGAGTGGGGTGGGATGGGTTGGCGAGCAGGAGAGGATAAGTTGTTCTTCTATTGTTATGTACTCAGGCTTTATAGTGTTTGAAAGAATGTTCTTTCAAGTTCATATAAGAATGTAGCATTTTATTTCCAAAGTGTAGTAATTCTTTGTTTTCTCACAGCAGGGTGATCGCACTACAAGGCTGCAATTTTTATTTGCCCATCAAGTGGGCTTTTGGTGGAAATGACACACCACCACCAGCATGTTGCCCACGAGAGGGGGGTGGGATGGGGGGGCGAGCAGGAGAGGACAAGTTGTTCTTCTATTGTTATGTACTCAGGCTTTATAGCGTTTGAAAAATGTTCTTTCAAGTTCATATAAGAATGTAGCATTTTATTTCCAAAGTGTAGTAATTCTTTGTTTTCTCACAGCAGGGTGATCGCACTACAAGGCTGCAATTTTTATGTGCCTATCAAGTGGGCTTTTGGTGGAAATGACACACCACCAGCAGCATGTTGCCCACGAGAGGGGTGTGGGATGGGGGGGCGAGCAGGAGAGGACAAGTTGTTCTTCTATTGTTATGTACTCAGGCTTTATAGTGTTTGAAAGAATGTTCTTTCAAGTTCATATAAGAATGTAGCATTTTATTTCCAAAGTGTAGTAATTCTTTGTTTTCTCACAGCAGGGTGATCGCACTACAAGGCTGCAATTTTTATTTGCCCATCAAGTGGGCTTTTGGTGGAAATGACACACCACCAGCAGCATGTTGCCCACGAGAGGGGGGTGGGATGGGGGCCCGAGCAGGAGAGGACAAGTTGTTCTTCTATTGTTATGTACTCAGGCTTTATAGTGTTTGAAAGAATGTTCTTTCAAGTTCATATAAGAATGTAGCATTTTAATTCCAAAGTGTAGTAATTCTTTGTTTTCTCACAGCAGGGTGATCGCACTACAAGGCTGCAATTTTTATTTGCCCATCAAGTGGACTTTGTGTGGAAATGACACACCACCAGCAGCATGTTGCCCACGAGAGGGGGGTGGGTTGGGGGGGCGAGCAGGAGAGGACAAGTTGTTCTTCTATTGTTATGTACTCAGGCTTTATAGTGTTTGAAAGAATGTTCTTTCAAGTTCATGTAAGAATGTAGCATTTTATTTCCAAAGTGTAGTAATTCTTTGTTTTCTCACAGCAGGGTGATCGCACTACAAGGCTGCAATTTTTATTTGCCCATCAAGTGGGCTTTTGGTGGAAATGACACACCACCAGCAGCATGTTGCCCACGAGAGGGGGGTGGGATGGGGCGGCGAGCAGGAGAGGACAAGTTGTTCTTCTATTGTTATGTACTCAGGCTTTATAGTGTTTGAAAGAATGTTCTTTCAAGTTCATATAAGAATGTAGCATTTTATTTCCAAAGTATAGTAATTATTTGTTTTCTCACAGCAGAGTGATCGCACTACAAGGCTGCAATTTTTATTTGCCCATCAAGTGGGCTTTTGGTGGAAATGACACACCACCAGCAGCATGTTGCCCACGAGAGGGGGGTGGGATGGGGGGGCGAGCAGGAGAAGACAAATTGTTCTTCTCTTGTTATGTACTCAGGCTTTATAGTGTTTGAAAGAAAGTTCTTTCAAGTTCATATAAGAATGTAGCATTTTATTTCCAAAGTGTAGTAATTCTTTGTTTTCTCACAGCAGGGTGATCGCACTACAAGACTGCTATTTTTATTTGCCCATCAAGTGGGCTTTTGGTGGAAATGACACACCACCAGCAGCATGTTGCCCACGAGAGGGGGGTGGGATGGGGGGGGCGAGCAGGAGAGGACAAATTGTTCTTCTATTGTTATGTACTCAGGCTTTATAGTGTTTGAAAGAATGTTCTTTCAAGTTCATATAAGAATGTAGCATTTTATTTCCAAAGTGTAGTAATTCTTTGTTTTCTCACAGCAGGGTGATCGCACTACAAGGCTGCAATTTATATTTGCCCATCAAGTGGGCTTTTGGTGGAAATGACACACCACCAGCAGCATGTTGCCCACGAGAGGGGGGTGGGATGGGGGGGCGAGCAGGAGAGGACAAGTTGTTCTTCTATTGTTATGTACTCAGGCTTTATAGTGTTTGAAAGAATGTTCTTTCAAGTTCATATAAGAATGTAGCATTTTATTTCCAAAGTGTAGTAATTCAGTGTTTTCTCACAGCAGTTTGATCGCACTACAAGGCTGCAATTTTTATTTGCCCATCAAGTGGGCTTTTGGTGGAAATGACCCACCACCAGCAGCATGATGCCCACGAGAGGGGGGTGGGATGGGGGGGGCGAGCAGGAGAGGACAAGTTGTTCTTCTATTGTTATGTACTCAGGCTTTATAGTGTTTGAAAGAATGTTCTTTCAAGTTCATATGAGAATGTAGCATTTTATTTCCAAAGTGTAGTAATTCTTTGTTTTCTCACAGCAGGGTAATCGCACTACAAGGCTGCAATTTTTATTTGCCCATCAAGTGGGCTTATGGTGGAAATGACACACCACCAGCAGCATGATGCCCACGAGAGGGGGGTGGGATGGGGGGGCAAGCAGGAGAGGACAAGTTGTTCTTCTATTGTTATGTACTCAGGCTTTATAGTGTTTGAAAGAATGTTCTTTCAAGTTCATATAAGAATGTAGCATTTTATTTCCAAAGTGTAGTAATTCTTTGTTTTCTCACAGCAGGGTGATCGCACTACAAGGCTGCAATTTTTATTTGCCCATCAAGTGGGCTTTTGGTGGAAATGACACACCACCAGCAGCATGTTGCCCACAAGAGGGGGGTGGGTTGGGGGGGGCGAGCAGGAGAGGACAAGTTGTTCTTCTGTTGTTATGTACTCAGGCTTTATAGTGTTTGAAAGAATGTTCTTTCAAGTTCATATAAGAATTTAGCATTTTATTTCTATAGTGTAGTAATTCTTTGTTTTCTCACAGCAGGGTGATCGCACTACAAGGCTGCAATTTTTATTTGCCCATCAAGTGGGCTTTTGGTGGAAATGACACACCACCAGCAGCATGTTGCCCACAAGAGGGGGGTGGGTTGGGGGGGGCGAGCAGGAGAGGACAAGTTGTTCTTCTGTTGTTATGTACTCAGGCTTTATAGTGTTTGAAAGAATGTTCTTTCAAGTTCATATAAGAACGTAGCATTTTATTTCCAAAGTGTAGTAATTCTTTGTTTTCTCACAGCAGGGTGATCGCACTACAAGGCTGCAGTTTTTATTTGCCCATCAAGTGGGCTTTTGGTGGAAATGACACAATAACAGCAGCATGTTGTCCACGAGAGGGGGGTGGGTTGGGGGGGCGAGCAGGAGAGGACAAGTTGTTCTTCTGTTGTTATGTACTCAGGCTTTATAGTGTTTGAAAGTATGTTCTTTCAAGTTCATATAAGAATGTAGCATTTTATTTCCAAAGTGTAGTAATTCTTTGTTTTCTCACAGCAGGGTGATCGCACTACAAGGCTGCAATTTTTATTTGCCCATCAAGTGGGCTTTTGGTGGAAATGACACACCACCAGCAGCATGTTGCCCACGAGAGGGGGGTGGGATGGGGGGGCGAGCAGGAGAGGACAAGTTGTTCTTCTATTGTTATGTACTCAGGCTAAATAGTGTTTGAAAGAATGTTCTTTCAAGTTCATATAAGAATGTAGCATTTTATTTCCAAAGTGTAGTAATTCTTTGTTTTCTCACAGCAGGGTGATCGCACTACAAGGCTGCAATTTTTATTTGCCCATCAAGTGGGCTTTTGGTGGAAATGACAGACCACCAGCAGCATGATGCCCACGAGAGGGGGGTGGGATGGGGGGGCGAGCAGGAGAGGACAAGTTGTTCTTCTATTGTTATGTACTCAGGCTTTATAGTGTTTGAAAGAATGTTCTTTCAAGTTCATATAAGAATGTAGCATTTTATTTCCAAAGTGTAGTAATTCTTTGTTTTCTCACAGCAGGGTGATCGCACTACAAGGCTGCAATTTTTATTTGCCCATCAAGTGGGCTTTTGGTGGAAATGACACACCACCAGCAGCATGATGCCCACGAGAGGGGGGTGGGATGGGGGGGCGAGCAGGAGAGGACAAGTTGTTCTTCTATTGTTATGTACTCAGGCTTTATAGTGTTTGAAAGAATGTTCTTTCAAGTTCATATAAGAATGTAGCATTTTATTTCCAAAGTGTAGTAATTCTTTGTTTTCTCACAGCAGGGTCATCGCACTACAAGGCTGCAATTTTTATTTGCCCATCAAGTGGGCTTTTGGTGGAAATGACACAACACCAGCAGCATGTTGCCCACGAGAGGGGGGTGGGATGGGGGGGCGAGCAGGAGAGGACATGTTGTTCTTCTATTGTTATGTACTCAGGCTTTATCGTGTTTGAAAGAATGTTCTTTCAAGTTCATATAAGAATGTAGCATTTTATTTCCAAAGTGTAGTAATTCTTTGTTTTCTCACAGCAGGGTGATCGCACTACAAGGCTGCAATTTTTATTTGCCCATCAAGTGGGCTTTTGGTGGAAATGACAGACCACCAGCAGCATGATGCCCACGAGAGGGGGGTGGGATGGGGGGGCGAGCAGGAGAGGACAAGTTGTTCTTCTATTGTTATGTACTCAGGCTTTATAGTGTTTGAAAGAATGTTCTTTCAAGTTCATATAAGAATGTAGCATTTTATTTCCAAAGTGTAGTAATTCTTTGTTTTCTCACAGCAGGGTGATCGCACTACAAGGCTGCAATTTTTATTTGCCCATCAAGTGGGCTTTTGGTGGAAATGACACACCACCAGCAGCATGATGCCCACGAGAGGGGGGTGGGATGGGGGGGCGAGCAGGAGAGGACAAGTTGTTCTTCTATTGTTATGTACTCAGGCTTTATAGTGTTTGAAAGAATGTTCTTTCAAGTTCATATAAGAATGTAGCATTTTATTTCCAAAGTGTAGTAATTCTTTGTTTTCTCACAGCAGGGTGATCGCACTACAAGGCTGCAATTTTTATTTGCCCATCAAGTGGGCTTTTGGTGGAAATGACACACCACCAGCAGCATGATGCCCACGAGAGGGGGGTGGGATGGGGGGGCGAGCAGGAGAGGACAAGTTGTTCTTCTATTGTTATGTACTCAGGCTTTATAGTGTTTGAAAGAATGTTCTTTCAAGTTCGTATAAGAATGTAGCATTTTATTTCCAAAGTGCAGTAATTCTTTGTTTTCTCACAGCAGGGTGATCGCACTACAAGGCTGCAATTTTTATTTGCCCATCAAGCGGGCTTTTGGTGGAAATGACACACCACCAGCAGCATGTTGCCCACGAGAGGGGGGTGGGATGGGGGGGGGCGAGCAGGAGAGGACAAGTTGTTCTTCTATTGTTATGTACTCAGGCTTTATAGTGTTTGAAAGAATGTTCTTTCAAGTTCATATAAGAATGTAGCATTTTATTTCCAAAGTGTAGTAATTCTTTGTTTTCTCACAGCAGGGTGATCGCACTACAAGGCTGCAATTTTTATTTGCCCATCAAGTGGGCTTTTGGTGGAAATGACACACCACCAGCAGCATGATGCCCACGAGAGGGGGGTGGGATGGGGGGGCGAGCAGGAGAAGACAAGTTGTTCTTCTATTGTTATGTACTCAGGCTTTATAGTGTTTGAAAGAATGTTCTTTCAAGTTCATATAAGAATGTAGCATTTTATTTCCAAAGTGTAGTAATTCTTTGTTTTCTCACAGCAGGGTGATCGCACTACAAGGCTGCAATTTTTATTTGCCCATCAAGTGGGCTTTTGGTGGAAATGACACAACACCAGCAGCATGTTGCCCACGAGAGGGGGGTGGGATAGGGGGGCGAGCAGGAGAGGACAAGTTGTTCTTCTATTGTTATGTACTCAGGCTTTATAGTGTTTGAAAGAATGTTCTTTCAAGTTCATATAAGAATGTAGCATTTTATTTCCAAAGTGTAGTAATTCTTTGTTTTCTCGCAGCAGGGTGATCGCACTACAAGGCTGCAATTTTTATTTGCCCATCAAGTGGGCTTTTGGTGGAAATGACACTCGACCAGCAGCATGTTGTCCACGAGAGGTTGATGGGACGGGGGGGCGAGCAGGAGAGGACAAGTTGTTCTTCTATTGGTATGTACTCAGGCGTTATAGTGTTTGAAAGAATGTTCTTTCAAGTTCATATAAGAATGTAGCATTTTATTTCCAAAGTGTAGTAATTCTTTGTTTTCTCACAGCAGGGTGATCGCACTACAAGGCTGCAATTTTTATTTACCCATCAAGTGGGCTTTTGGTGTTAATGACACACCACCAGAAGCATGTTGCCCACAAGAGGGGGGTGGGATGGGGGGGCGAGCAGGAGAGGACAAGTTGTTCTTCTATTGTTATGTACTCAGGCTTTATAGTGTTTGAAAGAATGTTCTTTCAAGTTCATTTAAGAATGTAGCATTTTATTTCCAAAGTGTAGTAATTCTTTGTTTTCTCACAGCAGGGTGATCGCACTACAAGGCTGCAATTTTTATTTGCCCATCAAGTGGGCTTTTGGTGGAAATGACACACCACCAGCAGCATGATGCCCACGAGAGGGGGGTGGGATCGGGGGGCGAGCAGGAGAGGACAAGTTGTTCTTCTATTGTTATGTACTCAGGCTTTATAGTGTTTGAATGAATGTTCTTTCAAGTTCATATAAGAATGTAGCATTTTATTTCCAAAGTGTAGTAATTCTTTGTTTTCTCACAGCAGGGTGATCGCACTACAAGGCTGCAATTTTTATTTGCCCATCAAGTGGGCTTTTGGTGGAAATGACACACCACCAGCAGCATGTTGCCCACGAGAGGGGGGTGGGATGGGGGGGGCGAGCAGGAGAGGACAAATTGTTCTTCTATTGTTATGTACTCAGGCTTTATAGTGTTTGAAAGAATGTTCTTTCAAGTTCATATAAGAATGTAGCATTTTATTTCCAAATTGTAGTAATTCTTTGTTTTCTCACAGCAGGGTGATCGCACTACAAGGCTGCAATTTTTATTTGCCCATCAAGTGGGCTTTTGGTGGAAATGACACACCACCAGCAGCATGTTGTCCACGAGAGGGGATGGGACTGGGGGGCGGGCGGGAGAGGACAAGTTGTTCTTCTATTGGTATGTACTCAGGCTTTATAGTGTTTGAAAGAATGTTCTTTCAAGTTCATATAAGAATGTAGCATTTTATTTCCAAAGTGTAGTAATTCTTTGTTTTCTCACAGCAGGGTGATCGCACTACAAGGCTGCATTTTTTATTTGCCCATCAAGTGGGCTTTTGGTGGAAATGACACACCACCAGAAGCATGTTGCCCACGAGAGGGGGGTGGGATGGGGGGGCGAGCAGGAGAGGACAAGTTGTTCTTCTATTGTTATGTACTCAGGCTTTATAGTGTTTGAAAGAATGTTCTTTCAAGTTCATATAAGAATGTAGCATTTTATTTCCAAAGTGTAGTAATTCTTTGTTTTCTCACAGCAGGGTGATCGCACTACAAGGCTGCAATTTCTATTTGCCCATCAAGTGGGCTTTTGGTGGAAATGACAGACCACCAGCAGCATGTTGTCCACGAGAGGGGGATGGGACGGGGGGGCGAGCAGGAGAGGACAAGTTGTTCTTCTATTGTTATGTACTCAGGCTTTATAGTGTTTGAAAGAATGTTCTTTCAAGTTCATATAAGAATGTAGCATTTTATTTCCAAAGTGTAGTAATTCTTTGTTTACTCACAGCAGGGTGATCGCACTACAAGGCTGCAATTTTTATTTGCCCATCAAGGGGGCTTTTGGTGGAAATGACACACCACCAGCAGAATGATACCCACGAGAGGGGGGTGGGATGGGGGGGCGAGCAGGAGAGGACAAGTTGTTCTTCTATTGTTATGTACTCAGGCTTTATAGTGTTTGAAAGAATGTTCTTTCAAGTTCATATAAGAATGTAGCATCTTATTTCCAAAGTGTAGTAATTCTTTGTTTTCTCACAGCAGGGTGATTGCACTACAAGGCTGCAATTTTTATTTGCCCATCAAGTGGGCTTTTGGTGGAAATGACACAACACCAGCAGCATGTTGCCCACAAGAGGGGGGTGGGATGGGGGGGCGAGCGGGAGAGGACAAGTTGTTCTTCTATTGTTATGTACTCAGGCTTTATAGTGTTTGAAAGAATGTTCTTTCAAGTTCATATAAGAATGTAGCATTTTATTTCCAAAGTGTAGTAATTCTTTGTTTTCTCACAGCAGGGTGATCGCACTACAAGGCTGCAATTTTTATTTGCCCATCAAGTGGGCTTTTGGTGGAAATGACACACCACCAGCAGCATGTTGTCCACGAGAGGGGGATGGGACGGGGGGGCGAGCAGGAGAGGACAAGTTGTTCTTCTATTGTTATGTACTCAGGCTTTATAGTGTTTGAAAGAATGTTCTTTCAAGTTCATATAAGAATGTAGCATCTTATTTCCAAAGTGTAGTAATTCTTTGTTTTCTCACAGCAGGGTGATCGCACTACAAGGCTGCAATTTTTATTTGCCCATCAAGTGGGCTTTTGGTGGAAATGACACAACACCAGCAGCATGTTGCCCATGAGAGGGGGGTGGGATGGGGGGGCGAGCAGGAGAGGACAAGTTGTTCTTCTATTGTTATGTACTCAGGCTTTATAGTGTTTGAAAGAATGTTCTTTCAAGTTCATATAAGAATGTAGCATTTTATTTCCAAAGTGTAGTAATTCTTTGTTTTCTCACAGCAGGGTGATCGCACTACAAGGCTGCAATTTTTATTTGCCCATCAAGTGGGCTTTTGGTGGAAATGACACACCACCAGCAGCATGTTGTCCATGAGAGGGGGATGGGACGGGGGGGCGAGCAGGAGAGGACAAGTTGTTCTTTTATTGTTATGTACTCAGGCTTTATAGTGTTTGAAAGAATGTTCTTTCAAGTTCATATAAGAATGTAGCATTTTATTTCCAAAGTGTAGTAATTCTTTGTTTTCTCACAGCAGGGTGATCGCACTACGAGGCTGCAATTTTTATTTGCCCATCAAGCGGGCTTTTGGTGGAAATGACACACCACCAGCAGCATGTTGCCCACTAGAGGGGGGTGGGATGGGGAGGGCGAGCAGGAGAGGACAAGTTGTTCTTCTATTGTTATTTACTCAGGCTTTATAGTGTTTGAAAGAATGTTCTTTCAAGTTCATATAAGAATGTAGCATTTTATTTCCAAAGTGTAGTAATTCTTTGTTTTCTCACAGCAGGGTGATCGCACTACAAGGCTGCAATTTTTATTTGCCCATCAAGTGGGCTTTTGGTGGAAATGACACACCACCAGCAGCATGTTGTCCACGAGAGGGGGATGGGACGGGGGGGCGAGCAGGAGAGGACAAGTTGTTCTTCTATTGTTATGTACTCAGGCTTTATAGTGTTTGAAAGAATGTTCTTTCAAGTTCATATAAGAATGTAGCATTTTATTTCCAAAGTGTAGTAATTCTTTGTTTTCTCACAGCAGGGTGATCGCAATACAAGGCTGCAATTTTTATTTGCCCATCAAGTGGGCTTTTGGTGGAAATGACACACCACCAGCAGCATGTTGTCCACGAGAGGGGGATGGGACGGGGGGGCGAGCAGGAGAGGACAAGTTGTTCTTCTATTGGTATGTACTCAGGCTTTATAGTGTTTGAAAGAATGTTCTTTCAAGTTCATATAAGAATGTAGCATTTTATTTCCAAGTGTAGTAATTCTTTGTTTTCTCACAGCAGGGTGAACGCACTACAAGGCTGCAATTTTTATTTACCCATCAAGTGGGCTTTTGGTGGAAATGACACACCACCAGATGCATGTTGCCCACGAGAGGGGGGTGGGATGGGGGGGCGAGCAGGAGAGGACAAGTTGTTCTTCTATTGTTATGTACTCAGGCTTTATAGTGTTTGAAAGAATGTTCTTTCAAGTTCATATAAGAATGTAGCATTTTATTTCCGAAGTGTAGTAATTCTTTGTTTTCTCACAGCAGGGTGATCGCACTACAAATCTGCAATTTTTATTTGCCCATCAAGTGGGCTTTTGGTGGAAATGACACACCACCAGCAGCATGTTGCCCACAAGAGGGGGGTGGGTTGGGGGGGCGAGCAGGAGAGGACAAGTTGTTCTTCTATTGTTATGTACTCAGGCTTTATAGTGTTTGAAAGAATGTTCTTTCAAGTTCATATAAGAATGTAGCATTTTATTTCCAAAGTGTAGTAATTCTTTGTTTTCTCACAGCAGGGTGATCGCACTACAAGGCTGCAATTTTTATTTGCCCATCAAGTGGGCTTTTGGTGGAAATGACACACCACCAGCAGCATGATGCCCACGAGAGGGGTGTGGGATCGGGGGGCGAGCAGGAGAGGACAAGTTGTTCTTCTATTGTTATGTACTCAGGCTTTATAGTGTTTGAATGAATGTTCTTTCAAGTTCATATAAGAATGTAGCATTTTATTTCCAAAGTGTAGTAATTCTTTGTTTTCTCACAGCAGGGTGATCGCACTACAAGGCTGCAATTTTTATTTGCCCATCAAGTGGGCTTTTGGTGGAAATGACACACCACCAGCAGCATGTTGCCCACGAGAGGGGGGTGGGTTGGGGGGGGCGAGCAGTAGAGGTCAAATTGTTCTTCTATTGTTATGTACTCAGGCTTTATAGTGTTTGAAAGAATGTTCTTTCAAGTTCATAAAAGAATGTAGCATTTTATTTCCAAAGTGTAGTAATTCTTTGTTTTCTCACAGCAGGGTGATCGCACTACAAGGCTGCAATTTTTATTTGCCCATCAAGTGGGCTTTTGGTGGAAATGACACACCACCAGCAGCATGTTGTCCATGAGAGAGGGATGGGACGGGGGGGCGAGCAGGAGAGGACAAGTTGTTCTTCTATTGTTATGTACTCAGGCTTTATAGTGTTTGAAAGAATGTTCTTTCAAGTTCATATAAGAATGTAGCATTTTATTTCCAAAGTGTAGTAATTCTATGTTTTCTCACAGCAGGGTGATCGCACTACGAGGCTGCAATTTTTATTTGCCCATCAAGCGGGCTTTTGGTGGAAATGACACACCACCGGCAGCATGTTGCCCACTAGAGGGGGGTGGGATGGGGAGGGCGAGCAGGAGAGGACAAGTTGTTCTTCTATTGTTATTTACTCAGGCCTTATAGTGTTTGAAAGAATGTTCTTTCAAGTTCATATAAGAATGTAGCATTTTATTTCCAAAGTGTAGTAATTCTTTGTTTTCTCACAGCAGGGTGATCGCACTACAAGGCTGCAATTTTTATTTGCCCATCAAGTGGGCTTTTGGTGGAAATGACACACCACCAGCAGCATGTTGTCCACGAGAGGGGGATGGGACGGGGGGGCGAGCAGGAGAGGACAAGTTGTTCTTCTATTGTTATGTACTCAGGCTTTATAGTGTTTGAAAGAATGTTCTTTCAAGTTCATATAAGAATGTAGCATTTTATTTCCAAAGTGTAGTAATTCTTTGTTTTCTCACAGCAGGGTGATCGCACTACAAGGCTGCAATTTTTATTTGCCCATCAAGTGGGCTTTTGGTGGAAATGACACACCACCAGCAGCATGTTGTCCACGAGAGGGGGATGGGACGGGGGGGCGAGCAGGAGAGGACAAGTTGTTCTTCTATTGGTATGTACTCAGGCTTTATAGTGTTTGAAAGAATGTTCTTTCAAGTTCATATAAGAATGTAGCATTTTATTTCCAAAGTGTAGTAATTCTTTGTTTTCTCACAGCAGGGTGAACGCACTACAAGGCTGCAATTTTTATTTACCCATCAAGTGGGCTTTTGGTGGAAATGACACACCACCAGATGCATGTTGCCCACGAGAGGGGGGTGGGATGGGGGGGCGAGCAGGAGAGGACAAGTTGTTCTTCTATTGTTATGTACTCAGGCTTTATAGTGTTTGAAAGAATGTTCTTTCAAGTTCATATAAGAATGTAGCATTTTATTTCCGAAGTGTAGTAATTCTTTGTTTTCTCACAGCAGGGTGATCGCACTACAAATCTGCAATTTTTATTTGCCCATCAAGTGGGCTTTTGGTGGAAATGACACACCACCAGCAGCATGTTGCCCACAAGAGGGGGGTGGGTTGGGGGGGCGAGCAGGAGAGGACAAGTTGTTCTTCTATTGTTATGTACTCAGGCTTTATAGTGTTTGAAAGAATGTTCTTTCAAGTTCATATAAGAATGTAGCATTTTATTTCCAAAGTGTAGTAATTCTTTGTTTTCTCACAGCAGGGTGATCGCACTACAAGGCTGCAATTTTTATTTGCCCATCAAGTGGGCTTTTGGTGGAAATGACACACCACCAGCAGCATGATGCCCACGAGAGGGGGGTGGGATCGGGGGGCGAGCAGGAGAGGACAAGTTGTTCTTCTATTGTTATGTACTCAGGCTTTATAGTGTTTGAATGAATGTTCTTTCAAGTTCATATAAGAATGTAGCATTTTATTTCCAAAGTGTAGTAATTCTTTGTTTTCTCACAGCAGGGTGATCGCACTACAAGGCTGCAATTTTTATTTGCCCATCAAGTGGGCTTTTGGTGGAAATGACACACCACCAGCAGCATGTTGCCCACGAGAGGGGGGTGGGTTGGGGGGGGCGAGCAGTAGAGGTCAAATTGTTCTTCTATTGTTATGTACTCAGGCTTTATAGTGTTTGAAAGAATGTTCTTTCAAGTTCATAAAAGAATGTAGCATTTTATTTCCAAAGTGTAGTAATTCTTTGTTTTCTCACAGCAGGGTGATCGCACTACAAGGCTGCAATTTTTATTTACCCATCAAGTGGGCTTTTGGTGGAAATGACACACCACCAGATGCATGTTGCCCACGAGAGGGGGGTGGGATGGGGGGGCGAGCAGGAGAGGACAAGTTGTTCTTCTATTGTTATGTACTCAGGCTTTATAGTGTTTGAAAGAATGTTCTTTCAAGTTCATATAAGAATGTAGCATTTTATTTCCAAAGTGTAGTAATTCTTTGTTTTCTCACAGCAGGGTGATCGCACTACAAGGCTGCAATTTTTATTTGCCCATCAAGTGGGCTTTTGGTGGAAATGACACACCACCAGCAGCATGTTGTCCATGAGAGGGGGATGGGACGGGGGGGCGAGCAGGAGAGGACAAGTTGTTCTTCTATTGTTATGTACTCAGGCTTTATAGTGTTTGAAAGAATGTTCTTTCAAGTTCATATAAGAATGTAGCATTTTATTTCCAAAGTGTAGTAATTCTTTGTTTTCTCACAGCAGGGTGATCGCACTACAAGGCTGCAATTTTTATTTGCCCATCAAGTGGGCTTTTGGTGGAAATGACACACCACCAGCAGCATGTTGTCCACGAGAGGGGGATGGGACGGGGGGGCGAGCAGGAGAGGACAAGTTGTTCTTCTATTGGTATGTACTCAGGCTTTATAGTGTTTGAAAGAATGTTCTTTCAAGTTCATATAAGAATGTAGCATTTTATTTCCAAAGTGTAGTAATTCTTTGTTTTCTCACAGCAGGGTGATCGCACTACAAGGCTGCAATTTTTATTTGCCCATCAAGTGGGCTTTTGGTGGAAATGACACACCACCAGATGCATGTTGCCCACGAGAGGGGGGTGGGATGGGGGGGTGAGCAGGAGAGGACAAGTTGTTCTTCTATTGTTATGTACTCAGGCTTTATAGTGTTTGAAAGAATGTTCTTTCAAGTTCATATAAGAATGTAGCATTTTATTTCCAAAGTGTAGTAATTCTTTGTTTTCTCACAGCAGGGTGATCGCACTACAAGGCTGCAATTTTTATTTGCCCATCAAGTGGGCTTTTGGTGGAAATGACACACCACCAGCAGCATGTTGTCCACGAGAGGGGGACGGGACGGAGCGGCCAGCAGGAGAGGACAAGTTGTTCTTCTATTGTTATGTATTCAGGCTTTATAGTGTTTGAAAGAATGTTCTTTCAAGTTCATATAAGAATGTAGCATTTTATTTCCAAAGTGTAGTAATTCTTTGTTTTCTCACAGCAGGGTGATCGCACTACAAGGCTGCAATTTTTATTTGCCCATCAAGCGGGCTTTTGGTGGAAATGACACACCACCAGCAGAATGATGCCCACGAGAGGGGGGTGGGATGGGGGGGCGAGCAGGAGAGGACAAGTTGTTCTTCTATTGTCATGTACTCAGGCTTTATAGTGTTTGAAAGAATGTTCTTTCAAGTTCATATAAGAATGTAGCATCTTATTTCCAAAGTGTAGTAATTCTTTGTTTTCTCACAGCAGGGTGATCGCACTACAAGGCTGCAATTTTTATTTGCCCATCAAGTGGGCTTTTGGTGGAAATGACACAACACCAGCAGCATGTTGCCCATGAGAGGGGGGTGGGATGGGGGGGCGAGCAGGAGAGGACAAGTTGTTCTTCTATTGTTATGTACTCAGGCTTTATAGTGTTTGAAAGAATGTTCTTTCAAGTTCATATAAGAATGTAGCATTTTATTTCCAAAGTGTAGTAATTCTTTGTTTTCTCACAGCAGGGTGATCGCACTACAAGGCTGCAATTTTTATTTGCCCATCAAGTGGGCTTTTGGTGGAAATGACACACCACCAGCAGCATGTTGTCCATGAGAGGGGGATGGGACGGGGGGGCGAGCAGGAGAGGACAAGTTGTTCTTCTATTGTTATGTACTCAGGCTTTATAGTGTTTGAAAGAATGTTCTTTCAAGTTCATATAAGAATGTAGCATTTTATTTCCAAAGTGTAGTAATTCTTTGTTTTCTCACAGCAGGGTGATCGCACTACAAGGCTGCAATTTTTATTTGCCCATCAAGCGGGCTTTTGGTGGAAATGACACACCACCAGCAGCATGTTGCCCACTAGAGGGGGGTGGGATGGGGGGGGCGAGCAGGAGAGGACAAGTTGTTCTTCTATTGTTATGTACTCAGGCTTTATAGTGTTTGAAAGAATGTTCTTTCAAGTTCATATAAGAATGTAGCATTTTATTTCCAAAGTGTAGTAATTCTTTGTTTTCTCACAGCAGGGTGATCGCACTACAAGGCTGCAATTTTTATTTGCCCATCAAGTGGGCTTTTGGTGGAAATGACACACCACCAGCAGCATGTTGTCCACGAGAGGGGGATGGGACGGGGGGGCGAGCAGGAGAGGACAAGTTGTTCTTCTATTGTTATGTACTCAGGCTTTATAGTGTTTGAAAGAATGTTCTTTCAAGTTCATATAAGAATGTAGCATTTTATTTCCAAAGTGTAGTAATTCTTTGTTTTCTCACAGCAGGGTGATCGCACTACAAGGCTGCAATTTTTATTTGGCCATCAAGTGGGCTTTTGGTGGAAATGACACACCACCAGCAGCATGTTGTCCACGAGAGAGGGATGGGACGGGGGGGCGAGCAGGAGAGGACAAGTTGTTCTTCTATTGGTATGTACTCAGGCTTTATAGTGTTTGAAAGAATGTTCTTTCAAGTTCATATAAGAATGTAGCATTTTATTTCCAAAGTGTAGTAATTCTTTGTTTTCTCACAGCAGGGTGATCGCACTACAAGGCTGCAATTTTTATTTACCCATCAAGTGGGCTTTTGGTGGAAATGACACACCACCAGATGCATGTTGCCCACGAGAGGGGGGTGGGATGGGGGGGCGAGCAGGAGAGGACAAGTTGTTCTTCTATTGTTATGTACTCAGGCTTTATAGTGTTTGAAAGAATGTTCTTTCAAGTTCATATAAGAATGTAGCATTTTATTTCCGAAGTGTAGTAATTCTTTGTTTTCTCACAGCAGGGTGATCGCACTACAAGGCTGCAATTTTTATTTGCCCATCAAGTGGGCTTTTGGTGGAAATGACACACCACCAGCAGCATGTTGCCCACAAGAGGGGGGTGGGTTGGGGGGGCGAGCAGGAGAGAAAAAGTTGTTCTTCTATTGTTATGTACTCAGGCTTTATAGTGTTTGAAAGAATGTTCTTTCAAGTTCATATAAGAATGTAACATTTTATTTCCAAAGTGTAGTAATTCTTTGTTTTCTCACAGCAGGGTGATCGCACTACAAGGCTGCAATTTTTATTTGCCCATCAAGTGGGCTTTTGGTGGAAATGACACACCACCAGCAGCATGATGCCCACGAGAGGGGGGTGGGATCGGGGGGCGAGCAGGAGAGGACAAGTTGTTCTTCTATTGTTATGTACTCAGGCTTTATAGTGTTTGAATGAATGTTCTTTCAAGTTCATATAAGAATGTAGCATTTTATTTCCAAAGTGTAGTAATTCTTTGTTTTCTCACAGCAGGGTGATCGCACTACAAGGCTGCAATTTTTATTTGCCCATCAAGTGGGCTTTTGGTGGAAATGACACACCACCAGCAGCATGTTGCCCACGAGAGGGGGGTGGGTTGGGGGGGGCGAGCAGTAGAGGTCAAATTGTTCTTCTATTGTTATGTACTCAGGCTTTATAGTGTTTGAAAGAATGTTCTTTCAAGTTCATATAAGAATGTAGCATTTTATTTCCAAAGTGTAGTAATTCTTTGTTTTCTCACAGCAGGGTGATCGCACTACAAGGCTGCAATTTTTATTTGCCCATCAAGTGGGCTTTTGGTGGAAATGACACACCACCAGCAGCATGTTGTCCACGAGAGGGGGATGGGACGGGGGGGCGAGCAGGAGAGGACAAGTTGTTCTTCTATTGTTATGTACTCAGGCTTTATAGTGTTTGAAAGAATGTTCTTTCAAGTTCATATAAGAATGTAGCATTTTTTTCCAAAGTGTAGTAATTCTTTGTTTTCTCACAGCAGGGTGATCGCACTACAAGGCTGCAATTTTTATTTGCCCATCAAGTGGGCTTTTGGTGGAAATGACACACCACCAGCAGCATGTTGTCCACGAGAGGGGGATGGGACGGGGGGGCCAGCAGGAGAGGACAAGTTGTTCTTCTATTGGTATGTACTCAGGCTTTATAGTGTTTGAAAGAATGTTCTTTCAAGTTCATATAAGAATGTAGCATTTTATTTCCAAAGTGTAGTAATTCTTTGTTTCCTCACAGCAGGGTGATCGCACTACAAGGCTGCAATTTTTATTTACCCATCAAGTGGGCTTTTGGTGGAAATGACACACCACCAGATGCATGTTGCCCACGAGAGGGGGGTGGGATGGGGGGGCGAGCAGGAGAGGACAAGTTGTTCTTCTATTGTTATGTACTCAGGCTTTATAGTGTTTGAAAGAATGTTCTTCCAAGTTCATATAAGAATGTAGCATTTTATTTCCGAAGTGTAGTAATTCTTTGTTTTCTCACAGCAGGGTGATCGCACTACAAGGCTGCAATTTTTTTTGCCCATCAAGTGGGCTTTTGGTGGAAATGACACACCACCAGCAGCATGTTGCCCACAAGAGGGGGGTGGGTTGGGCGGGCGAGCAGGAGAGGACAAGTTGTTCTTCTATTGTTATGTACTCAGGCTTTATAGTGTTTGAAAGAATGTTCTTTCAAGTTCATATAAGAATGTAGCATTTTATTTCCAAAGTGTAGTAATTCTTTGTTTTCTCACAGCAGGGTGATCGCACTACAAGGCTGCAATTTTTATTTGCCCATCAAGTGGGCTTTTGGTGGAAATGACACACCACCAGCAGCATGTTGCCCACGAGAGGGGGGTGGTTTGGGGGGGGCGAGCAGTAGAGGTCAAATTGTTCTTCTATTGTTATGTACTCAGGCTTTATAGTGTTTGAAAGAATGTTCTTTCAAGTTCATATAAGAATGTAGCATTTTATTTCCAAAGTGTAGTAATTCTTTGTTTTCTCACAGCAGGGTGATCGCACTACAAGGCTGCAATTTTTATTTACCCATCAAGTGGGCTTTTGGTGGAAATGACACACCACCAGATGCATGTTGCCCACGAGAGGGGGGTGGGATGGGGGGGCGAGCAGGAGAGGACAAGTTGTTCTTCTATTGTTATGTACTCAGGCTTTATAGTGTTTGAAAGAATGTTCTTTCAAGTTCATATAAGAATGTAGCATTTTATTTCCAAAGTGTAGTAATTCTTTGTTTTCTCACAGCAGGGTGATCGCACTACAAGGCTGCAATTTTTATTTGCCCATCAAGTGGGCTTTTGGTGGAAATGACACACCACCAGCAGCATGTTGTCCATGAGAGGGGGATGGGATGGGGGGGCGAGCAGGAGAGGACAAGTTGTTCTTCTATTGTTATGTACTCAGGCTTTATAGTGTTTGAAAGAATGTTCTTTCAAGTTCATATAAGAATGTAGCATTTTATTTCCAAAGTGAAGTAATTCTTTGTTTTCTCACAGCAGGGTGATCGCACTACAAGGCTGCAATTTTTATTTGCCCATCAAGCGGGCTTTTGGTGGAAATGACACACCACCAGCAGCATGTTGCCCACTAGAGGGGGGTGGGATGGGGGGGGCGAGCAGGAGAGGACAAGTTGTTCTTCTATTGTTATGTACTCAGGCTTTATAGTGTTTGAAAGAATGTTCTTTCAAGTTCATATAAGAATGTAGCATTTTATTTCCAAAGTGTAGTAATTCTTTGTTTTCTCACAGCAGGGTGATCGCACTACAAGGCTGCAATTTTTATTTGCCCATCAAGTGGGCTTTTGGTGGAAATGACACACCACCAGCAGCATGTTGTCCACGAGAGGGGGATGGGACGGGGGGGCGAGCAGGAGAGGACAAGTTGTTCTTCTATTGTTATGTACTCAGGCTTTATAGTGTTTGAAAGAATGTTCTTTCAAGTTCATATAAGAATGTAGCATTTTATTTCCAAAGTGTAGTAATTCTTTGTTTTCTCACAGCAGGCTGATCGCACTACAAGGCTGCAATTTTTATTTGCCCATCAAGTGGGCTTTTGGTGGAAATGACACACCACCAGCAGCATGTTGTCCACGAGAGGGGGATGGGACGGGGGGGCGAGCAGGAGAGGACAAGTTGTTCTTCTATTGGTATGTACTCAGGCTTTATAGTGTTTGAAAGAATGTTCTTTCAAGTTCATGTAAGAATGTAGCATTTTATTTCCGAAGTGTAGTAATTCTTTGTTTTCTCACAGCAGGGTGATCGCACTACAAGGCTGCAATTTTTATTTACCCATCAAGTGGGCTTTTGGTGGAAATGACACACCACCAGATGCATGTTGCCCACGAGAGGGGTGTGGGATGGGGGGGCGAGCAGGAGAGGACAAGTTGTTCTTCTATTGTTATGTACTAAGGCTTTATAGTGTTTGAAAGAATGTTCTTTCAAGTTCATATAAGAATGTAGCATTTTATTTCCAAAGTGTAGTAATTCTTTGTTTTCTCACAGCAGGGTGATCTCACTACAAGGCTGCAATTTTTATTTGCCCATCAAGTGGGCTTTTGGTGGAAATGACACACCACCAGCAGCATGTTGCCCACAAGAGGGGGGTGGGTTGGGGGGGCGAGCAGGAGAGGACAAGTTGTTCTTCTATTGTTATGTACTCAGGCTTTATAGTGTTTGAAAGAATGTTCTTTCAAGTTCATATAAGAATGTAGCATTTTATTTCCAAAGTGTAGTAATCCTTTGTTTTCTCACAGCAGGGTGATCGCACTACAAGGCTGCAATTTTTATTTGCCCATCAAGTGGGCTTTTGGTGGAAATGACACACCACCAGCAGCATGATGCCCACGAGAGGTGGGTGGGATCGGGGGGCGAGCAGGAGAGGACAAGTTGTTCTTCTATTGTTATGTACTCAGGCTTTATAGTGTTTGAATGAATGTTCTTTCAAGTTCATATAAGAATGTAGCATTTTATTTCCAAAGTGTAGTAATTCTTTGTTTTCTCACAGCAGGGTGATCGCACTACAAGGCTGCAATTTTTATTTGCCCATCAAGTGGGCTTTTGGTGGAAATGACACACCACCAGCAGCATGTTGCCCACGAGAGGGGGGTGGGTTGGGGGGGGCGAGCAGGAGAGGTCAAATTGTTCTTCTATTGTTATGTACTCAGGCTTTATAGTGTTTGAAAGAATGTTCTTTCAAGTTCATATAAGAATGTAGCATTTTATTTCCAAAGTGTAGTAATTCTTTGTTTTCTCACAGCAGGGTGATCGCACTACAAGGCTGCAATTTTTATTTACCCATCAAGTGGGCTTTTGGTGGAAATGACACACCACCAGCAGCATGTTGCCCACAAGAGGGGGGTGGGTTGGGGGGGCGAGAAGGAGGGGACAAGTTGTTCTTCTATTGTTATGTACTCAGGCTTTATAGTGTTTGAAAGAATGTTCTTTCAAGTTCATATAAGAATGTAGCATTTTATTTCCAAAGTGTAGTAATTCTTTGTTTTCTCACAGCAGGGTGATCGCACTACAAGGCTGCAATTTTTATTTGCCCATCAAGTGGGCTTTTGGTGGAAATGACACCCCACCAGCAGCATGATGCCAACGAGAGGGGGGTGGGATGGGGGGGCGAGCAGGAGAGGACAAGTTGTTCTTCTATTGTTATGTACTCAGGCTTTATAGTGTTTGAAAGAATGTTCTTTCAAGTTCATATAAGAATGTAGCATTTTATTTCCAAAGTGTAGTAATTCTTTGTTTTCTCACAGCAGGGTGATCGCACTACAAGGCTGCAATTTTTATTTACCCATCAAGTGGGCTTTTGGTGGAAATGACACACCACCAGATGCATGTTGCCCACGAGAGGGGGGTGGGATGGGGGGGCGAGCAGGAGAGGACAAGTTGTTCTTCTATTGTTATGTACTCAGGCTTTATAGTGTTTGAAAGAATGTTCTTTCAAGTTCATATAAGAATGTAGCATTTTATTTACAAAGTGTAGTAATTCTTTGTTTTCTCACAGCAGGGTGATCGCACTACAAGGCTGCAATTTTTATTTGCCCATCAAGTGGGCTTTTGGTGGAAATGACACACCACCAGCAGCATGTTGCCCACAAGAGGGGGGTGGGTTGGGGGGGCGAGCAGGAGAGGACAAGTTGTTCTTCTATTGTTATGTACTCAGGCTTTATAGTGTTTGAAAGAATGTTCTTTCAAGTTCATATAAGAATGTAGCATTTTATTTCCAAAGTGTAGTAATTCTATGTTTTCTCACAGCAGGGTGATCGCACTACAAGGCTGCAATTTTTATTTGCCCATCAAGTGGGCTTTTGGTGGAAATGACACCCCACCAGCAGCATGATGCCAACGAGAGGGGGGTGAGATGGGGGGGCGAGCAGGAGAGGACAAGTTGTTCTTCTATTGTTATGTACTCAGCCTTTATAGTGTTTGAAAGAATGTTCTTTCAAGTTCATATAAGAATGTAGCATTTTATTTTCAAAGTGTAGTAATTCTTTGTTTTCTCACAGCAGGGTGATCGCACTGCAAGGCTGCAATTTTTATTTGCCCATCAAGTGGGCTTTTGCTGGAAATGACACACCACCAGCAGCATGTTGCCCACAAGAGGGGGGTGGGTTGGGGGGGCGAGCAGGAGAGGACAAGTTGTTCTTCTATAGTTATGTACTCAGGCTTTATAGTGTTTGAAAGAATGTTCTTTCAAGTTCATATAAGAATGTAGCATTTTATTTCCAAAGTCTAGTAATTCTTTGTTTTCTCACAGCAGGGTGATCGCACTACAAGGCTGCAATTTTTATTTGCCCATCAAGTGGGCTTTTGGTGGAAATGACACACCACCAGCAGCATGATGCCAACGAGAGGGGGGTGGGATGGGGGGGCGAGCAGGAGAGGACAAGTTGTTCTTCTATTGTTATGTACTCAGGCTTTATAGTGTTTGAAAGAATGTTTTTTCAAGTTCATATAAGAATGTAGCATTTTATTTACAAAGTGTAGTAATTCTTTGTTTTCTCACAGCAGGGTGATCGCACTGCAAGGCTGCAATTTTTATTTGCCCATCAAGTGGGCTTTTGGTGGAAATGACACACCACCAGCAGCATGTTGTCCACGAGAGGGGGATGGGACGGGGGGGCGAGCAGGAGAGGACAAGTTGTTCTTCTATTGTTATGTACTCAGGCTTTATAGTGTTTGAAAGAATGTTCTTTCAAGTTCATATAAGAATGTAGCATTTTATTTCCAAAGTGTAGTAATTCTTTGTTTTCTCACAGCAGGGTGATCGCACTACAAGGCTGCAATTTTTATTTGCCCATCAAGTGGGCTTTTGGTGGAAATGACACACCACCAGCAGCATGTTGTCCACGAGAGAGGGATGGGACGGGGGGGCGAGCAGGAGAGGACAAGTTGTTCTTCTATTGGTATGTACTCAGGCTTTATAGTGTTTGAAAGAATGTTCTTTCAAGTTCATATAAGAATGTAGCATTTTATTTCCAAAGTGTAGTAATTCTTTGTTTTCTCACAGCAGGGTGATCGCACTACAAGGCTGCAATTTTTATTTACCCATCAAGTGGGCTTTTGGTGGAAATGACACACCACCAGATGCATGTTGCCCACGAGAGGGGGGTGGGATGGGGGGGCGAGCAGGAGAGGACAAGTTGTTCTTCTATTGTTATGTACTCAGGCTTTATAGTGTTTGAAAGAATGTTCTTTCAAGTTCATATAAGAATGTAGCATTTTATTTCCGAAGTGTAGTAATTCTTTGTTTTCTCACAGCAGGGTGATCGCACTACAAGGCTGCAATTTTTATTTGCCCATCAAGTGGGCTTTTGGTGGAAATGACACACCACCAGCAGCATGTTGCCCACAAGAGGGGGGTGGGTTGGGGGGGCGAGCAGGAGAGAAAAAGTTGTTCTTCTATTGTTATGTACTCAGGCTTTATAGTGTTTGAAAGAATGTTCTTTCAAGTTCATATAAGAATGTAACATTTTATTTCCAAAGTGTAGTAATTCTTTGTTTTCTCACAGCAGGGTGATCGCACTACAAGGCTGCAATTTTTATTTGCCCATCAAGTGGGCTTTTGGTGGAAATGACACACCACCAGCAGCATGATGCCCACGAGAGGGGGGTGGGATCGGGGGGCGAGCAGGAGAGGACAAGTTGTTCTTCTATTGTTATGTACTCAGGCTTTATAGTGTTTGAATGAATGTTCTTTCAAGTTCATATAAGAATGTAGCATTTTATTTCCAAAGTGTAGTAATTCTTTGTTTTCTCACAGCAGGGTGATCGCACTACAAGGCTGCAATTTTTATTTGCCCATCAAGTGGGCTTTTGGTGGAAATGACACACCACCAGCAGCATGTTGCCCACGAGAGGGGGGTGGGTTGGGGGGGGCGAGCAGTAGAGGTCAAATTGTTCTTCTATTGTTATGTACTCAGGCTTTATAGTGTTTGAAAGAATGTTCTTTCAAGTTCATATAAGAATGTAGCATTTTATTTCCAAAGTGTAGTAATTCTTTGTTTTCTCACAGCAGGGTGATCGCACTACAAGGCTGCAATTTTTATTTGCCCATCAAGTGGGCTTTTGGTGGAAATGACACACCACCAGCAGCATGTTGTCCACGAGAGGGGGATGGGACGGGGGGGCGAGCAGGAGAGGACAAGTTGTTCTTCTATTGTTATGTACTCAGGCTTTATAGTGTTTGAAAGAATGTTCTTTCAAGTTCATATAAGAATGTAGCATTTTATTTCCAAAGTGTAGTAATTCTTTGTTTTCTCACAGCAGGGTGATCGCACTACAAGGCTGCAATTTTTATTTGCCCATCAAGTGGGCTTTTGGTGGAAATGACACACCACCAGCAGCATGTTGTCCACGAGAGGGGGATGGGACGGGGGGGCCAGCAGGAGAGGACAAGTTGTTCTTCTATTGGTATGTACTCAGGCTTTATAGTGTTTGAAAGAATGTTCTTTCAAGTTCATATAAGAATGTAGCATTTTATTTCCAAAGTGTAGTAATTCTTTGTTTTCTCACAGCAGGGTGATCGCACTACAAGGCTGCAATTTTTATTTACCCATCAAGTGGGCTTTTGGTGGAAATGACACACCACCAGATGCATGTTGCCCACGAGAGGGGGGTGGGATGGGGGGGCGAGCAGGAGAGGACAAGTTGTTCTTCTATTGTTATGTACTCAGGCTTTATAGTGTTTGAAAGAATGTTCTTTCAAGTTCATATAAGAATGTAGCATTTTATTTCCGAAGTGTAGTAATTCTTTGTTTTCTCACAGCAGGGTGATCGCACTACAAGGCTGCAATTTTTTTTGCCCATCAAGTGGGCTTTTGGTGGAAATGACACACCACCAGCAGCATGTTGCCCACAAGAGGGGGGTGGGTTGGGCGGGCGAGCAGGAGAGGACAAGTTGTTCTTCTATTGTTATGTACTCAGGCTTTATAGTGTTTGAAAGAATGTTCTTTCAAGTTCATATAAGAATGTAGCATTTTATTTCCAAAGTGTAGTAATTCTTTGTTTTCTCACAGCAGGGTGATCGCACTACAAGGCTGCAATTTTTATTTGCCCATCAAGTGGGCTTTTGGTGGAAATGACACACCACCAGCAGCATGTTGCCCACGAGAGGGGGGTGGTTTGGGGGGGGCGAGCAGTAGAGGTCAAATTGTTCTTCTATTGTTATGTACTCAGGCTTTATAGTGTTTGAAAGAATGTTCTTTCAAGTTCATATAAGAATGTAGCATTTTATTTCCAAAGTGTAGTAATTCTTTGTTTTCTCACAGCAGGGTGATCGCACTACAAGGCTGCAATTTTTATTTACCCATCAAGTGGGCTTTTGGTGGAAATGACACACCACCAGCAGCATGTTGTCCACGAGAGGGGGATGGGACGGGGGGGCGAGCAGGAGAGGACAAGTTGTTCTTCTATTGTTATGTACTCAGGCTTTATAGTGTTTGAAAGAATGTTCTTTCAAGTTCATATAAGAATGTAGCATTTTATTTCCAAAGTGTAGTAATTCTTTGTTTTCTCACAGCAGGCTGATCGCACTACAAGGCTGCAATTTTTATTTGCCCATCAAGTGGGCTTTTGGTGGAAATGACACACCACCAGCAGCATGTTGTCCACGAGAGGGGGATGGGACGGGGGGGCGAGCAGGAGAGGACAAGTTGTTCTTCTATTGGTATGTACTCAGGCTTTATAGTGTTTGAAAGAATGTTCTTTCAAGTTCATATAAGAATGTAGCATTTTATTTCCGAAGTGTAGTAATTCTTTGTTTTCTCACAGCAGGGTGATCGCACTACAAGGCTGCAATTTTTATTTACCCATCAAGTGGGCTTTTGGTGGAAATGACACACCACCAGATGCATGTTGCCCACGAGAGGGGTGTGGGATGGGGGGGCGAGCAGGAGAGGACAAGTTGTTCTTCTATTGTTATGTACTCAGGCTTTATAGTGTTTGAAAGAATGTTCTTTCAAGTTCATATAAGAATGTAGCATTTTATTTCCAAAGTGTAGTAATTCTTTGTTTTCTCACAGCAGGGTGATCTCACTACAAGGCTGCAATTTTTATTTGCCCATCAAGTGGGCTTTTGGTGGAAATGACACACCACCAGCAGCATGTTGCCCACAAGAGGGGGGTGGGTTGGGGGGGCGAGCAGGAGAGGACAAGTTGTTCTTCTATTGTTATGTACTCAGGCTTTATAGTGTTTGAAAGAATGTTCTTTCAAGTTCATATAAGAATGTAGCATTTTATTTCCAAAGTGTAGTAATCCTTTGTTTTCTCACAGCAGGGTGATCGCACTACAAGGCTGCAATTTTTATTTGCCCATCAAGTGGGCTTTTGGTGGAAATGACACACCACCAGCAGCATGATGCCCACGAGAGGTGGGTGGGATCGGGGGGCGAGCAGGAGAGGACAAGTTGTTCTTCTATTGTTATGTACTCAGGCTTTATAGTGTTTGAATGAATGTTCTTTCAAGTTCATATAAGAATGTAGCATTTTATTTCCAAAGTGTAGTAATTCTTTGTTTTCTCACAGCAGGGTGATCGCACTACAAGGCTGCAATTTTTATTTACCCATCAAGTGGGCTTTTGGTGGAAATGACACACCACCAGATGCATGTTGCCCACGAGAGGGGGGTGGGATGGGGGGGCGAGCAGGAGAGGACAAGTTGTTCTTCTATTGTTATGTACTCAGGCTTTATAGTGTTTGAAAGAATGTTCTTTCAAGTTCATATAAGAATGTAGCATTTTATTTACAAAGTGTAGTAATTCTTTGTTTTCTCACAGCAGGGTGATCGCACTACAAGGCTGCAATTTTTATTTGCCCATCAAGTGGGCTTTTGGTGGAAATGACACACCACCAGCAGCATGTTGCCCACAAGAGGGGGGTGGGTTGGGGGGGCGAGCAGGAGAGGACAAGTTGTTCTTCTATTGTTATGTACTCAGGCTTTATAGTGTTTGAAAGAATGTTCTTTCAAGTTCATATAAGAATGTAGCATTTTATTTCCAAAGTGTAGTAATTCTATGTTTTCTCACAGCAGGGTCATCGCACTACAAGGCTGCAATTTTTATTTGCCCATCAAGTGGGCTTTTGGTGGAAATGACACCCCACCAGCAGCATGATGCCAACGAGAGGGGGGTGAGATGGGGGGGCGAGCAGGAGAGGACAAGTTGTTCTTCTATTGTTATGTACTCAGCCTTTATAGTGTTTGAAAGAATGTTCTTTCAAGTTCATATAAGAATGTAGCATTTTATTTTCAAAGTGTAGTAATTCTTTGTTTTCTCACAGCAGGGTGATCGCACTGCAAGGCTGCAATTTTTATTTGCCCATCAAGTGGGCTTTTGCTGGAAATGACACACCACCAGCAGCATGTTGCCCACAAGAGGGGGGTGGGTTGGGGGGGCGAGCAGGAGAGGACAAGTTGTTCTTCTATTGTTATGTACTCAGGCTTTATGGTGTTTGAAAGAATGTTCTTTCAAGTTCATATAAGAATGTAGCATTTTATTTCCAAAGTCTAGTAATTCTTTGTTTTCTCACAGCAGGGTGATCGCACTACAAGGCTGCAATTTTTATTTGCCCATCAAGTGGGCTTTTGGTGGAAATGACACACCACCAGCAGCATGATGCCAACGAGAGGGGGGTGGGATGGGGGGGCGAGCAGGAGAGGACAAGTTGTTCTTCTATTGTTATGTACTCAGGCTTTATAGTGTTTGAAAGAATGTTTTTTCGAGTTCATATAAGAATGTAGCATTTTATTTACAAAGTGTAGTAATTCTTTGTTTTCTCACAGCAGGGTGATCGCACTGCAAGGCTGCAATTTTTATTTGCCCATCAAGTGGGCTTTTGGTGGAAATGACACACCACCAGCAGCATGTTGCCCACAAGAGGGGGGTGGGTTGGGGGGGCGAGCAGGAGAGGACAAGTTGTTCTTCTATTGTTATGTACTGAGGCTTTATAGTGTTTGAAAGAATGTTCTTTCAAGTTCATATAAGAATGTAGCATTTTATTTCCAAAGTGTAGTAATTCTTTGTTTTCTCACAGCAGGGTGACCGCACTACAAGGCTGCAATTTTTATTTGCCCATCAAGTGGGCTTTTGGTGGAAATGACATCCCACCAGCAGCATGATGCCAACGAGAGGGGGATGGGATGGGGGGGCGAGCAGGAGAGGACAAGTTGTTCTTCTATTGTTATGTACTCAGGCTTTATCGTGTTTGAAAGAATGTTCTTTCAAATTCATATAAGAATGTAGCATTTTATTTCCAAAGTGTAGTAATTCTTTGTTTTCTCACAGCAGGGTGATCGCACTGCAAGGCTGCAATTTTTATTTGCCCATCAAGTGGGCTTTTGGTGGAAATGACACACCACCAGCAGCATGTTGCCCACAAGAGGGGGGTGGGTTGGGGGGGCGAGCAGGAGGGGGCAAGTTGTTCTTCTATTGTTATGTACTCAGGCTTTATAGTGTTTGAAAGAATGTTCTTTCAAGTTCATATAAGAATGTAGCATTTTATTTCCAAAGTGTAGTAATTCTTTGTTTTCTCACAGCAGGGTGATCGCACTACAAGGCTGCAATTTTTATTTGCCCATCAAGTGGGCTTTTGGTGGAAATGACACCCCACCAGCAGCATGATGCCAACGAGAGGGGGGTGGGATGGGGGGGCGAGCAGGAGAGGACAAGTTGTTCTTCTATTGTTATGTACTCAGGCTTTATAGTGTTTGAAAGAATGTTCTTTCAAGTTCATATAAGAATGTAGCATTTTATTACCAAGTGTAGTAATTCTTTGTTTTCTCACAGCAGGGTGGTCGCACTACAAGGCTGCAATTTTTATTTGCCCATCAAGTGGGCTTTTGGTGGAAATGACACACCACCAGCAGCATGTTGTGCACGAGAGGGGGATGGGACGGAGGGGCGAGCAGGAGAGGACAAGTTGTTCTTCTATTGTTATGTACTCAGGCTTTATAGTGTTTGAAAGAATGTTCTTTCAAGTTCATATAAGAATGTAGCATTTTATTTCCAAAGTGTAGTAATTCTTTGATTTCTCACAGCAGGGTGATCGCACTGCAAGGCTGCAATTTTTATTTGCCCATCAAGTGGGCTTTTGGTGGAAATGACACACCACCAGCAGCATGTTGCCCACAAGAGGGGGGTGGGTTGGGGGGGTGAGCAGGAGAGGACAAGTTGTTCTTCTATTGTTATGTACTCAGGCTTTATAGTGTTTGAAAGAATGTTCTTTCAAGTTCATATAAGAATGTAGCATTTTATTTCCAAAGTGTAGTAATTCTATGTTTTCTCACAGCAGGGTGATCGCACTAAAAGGCTGCAATTTTTATTTGCCCATCAAGTGGGCTTTTGGTGGAAATGACACACCACCAGCAGCATGATGCCAACGAGAGGGGGGTGGGATGGGGGGGCGAGCAGGAGAGGACAAGTTGTTCTTCTATTGTTATGTACTCAGGCTTTATAGTGTTTGAAAGAATGTTCTTTCAAGTTCATATAAGAATGTAGCATTTTATTTCCAAAGTGTAGTAATTCTTTGTTTTCTCACAGCAGTGTGATCGCACTACAAGGCTGCAATTTTTATTTGCCCATCAAGTGGGCTTTTGGTGGAAATGACACACCACCAGCAGCATGATGCCAACGAGAGGGGGGTGGGATGGGGGGGGCGAGCAGGAGAGGACAAGTTGTTCTTCTATTGTTATGTACTCAGGCTTTATAGTGTTTGAAAGAATGTTTTTTCAAGTTCATATAAGAATGTAGCATTTTATTTCCAAAGTGTAGTAATTCTTTGTTTTCTCACAGCAGGGTGATCGCACTGCAAGGCTGCAATTTTCATTTGCCCATCAAGTGGGCTTTTGGTGGAAATGACACACCACCAGCAGCATGTTGCCCACAAGAGGGGGGTGGGTTGGGGGGGCAAGCAGGAGAGGACAAGTTGTTCTTCTATTGTTATGTACTGAGGCTTTATAGTGTTTGAAAGAATGTTCTTTCAAGTTCATATAAGAATGTAGCATTTTATTCCAAAGTGTAGTAATTCTTTGTTTTCTCACAGCAGGGTGACCGCACTACAAGGCTGCAATTTTTATTTGCCCATCAAGTGGGCTTTTGGTGGAAATGAAATCCCACCAGCAGCATGATGCCAACGAGAGGGGGGTGGGATGGGGGGGCGAGCAGGAGAGGACAAGTTGTTCTTCTATTGTTATGTACTCAGGCTTTATCGTGTTTGAAAGAATGTTCTTTCAAGTTCATATAAGAATGTAGCATTTTATTTCCAAAGTGTAGTAATTCTTTGTTTTCTCACAGCAGGGTGATCGCACTGCAAGGCTGCAATTTTTATTTGCCCATCAAGTGGGCTTTTGGTGGAAATGACACACCACCAGCAGCATGTTGCCCACAAGAGGGGGGTGGGTTGGGGGGGCGAGCAGGAGGGGGCAAGTTGTTCTTCTATTGTTATGTACTCAGGCTTTATAGTGTTTGAAAGAATGTTCTTTCAAGTTCATATAAGAATGTAGCATTTTATTTCCAAAGTGTAGTAATTCTTTGTTTTCTCACAGCAGGGTGATCGCACTACAAGGCTGCAATTTTTATTTGCCCATCAAGCGGGCTTTTGGTGGAAATGACACACCACCAGCAGCATGTTGCCCACGAGAGGGGGGTGGGATGGGGGAGGGGCGAGCAAGAGAGGACAAGTTGTTGGTATGTACTCAGGCTTTATAGTGTTTGAAAGAATGTTCTTTCAAGTTCATATAAGAATGTAGCATTTTATTTCCAAAGTGTAGTAATTCTTTGTTTTCTCACAGCAGGGTGATCGCACTACAAGGCTGCAATTTTTATTTGCCCATCAAGTGGGCTTTTGGTGGAAATGACACACCACCAGCAGCATGATGCCAACGAGAGGGGGGTGGGATGGGGGGGCGAGCAGGAGAGGACAAGTTGTTCTTCTATTGTTATGTACTCAGGCTTTATAGTGTTTGAAAGAATGTTTTTTCAAGTTCATATAAGAATGTAGCATTTTATTTCCAAAGTGTAGTAATTCTTTGTTTTCTCACAGCAGGGTGATCGCACTGCAAGGCTGCAATTTTCATTTGCCCATCAAGTGGGCTTTTGGTGGAAATGACACACCACCAGCAGCATGTTGCCCACAAGAGGGGGGTGGGTTGGGGGGGCAAGCAGGAGAGGACAAGTTGTTCTTCTATTGTTATGTACTGAGGCTTTATAGTGTTTGAAAGAATGTTCTTTCAAGTTCATATAAGAATGTAGCATTTTATTTCCAAAGTGTAGTAATTCTTTGTTTTCTCACAGCAGGGTGACCGCACTACAAGGCTGCAATTTTTATTTGCCCATCAAGTGGGCTTTTGGTGGAAATGAAATCCCACCAGCAGCATGATGCCAACGAGAGGGGGGGTGGGATGGGGGGGCGAGCAGGAGAGGACAAGTTGTTCTTCTATTGTTATGTACTCAGGCTTTATCGTGTTTGAAAGAATGTTCTTTCAAGTTCATATAAGAATGTAGCATTTTATTTCCAAAGTGTAGTAATTCTTTGTTTTCTCACAGCAGGGTGATCGCACTGCAAGGCTGCAATTTTTATTTGCCCATCAAGTGGGCTTTTGGTGGAAATGACACACCACCAGCAGCATGTTGCCCACAAGAGGGGGGGTGGGTTGGGGGGGCGAGCAGGAGGGGGCAAGTTGTTCTTCTATTGTTATGTACTCAGGCTTTATAGTGTTTGAAAGAATGTTCTTTCAAGTTCATATAAGAATGTAGCATTTTATTTCCAAAGTGTAGTAATTCTTTGTTTTCTCACAGTAGGGTGATCGCACTACAAGGCTGCAATTTTTATTTGCCCATCAAGCGGGCTTTTGGTGGAAATGACACACCACCAGCAGCATGTTGCCCACGAGAGGGGGGTGGGATGGGGGAGGGGCGAGCAAGAGAGGACAAGTTGTTGGTATGTACTCAGGCTTTATAGTGTTTGAAAGAATGTTCTTTCAAGTTCATATAAGAATGTAGCATTTTATTTCCAAAGTGTAGTAATTCTTTGTATTCTCACAGCAGGGTGATCGCACTACAAGGCTGCAATTTTTATTTGCCCATCAAGCGGGCTTTTGGTGGAAATGACACACCACCAGCAGCATGTTGCTCACGAGAGGGGGGTGGGATGGGGGGGGGCGAGCAGGAGAGGACAAGTTGTTCTTCTATTGTTATGTACTCAGGCTTTATAGTGTTTGAAAGAATGTTCTTTCAAGTTCATATAAGAATGTAGCATTTTATTTCCAAAGTGTAGTAATTCTTTGTTTTCTCACAGCAGGGTGATCGCACTACAAGGCTGCAATTTTTATTTGCCCATCAAGTGGGCTTTTGGTGGAAATGACACACCACCAGCAGCATGATGCCCACGAGAGGGGGGTGGGATGGGGGGGCGAGCAGGAGAGGACAAGTTGTTCTTCTATTGTTATGTACTCAGGCTTTATAGTGTTTGAAAGAATGTTCTTTCAAGTTCATATAAGAATGTAGCATTTTATTTCCAAAGTGTAGTAATTCTTTGTTTTCTCACAGCAGGGTGATCGCACTACAAGGCTGCAATTTTTATTTGCCCATCAAGTGGGCTTTTGGTGGAAATGACACACCACCAGCAGCATGTTGTCCACGAGAGGGGGATGGGATGGGGGGGCGAGCAGGAGAGGACAAGTTGTTCTTCTATTGGTATGTACTCAGGCTTTATAGTATTTGAAAGAATGTTCTTTCAAGTTCATATAAGAATGTAGCATTTTATTTCCAAAGTGTAGGAATTCTTAGTTTTCTCACAGCAGGGTGATCGCACTACAAGGCTGCAATTTTTATTTGCCCATCAAGTGGGCTTTTGGTGGAAATGACACACCACCAGCAGCATGATGCCCACGAGAGGGGGGTGGGATGGGGGGGCGAGCAGGAGAGGACAAGTTGTTCTTCTATTGTTATGTACTCAGGCTTTATAGTGTTTGAAAGAATGTTCTTTCAAGTTCATATAAGAATGTAGCATTTTATTTCCAAAGTGTAGTAATTCTTTGTTTTCTCACAGCAGGGTGATCGCACTACAAGGCTGCAATTTTTATTTGCCCATCAAGTGGGCTTTTGGTGGAAATGACACAACACCAGCAGCATGTTGCCCACGAGAGGGGGGTGGGATGGGGGGGCGAGCAGGAGAGGACAAGTTGTTCTTCTATTGTTATGTACTCAGGCTTTATAGTGTTTGAATGAATGTTCTTTCAAGTTCATATAAGAATGTAGCATTTTATTTCCAAAGTGTAGTAATTCTTTGTTTTCTCACAGCAGGGTGATCGCACTACAAGGCTGCAATTTTTATTTGCCCATCAAGTGGGCTTTTGGTGGAAATGACACACCACCAGCAGCATGTTGTCCACGAGAGGGGGATGGGACGGGGGGGCGAGCAGGAGAGGACAAGTTGTTCTTCTATTGGTATGTACTCAGGCTTTATAGTGTTTGAAAGAATGTTCTTTCAAGTTCATATAAGAATGTAGCATTTTATTTCCAAAGTGTAGTAATTCTTTGTTTTCTCACAGCAGGGTGATCGCACTACAAGGCTGCAATTTTTATTTGCCCATCAAGTGGGCTTTTGGTGGAAATGACACAACACCAGCAGCATGTTGCCCACGAGAGGGGAGTGGGATGGGGGGGCGAGCAGGAGAGGACAAGTTGTTCTTCTATTGTTATGTACTCAGGCTTTATAGTGTTTGAAAGAATGTTCTTTCAAGTTCATATAAGAATGTAGCATTTTATTTCCAAAGTGTAGTAATTCTTTGTTTTCTCACAGCAGGGTGATCGCACTACAAGGCTGCAATTTTTATTTGCCCATCAAGTGGGCTTTTGGTGGAAATGACACACCACCAGCAGCATGTTGTCCACGAGAGGGGGATGGGACGGGGGGGGCGAGCAGGAGAGGACAAGTTGTTCTTCTGTTGGTATGTACTCAGGCTTTATAGTATTTGAAAGAATGTTCTTTCAAGTTCATATAAGAATGTAGCATTTTATTTCCAAAGTGTAGTAATTCTTTGTTTTCTCACAGCAGGGTGATAGCACTACAAGGCTGCAATTTTTATTTGCCCATCAAGTGGGCTTTTGGTGGAAATGACACACCACCAGCAGCATGATGCCCACGAGAGGGGGTGGGATCGGGGGGCGAGCAGGAGAGGACAAGTTGTTCTTCTATTGTTATGTACTCAGGCTTTATAGTGTTTGAATGAATGTTCTTTCAAGTTCATATAAGAATGTACCATTTTATTTCCAAAGTGTAGTAATTCTTTGTTTTCTCACAGCAGGGTGATCGCACTACAAGGCTGCAATTTTTATTTGCCCATCAAGTTTGCTTTTGGTGGAAATGACACACCACCAGCAGCATGTTGCCCACGAGAGGGGGGTGGGATGGGGGGGGCGAGCAGGAGAGGACAAATTGTTCTTCTATTGTTATGTACTCAGGCTTTATAGTGTTTGAAAGAATGTTCTTTCAAGTTCATATAAGAATGTAGCATTTTATTCCAAAGTGTAGTAATTCTTTGTTTTCTCACAGCAGGGTGATCGCACTACAAGGCTGCAATTTTTATTTGCCCATCAAGTGGGCTTTTGGTGGAAATGACACACCACCAGCAGCATGTTGTCCACGAGAGGGGGATGCGACGGGGGGGGCGAGCAGGAGAGGACAAGTTGTTCTTCTATTGGTATGTACTCAGGCTTTATAGTGTTTGAAAGAATGTTCTTTCAAGTTCATATAAGAATGTAGCATTTTATTTCCAAAGTGTAGTAATTCTTTGTTTTCTCACAGCAGGGTGATCGCACTACAAGGCTGCAATTTTTATTTGCCCATCAAGTGGGCTTTTGGTGGAAATGACACAACACCAGCAGCATGTTGCCCACGAGAGGGGGGTGGGATGGGGGGGCGAGCAGGAGAGGGACAAGTTGTTCTTCTATTGTTATGTACTCAGGCTTTATAGTGTTTGAAAGAATGTTCTTTCAAGTTCATATAAGAATGTAGCATTTTATTTCCAAAGTGTAGTAATTCTTTGTTTTCTCACAGCAGGGTGATCGCACTACAAGGCTGCAATTTTTATTTGCCCATCAAGTGGGCTTTTGGTGGAAATGACACACCACCAGCAGCATGTTGTCCACGAGAGGGGGATGGGACGGGGGGGCGAGCAGGAGAGGACAAGTTGTTCTTCTATTGGTATGTACTCAGGCTTTATAGTATTTGAAAGAATGTTCTTTCAAGTTCATATAAGAATGTAGCATTTTATTTCCAAAGTGTAGTAATTCTTTGTTTTCTCACAGCAGGGTGATAGCACTACAAGGCTGCAATTTTTATTTGCCCATCAAGTGGGCTTTTGGTGGAAATGACACACCACCAGCAGCATGATGCCCACGAGAGGGGGTGGGATCGGGGGGCGAGCAGGAGAGGACAAGTTGTTCTTCTATTGTTATGTACTCAGGCTTTATAGTGTTTGAATGAATGTTCTTTCAAGTTCATATAAGAATGTAGCATTTTATTTCCAAAGTGTAGTAATTCTTTGTTTTCTCACAGCAGGGTGATCGCACTACAAGGCTGCAATTTTTATTTGCCCATCAAGTGGGCTTTTGGTGGAAATGACACACCACCAGCAGCATGTTGCACACGAGAGGGGGGTGGGATGGGGGGGGGGGGGCGAGCAGGGGAGGACAAATTGTTCTTCTATTGTTATGTACTCAGGCTTTATAGTGTTTGAAAGAATGTTCTTTCAAGTTCATATAAGAATGTAGCATTTTATTTCCAAAGTGTAGTAATTCTTTGTTTTCTCACAGCAGGGTGATCGCACTACAAGGCTGCAATTTTTATTTGCCCATCAAGTGGGCTTTTGGTGGAAATGACACACCACCAGCAGCATGTTGTCCACGAGAGGGGGGATGGGACGGGGGGGCGAGCAGGAGAGGACAAGTTGTTCTTCTATTGTTATGTACTCAGGCTTTATAGTGTTTGAAAGAATGTTCTTTCAAGTTCATATAGAATGTAGCATTTTATTTCCAAAGTGTAGTAATTCTTTGTTTTCTCACAGCAGGGTGATCGCACTACAAGGCTGCATTTTTTATTTGCCCATCAAGTGGGCTTTTGGTGGAAATGACACACCACCAGAAGCATGTTGCCCACGAGAGGGGGGTGGGATGGGGGGGGCGAGCAGGAGAGGACAAGTTGTTCTTCTATTGTTATGTACTCAGGCTTTATAGTGTTTGAAAGAATGTTCTTTCAAGTTCATATAAGAATGTAGCATTTTAAGTGTAGTAATTCTTTGTTTTCTCACAGCAGGGTGATCGCACTACAAGGCTGAATTTTTTATTTGCCCATCAAGTGGACTTTTGGTGGAAATGACACACCACCAGCAGCATGTTGCCCCACGAGATGGGGGTGGGATTGGGGGGGCGAGCAGGAGAGGACAAGTTGTTCTTCTATTGTTATGTACTCAGGCTTTATAGTGTTTGAAAGAATGTTCTTTCAAGTTCATATAAGAATGTAGCATTTTATTTCCAAAGTGTAGTAATTCTTTGTTTTCTCACAGCAGGGTGATCGCACTACAAGGCTGCATTTTTTATTTGCCCATCAAGTGGGCTTTTGGTGGAAATGACACACCACCAGCAGCATGTTGCCCACGAGAGGGGGGTGGGATGGGGGGGGCGAGCAGGAGAGGACAAGTTGTTCTTCTATTGTTATGTACTCAGGCTTTATAGTGTTTGAAAGAATGTTCTTTCAAGTTCATATAAGAATGTAGCATTTTATTTCCAAAGTGTAGTAATCCTTTGTTTTCTCACAGCAGGGTGATCGCACTACAAGGCCTGCATTTTTTATTTGCCCATCAAGTGGGCTTTTGGTGGAAATGACACACCACCAGCAGCATGTTGTCCACGAGAGGGGGATGGGACGGGGGGGGCGAGCAGGAGAGGACAAGTTGTTCTTCTATTGTTATGTACTCAGGCTTTATAGTGTTTGAAAGAATGTTCTTTCAAGTTCATATAAGAATGTAGCATTTTATTTCCAAAGTGTAGTAATTCTTTGTTTTCTCACAGCAGGGTGATCGCACTACAAGGCTGCATTTTTTATTTGCCCATCAAGTGGGCTTTTGGTGGAAATGACACACCACCAGAAGCATGTTGCCCACGAGAGGGGGGTTGGATGGGGGGGCGTGCAGGAGAGGACAAGTTGTTCCTTCTATTGTTATGTACTCAGGCTTTATAGTGTTTGAAAGAATGTTCTTTCAAGTTCATATAAGAATGTAGCATTTTATTACCAAAGTGTAGTAATTCTTTGTTTTCTCACAGCAGGGTGATCGCACTACAAGGCTGCAATTTTTATTTGCCCATCATGTGGACTTTTGGTGTAAATGACACACCACCAGCAGCAAGTTGCCCACGAGAGGGGGGTGGGATGGGGGGGCGAGCAGGAGAGGACAAGTTGTTCTTCTATTGTTAAGTACTCAGGCTTTGTAGTGTTTGAAAGAATGTTCTTTTAAGTTCATATAAGAATGTAGCATTTTATTTCCAAAGTGTAGTAATTCTTTGTTTTCTCACAGCAGGTTGATCGCACTACAAGGCTGCAATTTTTATTTGCCCATCAAGTGGGCTTTTGGTGGAAATGACACACCACCAGCAGCATGATGCCCACGAGAGGGGGGGTGGGATGGGGGGGCGAGCAGGAGAGGACAAGTTGTTCTTCTATTGTTATGTACTCAGGCTTTATAGTGTTTGAAAGAATGTTCTTTCAAGTTCATATAAGAATGTAGCATTTTATTTCCAAAGTGTAGTAATTCTTTGTTTTCTCAGAGCAGGGTGATCGCACTACAAGTCAGCAATTTTTATTTGCCCATCAAGTGGGCTTTTGGTGGAAATGACACACCACCAGCAGCATGTTGTCCACGAGAGGGGGATGGGACGGGGGGGGCGAGCAGGAGAGGACAAGTTGTTCTTCTATTGTTATGTACTCAGGCTTTATAGTGTTTGAAAGAATGTTCTTTCAAGTTCATATAAGAATGTAGCATTTTATTTCCAAAGTGTAGTAATTCTTTGTTTTCTCACAGCAGGGTGATCGCACTACAATTCTGCAATTTTTATTTGCCCATCAAGTGGGCTTTTGGTGGAAATGACACACCACCAGCAGCATGTTGCCCACGAGAGGGGGGTGGGATGGGGGGGCGAGCAGGAGAGGACAAGTTGTTCTTCTATTGTTATGTACTCAGGCTTTATAGTGTTTGAAAGAATGTTCTTTCAAGTTCATATAAGAGTGTAGCATATTATTTCCAAAGTGTAGTAATTCTTTGTTTTCTCACAGCAGGGTGATCGCACTACAAGGCTGCAATTTTTATTTGCCCATCAAGTGGGCTTTTGGTGGAAATGACACCCCACCAGCAGCATGATGCCCACGAGAGGGGGGTGGGATGGGGGGGGCGAGCAGGAGAGGACAAGTTGTTCTTCTATTGTTATGTACTCAGGCTTTATAGTGTTTGAAAGAATGTTCTTTCAAGTTCATATAAGAATGTAACATTTTATTTCCAAAGTGTAGTAATTCTTTGTTTTCTCACAGCAGGGTGATCGCACTACAAGGCTGCAATTTTTATTTGCCCATCAAGTGGGCTTTTGGTGGAAATGACACACCACCAGCAGCACGTTGTCCACGAGAGGGGGATGGGACGGAGGGGCGAGCAGGAGAGGACAAGTTGTTCTTCTATTGGTATGTACTCAGGCTTTATAGTGTTTGAAAGAATGTTCTTTCAAGTTCATATAAGAATGTAGCATTTTATTACCAAAGTGTAGTAATTCTTTGTTTTCTCACAGCAGGGTGATCGCACTACAAGGCTGCAATTTTTATTTACCCATCAAGTGGGCTTTTGGTGGAAATGACACACCACCAGATGCATGTTGCCCACGAGAGGGGGGTGGGATGGGGGGGCGAGCAGGAGAGGACAAGTTGTTCTTCTATTGTTATGTACTCAGGCTTTATAGTGTTTGAAAGAATGTTCTATCAAGTTCATATAAGAATGTAGCATTTTATTTCCAAAGTGTAGTAATTCTTTGTTTTCTCACAGCAGGGTGATCGCACTACAAGGCTGCAATTTTTATTTGCCCATCAAGTGGGCTTTTGGTGGAAATGACACACCACCAGCAGCATGTTGCCCACAAGAGGGGGGTGGGTTGGGGGGGCGAGCAGGAGAGGACAAGTTGTTCTTCTATTGTTATGTACTCAGTCTTTATAGTGTTTGAAAGAATGTTCTTTCAAGTTCATATAAGAATGTAGCATTTTATTTCCAAAGTGTAGTAATTCTTTGTTTTCTCACAGCAGGCTGATCGCACTACAAGGCTGCAATTTTTATTTGCCCATCAAGTGGGCTTTTGGTGGAAATGACACACCACCAGCAGCATGATGCCCACGAGAGGGGGGTGGGATCGGGGGGGCGAGCAGGAGAGGACAAGTTGTTCTTCTATTGTTATGTACTCAGGCTTTATAGTGTTTGAATGAATGTTCTTTCAAGTTCATATAAGAATGTAGCATTTTATTTCCAAAGTGTAGTAATTCTTTTTTTTCTCACAGCAGGGTGATCGCACTACAAGGCTGCAATTTTTATTTGCCCATCAAGTGGGCTTTTGGTGGAAATGACACACCACCAGCAGCATGTTGCCCACGAGAGGGGGGTGGGATGGGGTGGGCGAGCAGGAGAGGTCAAATTGTTCTTCTATTGTTATGTACTCAGGCTTTAAAGTGTTTGAAAGAATGTTCTTTCAAGTTCATATAAGAATGTAGCATTTTATTTCCAAAGTGTAGTAATTCTTTGTTTTCTCACAGCAGGGTGATCGCACTACAAGGCTGCAATTTTTATTTGCCCATCAAGTGGGCTTTTGGTGGAAATGACACACCACCAGCAGCATGTTGCCCACAAGAGGGGGGTGGGATGGGGGGGCGAGCAGGAGAGGACAAGTTGTTCTTCTATTGTTATGTACTCAGGCTTTATAGTGTTTGAAAGAATGTTCTTTCAAGTTCATATAAGAATGTAGCATTTTATTGCCAAAGTGTAGTAATTCTTTGTTTTCTCACAGCAGGTTGATCGCACTACAAGGCTGCAATTTTTATTTGCCCATCAAGTGGGCTTTTGGTGGAAATGACACACCACCAGCAGCATGTTGTCCACGAGAGGGGGATGGGACGGGGGGGGCGAGCAGGAGAGGACAAGTTGTTCTTCTATTGGTATGTACTCAGGCTTTATAGTGTTTGAAAGAATGTTCTTTCAAGTTCATATAAGAATGTAGCATTTTATTTCCAAAGTGTAGTAATTCTTTGTTTTCTCACAGCAGGGTGATCGCACTACAAGGCTGCAATTTTTATTTACCCATCAAGTGGGCTTTTGGTGGAAATGACACACCACCAGATGCATGTTGCCCACGAGAGGGGGGTGGGATGGGGGGGCGAGCAGGAGAGGACAAGTTGTTCTTCTATTGTTATGTACTCAGGCTTTATAGTGTTTGAAAGAATGTTCTTTCAAGTTCATATAAGAATGTAGCATTTTATTTCCAAAGTGTAGTAATTCTTTGTTTTCTCACAGCAGGGTGGTCGCACTACAAGGCTGCAATTTTTATTTGCTTATCAAGTGGGCTTTTGGTGGAAATGACACACCACCAGCAGCATGTTGCCCACAAGAGGGGGGTGGGTTGGGGGGGCGAGCAGGAGAGGACAAGTTGTTCTTCTATTGTTATGTACTCAGGCTTTATAGTGTTTGAAAGAATGTTCTTCCAAGTTCATATAAGAATGTAGCATTTTATTTCCAAAGTGTAGTAATTCTTTGTTTTCTCACAGCAGGCTGATCGCACTACAAGGCTGCAATTTTTATTTGCCCATCAAGTGGGCTTTTGGTGGAAATGACACACCACCAGCAGCATGATGCCCACGAGAGGGGGGGTGGGATCGGGGGGCGAGCAGGAGAGGACAAGTTGTTCTTCTATTGTTATGTACTCAGGCTTTATAGTGTTTGAATGAATGTTCTTTCAAGTTCATATAAGAATGTAGCATTTTATTTCCAAAGTGTAGTAATTCTTTGTTTTCTCACAGCAGGGTGATCGCACTACAAGGCTGCAATTTTTATTTGCCCATCAAGTGGGCTTTTGGTGGAAATGACACACCACCAGCAGCATGTTGCCCACGAGAGGGGGGTGGGATGGGGGGGGCGAGCAGGAGAGGTCAAATTGTTCTTCTATTGTTATGTACTCAGGCTTTAAAGTGTTTGAAAGAATGTTCTTTCAAGTTCATGTAAGAATGTAGCATTTTATTTCCAAAGTGTAGTAATTCTTTGTTTTCTCACAGCAGTGTGATCACACTACAAGGCTGCAATTTTTATTTACCCTTTAATTGGGCTTTTGGTGGAAATGACACACCACCAGATGCATGTTGCCCACGAGAGGGGGGTGGGATGGGGGGGGCGAGCAGGAGAGGACAAGTTGTTCTTCTATTGTTATGTACTCAGGCTTTATAGTGTTTGAAAGAATGTTCTTTCAAGTTCATATAAGAATGTAGCATTTGTATTACCAAAGTGTAGTAATTCTTTGTTTTCTCACAGCAGGGTGATCGCACTACAAGGCTGCAATTTTTATTTGCCCATCATGTGGACTTTTGGTGTAAATGACACACCACCAGCAGCAAGTTGCCCACGAGAGGGGGGTGGGATGGGGGGGGCGAGCAGGAGAGGACAAGTTGTTCTTCTATTGTTAAGTACTCAGGCTTTGTAGTGTTTGAAAGAATGTTCTTTTAAGTTCATATAAGAATGTAGCATTTTATTTCCAAAGTGTAGTAATTCTTTGTTTTCTCACAGCAGGTTGATCGCACTACAAGGCTGCAATTTTTATTTGCCCATCAAGTGGGCTTTTGGTGGAAATGACACACCACCAGCAGCATGATGCCCACGAGAGGGGGGTGGGGTGGGGGGGCGAGCAGGAGAGGACAAGTTGTTCTTCTATTGTTATGTACTCAGGCTTTATAGTGTTTGAAAGAATGTTCTTTCAAGTTCATATAAGAATGTAGCATTTTATTTCCAAAGTGTAGTAATTCTTTGTTTTCTCAGAGCAGGGTGATCGCACTACAAGTCAGCAATTTTTATTTGCCCATCAAGTGGGCTTTTGGTGGAAATGACACACCACCAGCAGCATGTTGTCCACGAGAGGGGGATGGGACGGGGGGGGCGAGCAGGAGAGGACAAGTTGTTCTTCTATTGTTATGTACTCAGGCTTTATAGTGTTTGAAAGAATGTTCTTTCAAGTTCATATAAGAAAGTAGCATTTTATTTCCAAAGTGAAGTAATTCTTTGTTTTCTCACAGCAGGGTGATCGCACTACAAGGCTGCAATTTTTATTTGCCCATCAAGCGGGCTTTTGGTGGAAATGACACACCACCAGCAGCATGTTGCCCACGAGAGGGGGGTGGGATGGGGGGGCGAGCAGGAGAGGACAAGTTGTTCTTCTATTGTTATGTACTCAGGCTTTATAGTGTTTGAAAGAATGTTCTTTCAAGTTCATATAAGAGTGTAGCATATTATTTCCAAAGTGTAGTAATTCTTTGTTTTCTCACAGCAGGGTGATCGCACTACAAGGCTGCAATTTTTATTTGCCCATCAAGTGGGCTTTTGGTGGAAATGACACCCCACCAGCAGCATGATGCCCACGAGAGGGGGGTGGGATGGGGGGGCGAGCAGGAGAGGACAAGTTGTTCTTCTATTGTTATGTACTCAGGCTTTATAGTGTTTGAAAGAATGTTCTTTCAAGTTCATATAACAATGTAACATTTTATTTCCAAAGTGTAGTAATTCTTTGTTTTCTCACAGCAGGGTGATCGCACTACAAGGCTGCAATTTTTATTTGCCCATCAAGTGGGCTTTTGGTGGAAATGACACACCACCAGCAGCACGTTGTCCACGAGAGGGGGATGGGACGGAGGGGCGAGCAGGAGAGGACAAGTTGTTCTTCTATTGGTATGTACTCAGGCTTTATAGTGTTTGAAAGAATGTTCTTTCAAGTTCATATAAGAATGTAGCATTTTATTACCAAAGTGTAGTAATTCTTTGTTTTCTCACAGCAGGGTGATCGCACTACAAGGCTGCAATTTTTATTTACCCATCAAGTGGGCTTTTGGTGGAAATGACACACCACCAGATGCATGTTGCCCACGAGAGGGGGGTGGGATGGGGGGGCGAGCAGGAGAGGACAAGTTGTTCTTCTATTGTTATGTACTCAGGCTTTATAGTGTTTGAAAGAATGTTCTTTCAAGCTCATATAAGAATGTAGCATTTTATTTCCAAAGTGTAGTAATTCTTTGTTTTCTCACAGCAGGGTGATCGCACTACAAGGCTGCAATTTTTATTTGCCCATCAAGTGGGCTTTTGGTGGAAATGACACACCACCAGCAGCATGTTGCCCACAAGAGGGGGGTGAGTTGGGGGGGGCGAGCAGGAGAGGACAAGTTGTTCTTCTATTGTTATGTACTCAGGGTTTATAGTGTTTGAAAGAATGTTCTTTCAAGTTCATATAAGAATGTAGCATTTTATTTCCAAAGTGTAGTAATTCTTTGTTTTCTCACAGCAGGCTGATCGCACTACAAGGCTGCAATTTTTATTTGCCCATCAAGTGGGCTTTTGGTGGAAATGACACACCACCAGCAGCATGATGCCCACGAGAGGGGGGTGGGATCGGGGGGCGAGCAGGAGAGGATAAGTTGTTCTTCTATTGTTATGTACTCAGGCTTTATAGTGTTTGAATGAATGTTCTTTCAAGTTCATATAAGAATGTAGCATTTTATTTCCAAAGTGTAGTAATTCTTTGTTTTCTCACAGCAGGGTGATCGCACTACAAGGCTGCAATTTTTATTTGCCCATCAAGTGGGCTTTTGGTGGAAATGACACACCACCAGCAGCATGTTGCCCACGAGAGGGGGGTGGGATGGGGGGGGGGCGAGCAGGGAGAGGTCAAATTGTTCTTCTATTGTTATGTACTCAGGCTTTAAAGTGTTTGAAAGAATGTTCTTTCAAGTTCATATAAGAATGTAGCATTTTTATTTCCAAAGTGTAGTAATTCTTTGTTTTCTCACAGCAGGGTGATCGCACTACAAGGCTGCAATTTTTATTTGCCCATCAAGTGGGCTTTTGGTGGAAATGACACACCACCAGCCGCATGTTGCCCACAAGAGGGGGGGTGGGATGGGGGGGCGGAGCAGGAGAGGACAAGTTGTTCTTCTATTGTTATGTACTCAGGCTTTATAGTGTTTGAAAGAATGTTCTTTCAAGTTCATATAAGAATGTAGCATTTTATTTCCAAAGTGTAGTAATTCTTTATTTTCTCACAGCAGGGTGATCGCACTACAAGGCTGCAATTTTTATTTGCCCAATCAAGTGGGCTTTTGGTGGAAATGACACACCACCAGCAGCATGATGCCCACGAGAGGGGGGTGGGATGGGGGGGGCGAGCAGGAGAGGACAAATTGTTCTTCTATTGTTATTGTACTCAGGCTTTATAGTGTTTGAAAGAATGTTCTTTCAAGTTCATATAAGAAATCGTAGCATTTTATTTCCAAAGTGTAGTAATTCTTTGTTTTCTCACAGCAGGGTGATCGCACTACAAGGCTGCATTTTTTATTTGCCCATCAAGTGGGCTTTTGGTGGAAATGACACACCACCAGAAGCATGTTGCCCACGAGAGGGGGGGTGGGATGGGGGGGGCGTGCAGAGAGGACAAGTTGTTCCTTCTATTGTTATGTACTCAGGCTTTATAGTGTTTGAAAGAATGTTCTTTCAAGTTTCATATAAGAATGTAGCATTTTATTACCAAAGTGTAGTAATTCTTTGTTTTTCTCACAGCAGGGTGATCGCACTACAAGGCTGCAATTTTTATTTGCCCATCATGTGGACTTTTGGTGTAAATGGACACACCACCAGCAGCAAGTTGCCACGAGAGGGGGGTGGGATGGGGGGGCGAGCAGGAGAGGACAAGTTGTTCTTCTATTGTTAAGTACTCAGGCTTTGTAGTGTTTGAAAGAATGTTCTTTTAAGTTCATATAAGAATGTAGCATTTTATTTCCAAAGTGTAGTAATTCTTTGTTTTCTCACAGCAGGTTGATCGCACTACAAGGCTGCAATTTTTATTTGCCCATCAAGTGGGCTTTTGGTGGAAATGACACACCACCAGCAGCATGATGCCCACGAGAGGGGGGTGGGATGGGGGGGCGAGCAGGAGAGGACAAGTTGTTCTTCTATTGTTATGTACTCAGGCTTTATAGTGTTTGAAAGAATGTTCTTTCAAGTTCATATAAGAATGTAGCATTTTATTTCCAAAGTGTAGTAATTCTTTGTTTTCTCAGAGCAGGGTGATCGCACTACAAGTCAGCAATTTTTATTTGCCCATCAAGTGGGCTTTTGGTGGAAATGACACACCACCAGCAGCATGTTGTCCACGAGAGGGGGGATGGGACGGGGGGGCGAGCAGGAGAGGACAAGTTGTTCTTCTATTGTTATGTACTCAGGCTTTATAGTGTTTGAAAGAATGTTCTTTCAAGTTCATATAAGAATGTAGCATTTTATTTCCAAAGTGTAGTAATTCTTTGTTTTCTCACAGCAGGGTGATCGCACTACAATTCTGCAATTTTTATTTGCCCATCAAGTGGGCTTTTGGTGGAAATGACACACCACCAGCAGCATGTTGCCCACGAGAGGGGGGTGGGATGGGGGGGCGAGCAGGAGAGGACAAGTTGTTCTTCTATTGTTATGTACTCAGGCTTTATAGTGTTTGAAAGAATGTTCTTTCAAGTTCATATAAGAGTGTAGCATATTATTTCCAAAGTGTAGTAATTCTTTGTTTTCTCACAGCAGGGTGATCGCACTACAAGGCTGCAATTTTTATTTGCCCATCAAGTGGGCTTTTGGTGGAAATGACACCCCACCAGCAGCATGATGCCCACGAGAGGGGGGTGGGATGGGGGGGGCGAGCAGGAGAGGACAAGTTGTTCTTCTATTGTTATGTACTCAGGCTTTATAGTGTTTGAAAGAATGTTCTTTCAAGTTCATATAACAATGTAACATTTTATTTCCAAAGTGTAGTAATTCTTTGTTTTCTCACAGCAGGGTGATCGCACTACAATGGCTGCAATTTTTATTTGCCATCAAGTGGGCTTTTGTGGAAATGACACACCACCAGCAGCACGTTGTCCACGAGAGGGGGATGGGACGGAGGGGCGCGAGCAGGAGAGGACAAGTTGTTCTTCTATTGGTATGTACTCAGGCTTTATAGTGTTTGAAAGAATGTTCTTTCAAGTTCATATAAGAATGTAGCATTTTATTACCAAAGTTGTAGTAATTCTTTGTTTTCTCACAGCAGGGTGATCGCACTACAAGGCTGCAATTTTTATTTACCCATCAAGTGGGCTTTTGGTGGAAATGACACACCCACCAGATGCATGTTGCCCACGAGAGGGGTGGGGGTGGGATGGGGGGGCGAGCAGGAGAGGACAAGTTGTTCTTCTATTGTTATGTACTCAGGGCTTTATAGTGTTTGAAAGAATGTTCTTTCAAGTTCATATAAGAATGTAGCATTTTATTTCCAAAGTGTAGTAATTCTTTGTTTTCTCACAGCAGGGGTGATCGCACTACAAGGCTGCAATTTTTATTTGCCCATCAAGTGGGCTTTTGGTGGAAATGACACACCACCAGCAGCATGTTGCCCACAAGAGGGGGGTGGGTTGGGGGGGGCGAGCAGGAGAGGACAAGTTGTTTCTTCTATTGTTATGTACTCAGCGCTTTATAGTGTTTGAAAGAATGTTCTTTCAAGTTCATATAAGAATGTAGCATTTTATTTCCAAAGTGTAGTAATTCTTTGTTTTCTCACAGCAGGCTGATCGCACTACAAGGCTGCAATTTTTATTTGCCCATCAAGTGGGCTTTTGGTGGAAATGACACACCACCAGCAGCATGATGCCCACGAGAGGGGGGTGGGATCGGGGGGGCGGAGCAGGAGAGGACAAGTTGTTCTTCTATTGTTTATGTACTCAGGCTTTATAGTGTTTGAATGAATGTTCTTTCAAGTTCATATAAGAATGTAGCATTTTATTTCCAAAGTGTAGTAATTCTTTTTTTTCTCACAGCAGGGTGATCGCACTACAAGGCTGCAATTTTTATTTGCCCATCAAGTGGGCTTTTGGTGGAAATGACACACCACCAGCAGCATGTTGCCCCACGAGAGGGGGGGTGGGATGGGGGGGGCGAGCAGGAGAGGTCTAATTGTTCTTCTATTGTTATGTACTCAGGCTTTAAAGTGTTTGAAAGAATGTTCTTTCAAGTTCATATAAGAATGTAGCATTTTTATTTCCAAAGTGTAGTAATTCTTTGTTTTCTCACAGCAGGGTGATCGCACTACAAGGCTGCAATTTTTATTTGGCCCATCAAGTGGGCTTTTGGTGGAAATGACACACCACCAGCAGCATGTTGCCCCACAAGAGGGGGTGGGATGGGGGGGCGAGCAGGAGAGGACAAGTTGTTCTTCTATTGTTATGTACTCAGGCTTTATAGTGTTTGAAAGAATGTTCTTTCAAGTTCATATAAGAATGTAGCATTTTATTGCCAAAGTGTAGTAATTCTTTGTTTTCTCACAGCAGGTTTGATCGCACTACAAGGCTGCAATTTTTATTTGCCCATCAAGTGGGGCTTTTGGTGGAAATGACACACCACCAGCAGCATGTTGTCCACGAGAGGGGGATGGGACGGGGGGGGGCGAGCAGGAGAGGACAAGTTGTTCTTCTATTGGTATGTACTCAGGCTTTATAGTGTTTGAAAGAATGTTCTTTCAAGTTCATATAAGAATGTAGCATTTTATTTCCAAAGTGTAGTAATTCTTTGTTTTCTCACAGCAGGGTGATCGCACTACAAGGCTGCAATTTTTATTTACCCATCAAGTGGGCTTTTGGTGGAAATGACACAACCACCAGATGCATGTTGCCCACGAGAGGGGGGTGGGATGGGGGGGCGAGCAGGAGAGGACAAGTTGTTCTTCTATTGTTATGTACTCAGGCTTTATAGTGTTTGAAAGAATGTTCTTTCAAGTTCATATAAGAATGTAGCATTTTATTTTTTATTTCCAAAGTGTAGTAATTCTTTGTTTTCTCACAGCAGGGTGATCGCACTACAAGGCTGCAATTTTTATTTGCTTATCAAGTGGGCTTTTGGTGGAAATGACACACCACCAGCAGCATGTTGCCCACAAGAGGGGGGTGGGTTGGGGGGGCGAGCAGGAGAGGACAAGTTGTTCTTCTATTGTTATGTACTCAGGCTTTATAGTGTTTGAAAGAATGTTCTTTCAAGTTCATATAAGAATGTAGCATTTTATTTCCAAAGTGTAGTAATTCTTTGTTTTCTCACAGCAGGCTGATCGCACTACAAGGCTGCAATTTTTATTTGCCCATCAAGTGGGCTTTTGGTGGAAATGACACACCACCAGCAGCATGATGCCCACGAGAGGGGGGGTGGGATCGGGGGGCGAGCAGGAGAGGACAAGTTGTTCTTCTATTGTTATGTACTCAGGCTTTATAGTGTTTGAATGAATGTTCTTTCAAGTTCATATAAGAATGTAGCATTTTATTTCCAAAGTGTAGTAATTCTTTGTTTTCTCACAGCAGCGTGATCGCACTACAAGGCTGCAATTTTTATTTGCCCATCAAGTGGGCTTTTGGTGGAAATGACACACCACCAGCAGCATGTTGCCCACGAGAGGGGGGTGGGATGGGGGGGGCGAGCAGGAGAGGTCAAATTGTTCTTCTATTGTTATGTACTCAGGCTTTAAAGTGTTTGAAAGAATGTTCTTTCAAGTTCATGTAAGAATGTAGCATTTTATTTCCAAAGTGTAGTAATTCTTTGTTTTCTCACAGCAGTGTGATCACACTACAAGGCTGCAATTTTTATTTACCCTTTAATTGGGCTTTTGGTGGAAATGACACACCACCAGATGCATGTTGCCCACGAGAGGGGGGTGGGATGGGGGGGCGAGCAGGAGAGGACAAGTTGTTCTTCTATTGTTATGTACTCAGGCTTTATAGTGTTTGAAAGAATGTTCTTTCAAGTTCATATAAGAATGTAGCATTTTATTACCAAAGTGTAGTAATTCTTTGTTTTCTCACAGCAGGGTGATCGCACTACAAGGCTGCAATTTTTATTTGCCCATCATGTGGACTTTTGGTGTAAATGACACACCACCAGCAGCAAGTTGCCCACGAGAGGGGGGTGGGATGGGGGGGCGAGCAGGAGAGGACAAGTTGTTCTTCTATTGTTAAGTACTCAGGCTTTGTAGTGTTTGAAAGAATGTTCTTTTACGTTCATATAAGAATGTAGCATTTTATTTCCAAAGTGTAGTAATTCTTTGTTTTCTCACAGCAGGTTGATCGCACTACAAGGCTGCAATTTTTATTTGCCCATCAAGTGGGCTTTTGGTGGAAATGACACACCACCAGCAGCATGATGCCCACGAGAGGGGGGTGGGGTGGGGGGGCGAGCAGGAGAGGACAAGTTGTTCTTCTATTGTTATGTACTCAGGCTTTATAGTGTTTGAAAGAATGTTCTTTCAAGTTCATATAAGAATGTAGCATTTTATTTCCAAAGTGTAGTAATTCTTTGTTTTCTCAGAGCAGGGTGATCGCACTACAAGTCAGCAATTTTTATTTGCCCATCAAGTGGGCTTTTGGTGGAAATGACACACCACCAGCAGCATGTTGTCCACGAGAGGGGGATGGGACGGGGGGGCGAGCAGGAGAGGACAAGTTGTTCTTCTATTGTTATGTACTCAGGCTTTATAGTGTTTGAAAGAATGTTCTTTCAAGTTCATATAAGAATGTAGCATTTTATTTCCAAAGTGTAGTAATTCTTTGTTTTCTCACAGCAGGGTGATCGCACTACAATTCTGCAATTTTTATTTGCCCATCAAGTGGGATTTTGGTGGAAATGACACACCACCAGCAGCATGTTGCCCACGAGAGGGGGGTGGGATGGGGGGGCGAGCAGGAGAGGACAAGTTGTTCTTCTATTGTTATGTACTCAGGCTTTATAGTGTTTGAAAGAATGTTCTTTCAAGTTCATATAAGAGTGTAGCATATTATTTCCAAAGTGTAGTAATTCTTTGTTTTCTCACAGCAGGGTGATCGCACTACAAGGCTGCAATTTTTATTTGCCCATCAAGTGGGCTTTTGGTGGAAATGACACCCCACCAGCAGCATGATGCCCACGAGAGGGGGGTGGGATGGGGGGGCGAGCAGGAGAGGACAAGTTGTTCTTCTATTGTTATGTACTCAGGCTTTATAGTGTTTGAAAGAATGTTCTTTCAAGTTCATATAACAATGTAACATTTTATTTCCAAAGTGTAGTAATTCTTTGTTTTCTCACAGCAGGGTGATCGCACTACAAGGCTGCAATTTTTATTTGCCCATCAAGTGGGCTTTTGGTGGAAATGACACACCACCAGCAGCACGTTGTCCACGAGAGGGGGATGGGACGGAGGGGCGAGCAGGAGAGGACAAGTTGTTCTTCTATTGGTATGTACTCAGGCTTTATAGTGTTTGAAAGAATGTTCTTTCAAGTTCATATAAGAATGTAGCATTTTATTACCAAAGTGTAGTAATTCTTTGTTTTCTCACAGCAGGGTGATCGCACTACAAGGCTGCAATTTTTATTTACCCATCAAGTGGGCTTTTGGTGGAAATGACACACCACCAGATGCATGTTGCCCACGAGAGGGGGGTGGGATGGGGGGGCGAGCAGGAGAGGACAAGTTGTTCTTCTATTGTTATGTACTCAGGCTTTATAGTGTTTGAAAGAATGTTCTTTCAAGTTCATATAAGAATGTAGCATTTTATTTCCAAAGTGTAGTAATTCTTTGTTTTCTCACAGCAGGGTGATCGCACTACAAGGCTGCAATTTTTATTTGCCCATCAAGTGGGCTTTTGGTGGAAATGACACACCACCAGCAGCATGTTGCCCACAAGAGGGGGGTGAGTTGGGGGGGCGAGCAGGAGAGGACAAGTTGTTCTTCTATTGTTATGTACTCAGGGTTTATAGTGTTTGAAAGAATGTTCTTTCAAGTTCATATAAGAATGTAGCATTTTATTTCCAAAGTGTAGTAATTCTTTGTTTTCTCACAGCAGGCTGATCGCACTACAAGGCTGCAATTTTTATTTGCCCATCAAGTGGGCTTTTGGTGGAAATGACACACCACCAGCAGCATGATGCCCACGAGAGGGGGGTGGGATCGGGGGGCGAGCAGGAGAGGATAAGTTGTTCTTCTATTGTTATGTACTCAGGCTTTATAGTGTTTGAATGAATGTTCTTTCAAGTTCATATAAGAATGTAGCATTTTATTTCCAAAGTGTAGTAATTCTTTGTTTTCTCACAGCAGGGTGATCGCACTACAAGGCTGCAATTTTTATTTGCCCATCAAGTGGGCTTTTGGTGGAAATGACACACCACCAGCAGCATGTTGCCCACGAGAGGGGGGTGGGATGGGGGGGGCGAGCAGGAGAGGTCAAATTGTTCTTCTATTGTTATGTACTCAGGCTTTAAAGTGTTTGAAAGAATGTTCTTTCAAGTTCATATAAGAATGTAGCATTTTATTTCCAAAGTGTAGTAATTCTTTGTTTTCTCACAGCAGGGTGATCGCACTACAAGGCTGCAATTTTTATTTGCCCATCAAGTGGGCTTTTGGTGGAAATGACACACCACCAGCAGCATGTTGCCCACAAGAGGGGGGTGGGATGGGGGGGCGAGCAGGAGAGGACAAGTTGTTCTTCTATTGTTATGTACTCAGGCTTTATAGTGTTTGAAAGAATGTTCTTTCAAGTTCATATAAGAATGTAGCATTTTATTTCCAAAGTGTAGTAATTCTTTATTTTCTCACAGCAGGGTGATCGCACTACAAGGCTGCAATTTTTATTTGCCCATCAAGTGGGCTTTTGGTGGAAATGACACACCACCAGCAGCATGATGCCCACGAGAGGGGGGTGGGATGGGGGGGCGAGCAGGAGAGGACAAATTGTTCTTCTATTGTTATGTACTCAGGCTTTATAGTGTTTGAAAGAATGTTCTTTCAAGTTCATATAAGAATGTAGCATTTTATTTCCAAAGTGTAGTAATTCTTTGTTTTCTCACAGCAGGGTGATCGCACTACAAGGCTGCAATTTTTATTTGCCCATCAAGTGGGCTTTTGGTGGAAATGACACACCACCAGCAGCATGTTGCCCACGAGAGGGGGGTGGGATGGGGGGGCAAGCAGGAGCGGACAAGTTGTTCTTCTATTGTTATGTACTCAGGCTTTATAGTGTTTGAAAGAATTTTCTTTCAAATCATATAAGAATGTAGCATTTTATTGCCAAAGTGTAGTAATTCTTTGTTTTCTCACAGCAGGTTGATCGCACTACAAGGCTGCAATTTTTATTTGCCCATCAAGTGGGCTTTTGGTGGAAATGACACACCACCAGCAGCATGTTGTCCACGAGAGGGGGATGGGACGGGGGGGGGCGAGCAGGAGAGGACAAGTTGTTCTTCTATTGGTATGTACTCAGGCTTTATAGTGTTTGAAAGAATGTTCTTTCAAGTTCATATAAGAATGTAGCATTTTATTTCCAAAGTGTAGTAATTCTTTGTTTTCTCACAGCAGGGTGATCGCACTACAAGGCTGCAATTTTTATTTACCCATCAAGTGGGCTTTTGGTGGAAATGACACACCACCAGATGCATGTTGCCCACGAGAGGGGGGTGGGATGGGGGGGCGAGCAGGAGAGGACAAGTTGTTCTTCTATTGTTATGTACTCAGACTTTATAGTGTTTGAAAGAATGTTCTTTCAAGTTCATATAAGAATGTAGCATTTTATTTCCAAAGTGTAGTAATTCTTTGTTTTCTCACAGCAGGGTGATCGCACTACAAGGCTGCAATTTTTATTTGCCCATCAAGTGGGCTTTTGGTGGAAATGACACACCACCAGCAGCATGTTGCCCACAAGAGGGGGGTGGGTTGGGGGGGCGAGCAGGAGAGGACAAGTTGTTCTTCTATTGTTATGTACTCAGGCTTTATAGTGTTTGAAAGAATGTTCTTTCAAGTTCATATAAGAATGTAGCATTTTATTTCCAAAGTGTAGTAATTCTTTGTTTTCTCACAGCAGGCTGATCGCACTACAAGGCTGCAATTTTTATTTGCCCATCAAGTGGGCTTTTGGTGGAAATGACACACCACCAGCAGCATGATGCCCACGAGAGGGGGGGTGGGATCGGGGGGCGAGCAGGAGAGGACAAGTTGTTCTTCTATTGTTATGTACTCAGGCTTTATAGTGTTTGAATGAATGTTCTTTCAAGTTCATATAAGAATGTAGCATTTTATTTCCAAAGTGTAGTAATTCTTTGTTTTCTCACAGCAGGGTGATCGCACTACAAGGCTGCAATTTTTATTTGCCCATCAAGTGGGCTTTTGGTGGAAATGACACACCACCAGCAGCATGTTGCCCACGAGAGGGGGGTGGGATGGGGGGGGCGAGCAGGAGAGGTCAAATTGTTCTTCTATTGTTATGTACTCAGGCTTTAAAGTGTTTGAAAGAATGTTCTTTCAAGTTCATGTAAGAATGTAGCATTTTATTTCCAAAGTGTAGTAATTCTTTGTTTTCTCACAGCAGTGTGATCACACTACAAGGCTGCAATTTTTATTTACCCATTAATTGGGCTTTTGGTGGAAATGACACACCACCAGATGCATGTTGCCCACGAGAGGGGGGTGGGATGGGGGGGCGAGCAGGAGAGGACAAGTTGTTCTTCTATTGTTATGTACTCAGGCTTTATAGTGTTTGAAAGAATGTTCTTTCAAGTTCATATAAGAATGTAGCATTTTATTTCCAAAGTGTAGTAATTCTTTGTTTTCTCACAGCAGGGTGATCGCACTACAAGGCTGCAATTTTTATTTGCCCATCAAGTGGGCTTTTGGTGGAAATGACACACCACCAGCAGCATGTTGCCCACGAGAGGGGGGTGGGATGGGGGGGCGAGCAGGAGAGGACAAGTTGTTCTTCTATTGTTAAGTACTCAGGCTTTGTAGTGTTTGAAAGAATGTTCTTTTAAGTTCATATAAGAATGTAGCATTTTATTTCCAAACTGTAGTAATTCTTTGTTTTCTCACAGCAGGTTGATCGCACTACAAGGCTGCAATTTTTATTTGCCCATCAAGTGGGCTTTTGGTGGAAATGACACACCACCAGCAGCATGATGCCCACGAGAGGGGGGTGGGATGGGGGGGCGAGCAGGAGAGGACAAGTTGTTCTTCTATTTTTATGTACTCAGGCTTTATAGTGTTTGAAAGAATGTTCTTTCAAGTTCATATAAGAATGTAGCATTTTATTTCCAAAGTGTAGTAATTCTTTGTTTTCTCAGAGCAGGGTGATCGCACTACAGGTCAGCAATTTTTATTTGCCCATCAAGTGGGCTTTTGGTGGAAATGACACACCACCAGCGGCATGTTGTCCACGAGAGGGGGATGGGACGGGGGGGGCGAGCAGGAGAGGACAAGTTGTTCTTCTATTGTTATGTACTCAGGCTTTATAGTGTTTGAAAGAATGTTCTTTCAAGTTCATATAAGAATGTAGCATTTTATTTCCAAAGTGTAGTAATTCTTTGTTTTCTCACAGCAGGGTGATCGCACTACAAGGCTGCAATTTTTATTTGCCCATCAAGTGGGCTTTTGGTGGAAATGACACCCCACCGGCAGCATGATGCCCACGAGAGGGGGGTGGGATGGGGGGGCGAGCAGGAGAGGACAAGTTGTTCTTCTATTGTTATGTACTCAGGCTTTATAGTGTTTGAAAGAATGTTCTTTCAAGTTCATATAAGAATGTAGCATTTTATTTCCAAAGTGTAGTAATTCTTTATTTTCTCACAGCAGGGTGATCGCACTACAAGGCTGCAATTTTTATTTGCCCATCAAGTGGGCTTTTGGTGGAAATGACACACCACCAGCAGCATGTTGCCCACGAGAGGGGGGTGGGATGGGGGGGCAAGCAGGAGCGGACAAGTTGTTCTTCTATTGTTATGTACTCAGGCTTTATAGTGTTTGAAAGAATTTTCTTTCAAATCATATAAGAATGTAGCATTTTATTGCCAAAGTGTAGTAATTCTTTGTTTTCTCACAGCAGGTTGATCGCACTACAAGGCTGCAATTTTTATTTGCCCATCAAGTGGGCTTTTGGTGGAAATGACACACCACCAGCAGCATGTTGTCCACGAGAGGGGGATGGGACGGGGGGGGTGAGCAGGAGAGGACAAGTTGTTCTTCTATTGGTATGTACTCAGGCTTTATAGTGTTTGAAAGAATGTTCTTTCAAGTTCATATAAGAATGTAGCATTTTATTTCCAAAGTGTAGTAATTCTTTGTTTTCTCACAGCAGGGTGATCGCACTACAAGGCTGCAATTATTATTTGCCCATCAAGTGGGCTTTTGGTGGAAATGACACACCACCAGCAGCATGTTGCCCACAAGAGGGGGGTGGGTTGGGGGGGCGAGCAGGAGAGGACAAGTTGTTCTTCTATTGTTATGTACTCAGCCTTTATAGTGTTTGAAAGAATGTTCTTTCAAGTTCATATAAGAATGTAGCATTTTATTTCCAAAGTGTAGTAATTCTTTGTTTTCTCACAGCAGGCTGATCGCACTACAAGGCTGCAATTTTTATTTGCCCATCAAGTGGGCTTTTGGTGGAAATGACACACCACCAGCAGCACGATGCCCACGAGAGGGGGGTGGGATCGGGGGGCGAGCAGGAGAGGACAAGTTGTTCTTCTATTGTTATGTACTCAGGCTTTATAGTGTTTGAATGAATGTTCTTTCAAGTTCATATAAGAATGTAGCATTTTATTTCCAAAGTGTAGTAATTCTTTGTTTTCTCACAGCAGGGTGATCGCACTACAAGGCTGCAATTTTTATTTGCCCATCAAGTGGGCTCTTGGTGGAAATGACACACCACCAGCAGCATGTTGCCCACGAGAGGGGGGGTGGGATGGGGGGGGCGAGCAGGAGAGGTCAAATTGTTCTTCTATTGTTATGTACTCAGGCTTTAAAGTGTTTGAAAGAATGTTCTTTCAAGTTCATATCAGAATGTAGCATTTTATTTCCAAAGTGTAGTAATTCTTTGTTTTCTCGCAGCAGGGTGATCACACTACAAGGCTGCAATTTTTATTTACCCATTAATTGGGCTTTTGGTGGAAATGACACACCACCAGATGCATGTTGCCCACGAGAGGGGGGTGGGATGGGGGGGCGAGCAGGAGAGGACAAGTTGTTCTTCTATTGTTATGTACTCAGGCTTTATAGTGTTTGAAAGAATGTTCTTTCAAGTTCATATAAGAATGTAGCATTTTATTTCCAAAGTGTAGTAATTCTTTGTTTTCTCACAGCAGGGTGATCGCACTACAAGGCTGCAATTTTTATTTGCCCATCAAGTGGGCTTTTGGTGGAAATGACACACCACCAGCATCATGTTGCCCACGAGAGGGGGGTGGGATGGGGGGGCGAGCAGGAGAGGACAAGTTGTTCTTCTATTGTTAAGTACTCAGGCTTTGTAGTGTTTGAAAGAATGTTCTTTTAAGTTCATATAAGAATGTAGCATTTTATTTCCAAACTGTAGTAATTCTTTGTTTTCTCACAGCAGGTTGATCGCACTACAAGGCTGCAATTTTTATTTGCCCATCAAGTGGGCTTTTGGTGGAAATGACACACCACCAGCAGCATGATGCCCACGAGAGGGGGGTGGGATGGGGGGGCGAGCAGGAGAGGACAAGTTATTCTTCTATTGTTATGTACTCAGGCTTTATAGTGTTTGAAAGAATGTTCTTTCAAGTTCATATAAGAATGTAGCATTTTATTTCCAAAGTGTAGTAATTCTTTGTTTTCTCAGAGCAGGGTGATCGCACTACAAGTCAGCAATTTTTATTTGCCCATCAAGTGGGCTTTTGGTGGAAATGACACACCACCAGCGGCATGTTGTCCACGAGAGGGGGATGGGACGGGGGGGCGAGCAGGAGAGGACAAGTTGTTCTTCTATTGTTATGTACTCAGGCTTTATAGTGTTTGAAAGAATGTTCTTTCAAGTTCATATAAGAATGTAGCATTTTATTTCCAAAGTGTAGTAATTCTTTGTTTTCTCACAGCAGGGTGATCGCAACACAAGGCTGCAATTTTTATTTGCCCATAAAGTGGGCTTTTGGTGGAAATGACACCCCACCGGCAGCATGATGCCCACGAGAGGGGGGTGGGATGGGGGGGCGAGCAGGAGAGGACAAGTTGTTCTTCTATTGTTATGTACTCAGGCTTTATAGTGTTTGAAAGAATGTTCTTTCAAGTTCATATAAGAATGTAGCATTTTATTACCAAAGTGTAGTAATTCTTTGTTTTCTCACAGCAGGGTGATCGCACTACAAGGCTGCAATTTTTATTTGCCCATCAAGTGGGCTTTTGGTGGAAATGACACACCACCAGCAGCATGTTGCCCACGAGAGGGGGGTGGGATGGGGGGGCGAGCAGGAGAGGACAAGTTGTTCTTCTATTGTTATGTACTCAGGCTTTATAGTGTTTGAAAGAATGTTCTTTCAAGTTCATATAAGAATGTAGCATTTTATTTCCAAAGTGTAGTAATTCTTTATTTTCTCACAGCAGGGTGATCGCACTACAAGGCTGCAATTTTTATTTGCCCATCAAGTGGGCTTTTGGTGGAAATGACACACCACCAGCACCATGATGCCCACGAGAGGGGGGGTGGGATGGGGGGGCGAGCAGGAGAGGACAAATTGTTCTTCTATTGTTATGTACTCAGGCTTTATAGTGTTTGAAAGAATGTTCTTTCAAGTTCATATAAGAATGTAGCATTTTATTTCCAAAGTGTAGTAATTCTTTGTTTTCTCACAGCAGGGTGATCGCACTACAAGGCTGCAATTTTTATTTGCCCATCAAGTGGGCTTTTGGTGGAAATGACACACCACCAGCAGATTGTTGCCCACGAGAGGGGGGTGGGATGGGGGGGCAAGCAAGAGAGGACAAGTTGTTCTTCTATTGTTATGTACTCAGGCTTTTTAGTGTTTCAAAGAATTTTCTTTCAAATCATATAAGAATGTAGCATTTTATTGCCAAAGTGTAGTAATTCTTTGTTTTCTGACAGCAGGTTGATCGCACTACAAGGCTGCAATTTTTATTTGCCCATCAAGTGGGCTTTTGATGGAAATGACACACCACCAGCAGCATGTTGTCCACGAGAGGGGGATGGGACGGGGGGGCGAGCAGGAGAGGACAAGTTGTTCTTCTATTGGTATGTACTCAGGCTTTATAGTGTTTGAAAGAATGTTCTTTCAAGTTCATATAAGAATGAAGCATTTTATTTCCAAAGTGTAGTAATTCTTTGTTTTCTCACAGCAGGGTGATCGCACTACAAGGCTGCAATTTTTATTTACCCATCAAGTGGGCTTTTGGTGGAAATGACACACCACCAGATGCATGTTGCCCACGAGAGGGGGGTGGGATGGGGGGGCGAGCAGGAGAGGACAAGTTGTTCTTCTATTGTTATGTACTCAGGCTTTATAGTGTTTGAAAGAATGTTCTTTCAAGTTCATATAAGAATGTAGCATTTTATTTCCAAAGTGTAGTAATTCTTTGTTTTCTCACAGCAGGGTGATCGCACTACAAGGCTGCAATTTTTATTTGCCCATCAAGTGGGCTTTTGGTGGAAATGACACACCACCAGCAGCATGTTTCCCACAAGAGGGGGGTGGGTTGGGGGGGCGAGCAGGAGAGGACTAGTTGTTCTTCTATTGTTATGTACTCAGGCTTTATAGTGTTTGAAAGAATGTTCTTTCAAGTTCATATAAGAATGTAGCATTTTATTTCCAAAGTGTAGTAATTCTTTGTTTTCTCACAGCAGGGTGATCGCACTACAAGGCTGCAATTTTTATTTGCCCATCAAGTGGGCTTTTGGTGGAAATGACACACCACCAGCAGCATGATGCCCACGAGAGGGGGGTGGGATCGGGGGGCGAGCAGGAGAGGACAAATTGTTCTTCTATTGTTATGTACTCAGGCTTTATAGTGTTTGAATGAATGTTCTTTCAAGTTCATATAAGAATGTAGCATTTTATTTCCAAAGTGTAGTAATTCTTTGTTTTCTCACAGCAGGGTGATCGCATTACAAGGCTGCAATTTTTATTTGCCCATCAAGTGGGCTTATGGTGGAAATGACACACCACCAGCAGCATGTTGCCCACGAGAGGGGGGTGGGATGGGGGGGGGCGAGCAAGAGAGGTCAAATTGTTCTTCTATTGTTATGTACTCAGGCTTTAAAGTGTTTGAAAGAATGGTCTTTCAAGTTCATATAAGAATGTAGCATTTTATTTCCAAAGTGTAGTAATTCTTTGTTTTCTCACAGCAGGGTGATCGCACTACAAGGCTGCAATTTTTATTTACCCATCAAGTGGGCTTTTGGTGGAAATGACACACCACCAGATGCATGTTGCCCACGAGAGGGGGGTGGGATGGGGGGGCGAGCAGGAGAGGACAAGTTGTTCTTCTATTGTTATGTACTCAGGCTTTATAGTGTTTGAAAGAATGTTCTTTCAAGTTCATATAAGAATGTAGCATTTTATTTCCAAAGTGTAGTAATTCTTTGTTTTCTCACAGCAGGGTGATCGCACTACAAGGCTGCAATTTTTATTTGCCCATCAAGTGGGCTTTTGGTGGAAATGACACACCACCAGCAGCATGTTGCCCACAAGAGGGGGTGGGTTGGGGGGGCGAGCAGGAGAGGACAAGTTGTTCTTCTATTGTTATGTACTCAGGCTTTATAGTGTTTGAAAGAATGTTCTTTCAAGTTCATATAAGAATGTAGCATTTTATTTCCAAAGTGTAGTAATTCTTTGTTTTCTCACAGCAGGGTGATCGCACTACAAGGCTGCAATTTTTATTTGCCCATCAAGTGGGCTTTTGGTGGAAATGACACACCACCAGCAGCATGTTGTCCACGAGAGGGGGATGGGACGGGGGGGCGAGCAGGAGAGGACAAGTTGTTCTTCTATTGTTATGTACTCAGGCTTTATAGTGTTTGAAAGAATGTTCTTTCAAGTTCATATAAGAATGTAGCATTTTATTTCCAAAGTGTAGTAATTCTTTGTTTTCTCACAGCAGGGTGATCGCACTACAAGGCTGCAATTTTTATTTGCCCATCAAGTGGGCTTTTGGTGGAAATGACACACCACCAGCAGCATGTTGCCCACGAGAGGAGGGTGGGATGGGGGGGCGCGCAGGAGAGGACAAGTTGTTCTTCTATTGTTATGTACTCAGGCTTTATAGTGTTTGAAAGAATGTTCTTTCAAGTTCATATAAGAATGTAGCATTTTATTTCCAAAGTGTAGTAATTCTTTGTTTTCTCACAGCAGGGTGATCGCACTACAAGGCTGCAATTTTTATTTGCCCATCAAGTGGGCTTTTGGTGGAAATGACACACCACCAGCAGCATGTTGTCCACGAGAGGGGGATGGGACGGAGGGGCGAGCAGGAGAGGACAAGTTGTTCTTCTATTGGTATGTACTCAGGCTTTATAGTGTTTGAAAGAATGTTCTTTCAAGTTCATATAAGAATGTAGCATTTTATTACCAAGTGTAGTAATTCTTTGTTTTCTCACAGCAGGGTGATCGCACTACAAGGCTGCAATTTTTAATTGCCCATCAAGTGGGCTTTTGGTGGAAATGACACACCACCAGCAGCATGATGCCCACGAGAGGGGGGTGGGATGGGGGGGCGAGCAGGAGAGGACAAGTTGTTCTTCTATTGTTATGTACTCAGGCTTTATAGTGTTTGAAAGAATGTTCTTTCAAGTTCATATAAGAATGTAGCATTTTATTACCAAGTGTAGTAATTCTTTGTTTTCTCACAGCAGGGTGATCGCACTACAAGCCTGCAATTTTTATTTGCCCATCAAGTGGGCTTTTGGTGGAAATGACACACCACCAGCAGCATGATGCCCACGAGAGGGGGGTGGGATGGGGGGGCGAGCAGGAGAGGACAAGTTGTTCTTCTATTGTTATGTACTCAGGCTTTATAGTGTTTGAAAGAATGTTCTTTCAAGTTCATATAAGGATGTAGCATTTTATTTCCAAAGTGTAGTAATTCATTGTTTTCTCACAGCAGGGTGATCGCACTACAAGGCTGCAATTTTTATTTGCCCATCAAGCGGGCTTTTGGTGGAAATGACACACCACCAGCAGCATGTTGCCCACGAGAGGGGGGTGGGATGGGGGAGGGGCGAGCAGGAGAGGACAAGTTGTTCTTCTATTGTTATGTACTCAGGCTTTATAGTGTTTGAAAGAATGTTCTTTCAAGTTCATATAAGAATGTAGCATTTTATTTCCAAAGTGTAGTAAATCTTTGTTTTCTCACAGCAGGGTGATCGCGCTACAAGGCTGCAATTTTTATTTGCCCATCAAGTGGGCTTTTGGTGGAAATGACACACCACCAGCAGCATGATGCCCACGAGAGGGGGGGTGGGATGGGGGGGCGAGCAGGAGAGGACAAGTTGTTCTTCTATTGTTATGTACTCAGGCATTATAGTGTTTGAAAGAATGTTCTTTCAAGTTCATATAAGAATGTAGCATTTTATTTCCAAAGTGTAGTAATTCTTTGTTTTCTCACAGCAGGGTGATCGCACTACAAGGCTGCAATTTTTATTTGCCCATCAAGTGGGCTTTTGGTGGAAATGACACAACACCAGCAGCATGTTGCCCACGAGAGGGGGGTGGAATGGGGGGGCATGCAGGAGAGGACAAGTTGTTCTTCTATTGTTATGTACTCAGGCTTTATAGTGTTTGAAAGAATGTTCTTTCAAGTTCATATAAGAATGTAGCATTTTATTTCCAAAGTGTAGTAATTCTTTGTTTTCTGACAGCAGGGTGATCGCACTACAAGGCTGCAATTTTTAATTGCCCATCAAGTGGGCTTTTGGTGGAAATGACACACCACCAGCAACATGTTGTCCACGAGAGGGGGATGGGACGGGGGGGCGAGCAGGAGAGGACAAGTTGTTCTTCTATTGTTATGTACTCAGGCTTTATAGTGTTTGAAAGAATGTTCTTTCAAGTTCATATAAGAAAGTAGCATTTTATTTCCAAAGTGAAGTAATTCTTTGTTTTCTCACAGCAGGGTGATCGCACTACAAGGCTGCAATTTTTATTTGCCCATCAAGCGGGCTTTTGGTGGAAATGACACACCACCAGCAGCATGTTGCTCACGAGAGGGGGGTGGGATGGGGGGGGCGAGCAAGAGAGGACAAGTTGTTCTTCTATTGTGATGTACTCAGGCTTTATAGTGTTTGAAAGAATGTTCTTTCAAGTTCATATAAGAATGTAGCATTTTATTTCCAAAGTGTAGTAATTCTTTGTTTTCTCACAGCAGGGTGATCGCACTACAAGGCTGCAATTTTTATTTACCCATCAAGTGGGCTTTTGGTGGAAATGACACACCACCAGCAGCATGATGCCCACGAGGGGGGGGTGGGATGGGGGGGCGAGCAGGAGAGGACAAGTTGTTCTTCTATTGTTATGTACTCAGGCTTTATAGTGTTTGAAAGAATGTTCTTTCAAGTTCATATAAGAATGTAGCATTTTATTTCCAAAGTGTAGTAATTCTTTGTTTTCTCACAGCAGGGTGATGGCACTACAAGGCTGCAATTTTTATTTGCCCATCAAGTGGGCTTTTGGTGGAAATGACACAACACCAGCAGCATGTTGCCCACGAGAGGGGGGTGGGATGGGGGGGCGAGCAGGAGAGGACAAGTTGTTCTTCTATTGTTATGTACTCAGGCTGTATAGTGTTTGAAAGAATGTTCTTTCAAGTTCATATAAGAATGTAGCATTTTATTTCCAAAGTGTAGTAATTCTTTGTTTTCTCACAGCAGGGTGATCGCACTACAAGGCTGCAATTTTTATTTGCCCATTAAGTGGCCTTTTGGTGGAAATGACACACCACCAGCAGCATGTTGTCCACGAGAGGGGGATGGGACGGGGGGGGCGAGCAGGAGAGGACAAGTTGTTCTTCTATTGGTATGTACTCAGGCTTTATAGTATTTGAAAGAATGTTCTTTCAAGTTCATATAAGAATGTAGCATTTTATTTCCAAAGTGTAGGAATTCTTTGTTTTCTCACAGCAGGGTGATCGCACTACAAGGCTGCAATTTTTATTTGCCCATCAAGTGGGCTTTTGGTGGAAATGACACACCACCAGCAGCATGATGCCCACGAGAGGGGGGTGGGATGGGGGGGCGAGCAGGAGAGGACAAGTTGTTCCTCTATTGTTATGTACTCAGGCTTTATAGTGTTTGAAAGAATGTTCTTTCAAGTTCATATAAGAATGTAGCATTTTATTTCCAAAGTGTAGTAATTCTTTGTTTTCTCACAGCAGGGTGATCGCACTACAAGGCTGCAATTTTTATTTGCCCATCAAGTGGGCTTTTGGTGGAAATGACACAACACCAGCAGCATGTTGCCCACGAGAGGGGGGTGGGATGGGGGGGCGAGCAGGAGAGGACAAGTTGTTCTTCTATTGTTATGTACTCAGGCTTTATAGTGTTTGAAAGAATGTTCTTTCAAGTTCATATAAGAATGTAGCATTTTATTTCCAAAGTGTAGTAATTCTTTGTTTTCTCACAGCAGGGTGATTGCACTACAAGGCTGCAATTTTTATTTGCCCATCAAGTGGGCTTTTGGTGGAAATGACACACCACCAGCAGCATGTTGTCCACGAGAGGGGGATGGGACGGGGGGGCGAGCAGGAGAGGACAAGTTGTTCTTCTATTGGTATGTACTCAGGCTTTATAGTGTTTGAAAGAATGTTCTTTCAAGTTCATATAAGAATGTAGCATTTTATTTCCAAAGTGTAGTAATTCTTTGTTTTCTCACAGCACGGTGATCGCACTACAAGGCTGCAATTTTTATTTGCCCATCAAGTGGGCTTTTGGTGGAAATGACACAACACCAGCAGCATGTTGCCCACGAGAGGGGGGTGGGATGGGGGGGCGAGCAGGAGAGGACAAGTTGTTCTTCTATTGTTATGTACTCAGGCTTTATAGTGTTTGAAAGAATGTTCTTTCAAGTTCATATAAGAATGTAGCATTTTATTTCCAAAGTGTAGTAATTCTTTGTTTTCTCACAGCAGGGTGATCGCACTACAAGGCTGCAATTTTTATTTGCCCATCAAGTGGGCTTTTGGTGGAAATGACACACCACCAGCAGCATGTTGTCCACGAGAGGGGGATGGGACGGGGGGGCGAGCAGGAGAGGACAAGTTGTTCTTCTATTGGTATGTACTCAGGCTTTATTGTATTTGAAAGAATGTTCTTTCAAGTTCATATAAGAATGTAGCATTTTATTTCCAAAGTGTAGTAATTCTTTGTTTTCTCACAGCAGGGTGATAGCACTACAAGGCTGCAATTTTTATTTGCCCATCAAGTGGGCTTTTGGTGAAAATGACACACCACCAGCAGCATGATGCCCACGAGAGGGGGTGGGATCGGGGGGCGAGCAGGAGAGGACAAGTTGTTCTTCTATTGTTATGTACTCAGGCTTTATAGTGTTTGAATGAATGTTCTTTCAAGTTCATATAAGAATGTAGCATTTTATTTCCAAAGTGTAGTAATTCTTTGTTTTCTCACAGCAGGGTGATCGCACTACAAGGCTGCAATTTTTATTTGCCCATCAAGTGGGCTTTTGGTGGAAATGACACACCACCAGCAGCATGTTGCCCACGAGAGGGGGGTGGGATGGGGGGGGCGAGCAGGAGAGGACAAATTGTTCTTCTATTGTTATGTACTCAGGCTTTATAGTGTTTGATAGAATGTTCTTTCAAGTTCATATAAGAATGTAGCATTTTATTTCCAAAGTGTAGTAATTCTTTGTTTTCTCACAGCAGGGTGTTCGCACTACAAGGCTGCAATTTTTATTTGCCGATCAAGTGGGCTTTTGGTGGAAATGACACACCACCAGCAGCATGTTGTCCACGAGAGGGGGATGGGACGGGGGGGCGAGCAGGAGAGGACAAGTTGTTCTTCTATTGTTATGTACTCAGGCTTTATAGTGTTTGAAAGAATGTTCTATCAAGTTCATATAAGAATGTAGCATTTTTTTTCCAAAGTGTAGTAATTCTTTGTTTTCTCACAGCAGGGTGATCGCACTACAAGGCTGCATTTTTTATTTGCCCATCAAGTGGGCTTTTGGTGGAAATGACACACCACCAGAAGCATGTTGCCCACGAGAGGGGGGTGGGATGGGGGGGCGAGCAGGAGAGGACAAGTTGTTCTTCTATTGTTATGTACTCAGGCTTTATAGTGTTTGAAAGAATGTTCTTTCAAGTTCATATAAGAATGTAGCATTTTATTTCCAAAGTGTAGTAATTCTTTGTTTTCTCACAGCAGGGTGATCGCACTACAAGGCTGCATTTTTTATTTGCCCATCAAGTGGACTTTTGGTGGAAATGACACACCACCAGCAGCATGTTGCCCACGAGAGGGGGGTAGGATGGGGGGGCGAGCAGGAGAGGACAAGTTGTTCTTCTATTGTTATGTACTCAGGCTTTATAGTGTTTGAAAGAATGTTCTTTCAAGTTCATATAAGAATGTAGCATTTTATTTCCAAAGTGTAGTAATTCTTTGTTTTCTCACAGCAGGGTGATCGCACTACAAGGCTGCATTTTTTATTTGCCCATCAAGTGGACTTTTGGTGGAAATGACACACCACCAGCAGCATGTTGCCCACGAGAGGGGGGTGGGATGCGGGGGCGAGCAGGAGGGACAAGTTGTTCTTCTATTGTTATGTACTCAGGCTTTATAGTGTTTGAAAGAATGTTCTTTCAAGTTCATATAAGAATGTAGCATTTTATTTCCAAAGTGTAGTAATTCTTTGTTTTCTCACAGCAGGGTGATCGCACTACAAGGCTGCATTTTTTATTTGCCCAGCAAGTGGGCTTTTGGTGGAAATGACACACCACCAGCAGCATCTTGTCCACGAGAGGGGGATGGGACGGGGGGGCGAGCAGGAGAGGACAAGTTGTTCTTCTATTGTTATGTACTCAGGCTTTATAGTGTTTGAAAGAATGTTCTTTCAAGTTCATATAAGAATGTAGCATTTTATTTCCAAAGTGTAGTAATTCTTTGTTTTCTCACAGCAGGGTGATCGCACTACAAGGCTGCATTTTTTATTTGCCCATCAAGTGGGCTTTTGGTGGAAATGACACACCACCAGAAGCATGTTGCTCACGAGAGGGGGGTGGGATGGGGGGGCGAGCAGGAGAGGACAAGTTGTTCTTCTATTGTTATGTACTCAGGCTTTATAGTGTTTGAAAGAATGTTCTTTCAAGTTCATATAAGAATGTAGCATTTTATTACCAAAGTGTAGTAATTCTTTGTTTTCTCACAGCAGGGTGATCGCACTACAAGGCTGCAATTTTTATTTGCCCATCAAGTGGACTTTTGGTGTAAATGACACACCACCAGCAGCATGTTGCCCACGAGAGGGGGGTGGGATGGGGGGGGCGAGCAGGAGAGGACAAGTTGTTCTTCTATTGTTAAGTATTCAGGCTTTGTAGTGTTTGAAAGAATGTTCTTTCAAGTTCATATAAGAATGTAGCATTTTATTTCCAAAGTGTAGTAATTCTTTGTTTTCTCACAGCAGGGTGATCGCACTACAAGGCTGCAATTTTTATTTGTCCATCAAGTGGGCTTTTGGTGGAAATGACACCCCACCAGCAGCATGATGCCCACGAGAGGGGGGTGGGATGGGGGGGCGAGCAGGAGAGGACAAGTTGTTCTTCTATTGTTATGTACTCAGGCTTTATAGTGTTTGAAAGAATGTTCTTTCAAGTTCATATAACAATGTAACATTTTATTTCCAAAGTGTAGTAATTCTTTGTTTTCTCACAGCAGGGTGATCGCACTACAAGGCTGCAATTTTTATTTGCCCATCAAGTGGGCTTTTGGTTGAAATGACACACCACCAGCAGCATGTTGTCCACGAGAGGGGGATGGGACGGAGGGGCGAGCAGGAGAGGACAAGTTGTTCTTCAATTGGTATGTACTCAGGCTTTATAGTGTTTGAAAGAATGTTCTTTCAAGTTCATATAAGAATGTAGCATTTTATTACCAAAGTGTAGTAATTCTTTGTTTTCTCACAGCAGGGTGATCGCACTACAAGGCTGCAATTTTTATTTGCCCATCAAGTGGGCTTTTGGTGGAAATGACACACCACCAGCAGCATGATGCCCACGAGAGGGGGGTGGGATGGGGGGGCGAGCAGGAGAGGACAAGTTGTTCTTCTATTGTTATGTACTCAGGCTTTATAGTGTTTGAAAGAATGTTCTTTCAAGTTCATATAAGAATGTAGCATTTTATTTCCAAAGTGTAGTAATTCTTTATTTTCTCACAGCAGGGTGATCGCACTACAAGGCTGCAATTTTTATTTGCCCATCAAGTGGGCTTTTGGTGGAAATGACACACCACCAGCAGCATGATGCCCACGAGAGGGGGGTGGGATGGGGGGGCGAGCAGGAGAGGACAAATTGTTCTTCTATTGTTATGTACTCAGGCATTATAGTGTTTGAAAGAATGTTCTTTCAAGTTCATATAAGAATGTAGCATTTTATTTCCAAAGTGTAGTAATTCTTTGTTTTCTCACAGCAGGGTGATCGCACTACAAGGCTGCAATTTTTATTTGCCCATCAAGTGGGCTTTTGGTGGAAATGACACACCACCAGCAGCATGTTGCCCACGAGAGGTGGGTGGGATGGGGGGGCAAGCAGGAGAGGACAAGTTGTTCTTCTATTGTTATGTACTCAGGCTTTATAGTGTTTGAAAGAATTTTCTTTCAAATCATATAAGAATGTAGCATTTTATTGCCAAAGTGTAGTAATTCTTTGTTTTCTCACAGCAGGTTGATCGCACTACAAGGCTGCAATTTTTATTTGCCCATCAAGTGGGCTTTTGGTGGAAATGACACACCACCAGCAGCATGATGCCCATGAGAGGGGGGTGGGATGGGGGGGCGAGCAGGAGAGGACAAGTTGTTCTTCTATTGTTATGTACTCAGGCTTTATAGTGTTTGAAAGAATGTTCTTTCAAGTTCATATAAGAATGTAGCATTTTATTTCCAAAGTGTAGTAATTCTTTGTTTTCTCACAGCAGGGTGATCGCACTACAAGGCTGCAATTTTTATTTGCCCATCAAGTGGGCTTTTGGTGGAAATGACACACCACCAGCAGCATGTTGCCCACGAGAGGGGGGTGGGATGGGGGGGCGAGCAGGAGTGGGCAAGTTGTTCTTCTATTGTTATGTACTCAAGCTTTATAGTGTTTGAAAGAATGTTCTTTCAAGTTCATATAAGAATGTAGCATTTTATTTCCAAAGTGTAGTAAATCTTTGTTTTCTCACAGCAGGGTGATCGCACTACAAGGCTGCAATTTTTATTTGCCCATCAAGTGGGCTTTTGGTGGAAATGACACACCACCAGCAGCATGTTGCCCACGAGAGGGGGGTGGGATGGGGGGGCGAGCAGGAGCGGACAAGTTGTTCTTCTATTGTTATGTACTCAGGCTTTATAGTGTTTGAAAGAATGTTCTTTCAAGTTCATATAAGAATGTAGCATTTTATTTCCAAAGTGTAGTAATTCTTTATTTTCTCACAGCAGGGTGATCGCACTACAAGGCTGCAATTTTTATTTGCCCATCAAGTGGGCTTTTGGTGGAAATGACACACCACCAGCAGCATGATGCCCACGAGAGGGGGGTGGGATGGGGGGGCGAGCAGGAGAGGACAAATTGTTCTTCTATTGTTATGTACTCAGGCTTTATAGTGTTTGAAAGAATGTTCTTTCAAGTTCATATAAGACGTAGCAGTTTATTTCCAAAGTGTAGTAATTCTTTGTTTTCTCACAGCAGGGTGATCGCACTACAAGGCTGCAATTTTTATTTGCCCATCAAGTGGGCTTTTGGTGGAAATGACACACCACCAGCAGCATGATGCCCACGAGAGGGGGGTGGGATGGGGGGGCGAGCGGGAGAGGACAAATTGTTCTTCTATTGTTATGTACTCAGGCTTTATAGTGTTTGAAAGATTGTTCTTTCAAGTTCATATAAGAATGTAGCATTTTATTTCCAAAGTGTAGTAATTCTTTGTTTTCTCACAGCAGGGTGATCGCACTACAAGGCTGCAATTTTTATTTGCCCATCAAGTGGGCTTTTGGTGGAAATGACACACCACCAGCAGCATGTTGCCCACGAGAGGGGGGTGGGATGGGGGGGCAAGCAGGAGAGGACAAGTTGTTCTTCTATTGTTATGTACTCAGGCATTATAGTGTTTGAAAGAATGTTCTTTCAAGTTCATATAAGAATGTAGCATTTTATTTCCAAAGTGTAGTAATTCTTTGTTTTCTCACAGCAGGGTGATCGCACTACAAGGCTGCAATTTTTATTTGCCCATCAAGTGGGCTTTTGGTGGAAATGACACACCACCAGCAGCATGATGCCCACGAGAGGGGGGTGGGATGGGGGGGCGAGGAGGAGAGGACAAATTGTTCTTCTATTGTTATGTACTCAGGCTTTATAGTGTTTGAAAGAATTTTCTTTCAAGTTCATATAAGAATGTAGCATTTTATTTCCAAAGTGTAGTAATCCTTTGTTTTCTCACAGCAGGTTGATCGCACTACAAGGCTGCAATTTTTATTTGCCCATCAAGTGGGCTTTTGGTGGAAATGACACACCACCAGCAGCATGATGCCCACGACAGGGGGGTGGGATGGTGGGGCGAGCAATAGAGGACAAGTTGTTCTTCTATTGTTATGTACTCAGGCTTTATAGTGTTTGAAAGAATGTTCTTTCAAGTTCATATAAGAATGTAGCATTTTATTTCCAAAGTGTAGTAATTCTTTGTTTTCTTACAGCAGGGTGATCGCACTACAAGGCTGCATTTTTTATTTGCCCATCAAGTGGACTTTTGGTGGAAATGACACACCACCAGCAGCATGTTGCCCACGAGAGGGGGGTGGGATGGGGGGGCGAGCAGGAGGGACAAGTTGTTCTTCTATTGTTATGTACTCAGACTTTATAGTGTTTCAAAGAATGTTCTTTCAAGTTCATATAAGAATGTAGCATTTTATTTCCAAAGTGTAGTAATTCTTTGTTTTCTCACAGCAGGGTGATCGCACTACAAGGCTGCATTTTTTATTTGCCCAGCAAGTGGGCTTTTGGTGGAAATGACACACCACCAGCAGCATGTTGTCCACGAGAGGGGGATGGGACGGGGGGGCGAGCAGGAGAGGACAAGTTGTTCTTCTATTGTTATGTACTCAGGTTTATAGTGTTTGAAAGAATGTTCTTTCAAGTTCATATAAGAATGTAGCATTTTATTTCCAAAGTGTAGTAATTCTTTGTTTTCTCACAGCAGGGTGATCGCACTACAAGGCTGCATTTTTTATTTGCCCATCAAGTGGGCTTTTGGTGGAAATGACACACCACCAGAAGCATGTTGCTCACGAGAGGGGGGTGGGATGGGGGGGCGAGCAGGAGAGGACAAGTTGTTCTTCTATTGTTATGTACTCAGGCTTTATAGTGTTTGAAAGAATGTTCTTTCAAGTTCATATAAGAATGTAGCATTTTATTACCAAAGTGTAGTAATTCTTTGTTTTCTCACAGCAGGGTGATCGCACTACAAGGCTGCAATTTTTATTTGCCCATCAAGTGGACTTTTGGTGTAAATGACACACCACCAGCAGCATGTTGCCCACGAGAGGGGGGTGGGATGGGGGGGCGAGCAGGAGAGGACAAGTTGTTCTTCTATTGTTAAGTACTCAGGCTTTGTAGTGATTGAAAGAATGTTCTTTCAAGTTCATATAAGAATGTAGCATTTTATTTCCAAAGTGTAGTAATTCTTTGTTTTCTCACAGCAGGTTGATCGCACTACAATTCTGCAATTTTTATTTGCCCATCAAGTGGGCTTTTGGTGGAAATGACACACCACCAGCAGCATGATGCCCACGAGAGGGGGGTGGGATGGGGGGGCGAGCAGGAGAGGACAAGTTGTTCTTCTATTGTTATGTACTCAGGCTTTATAGTGTTTGAAAGAATGTTCTTTCAAGTTCATATAAGAGTGTAGCATTTTATTTCCAAAGTGTAGTAATTCTTTGTTTTCTCACAGCAGGGTGATCGCACTACAAGGCTGCAATTTATATTTGTCCATCAAGTGGGCTTTTGGTGGAAATGACACCCCACCAGCAGCATGTTGCCCACGAGAGGGGGGTGGGATGGGGGGGCGAGCAGGAGAGGACAAGTTGTTCTTCTATTTTTATGTACTCAGGCTTTATAGTGTTTGAAAGAATGTTCTTTCAAGTTCATATAAGAGTGTAGCATTTTATTTCCAAAGTGTAGTAATTCTTTGTTTTCTCACAGCAGGGTGATCGCACTACAAGGCTGCAATTTTTATTTGTCCATCAAGTGGGCTTTTGGTGGAAATGACACCCCACCAGCAGCATGATGCCCACGAGAGGGGGGTGGGATGGGGGGGCGAGCAGGAGAGGACAAGTTGTTCTTCTATTGTTATGTACTCAGGCTTTATAGTGTTTGAAAGAATGTTCTTTCAAGTTCATATAACAATGTAACATTTTATTTCCAAAGTGTAGTAATTCTTTGTTTTCTCACAGCAGGGTGATCGCACTACAAGGCTGCAATTTTTATTTGCCCATCAAGTGGGCTTTTGGTGGAAATGACACACCACCAGCAGCATGTTGTCCACGAGAGGGGGATGGGACGGAGGGGCGAGCAGGAGAGGACAAGTTGTTCTTCTATTGGTATGTACTCAGGCTTTATAGTGTTTGAAAGAATGTTCTTTCAAGTTCATATAAGAATGTAGCATTTTATTACCAAAGTGTAGTAATTCTTTGTTTTCTCACAGCAGGGTGATCGCACTACAAGGCTGCAATTTTTATTTGCCCATCAAGTGGGCTTTTGGTGGAAATGACACACCACCAGCAGCATGTTGCCCACGAGAGGGGGGTGGGATGGGGGGGCGAGCAGGAGCGGACAAGTTGTTCTTCTATTGTTATGTACTCAGGCTTTATAGTGTTTGAAAGAATGTTCTTTCAAGTTCATATAAGAATGTAGCATTTTATTTCCAAAGTGTAGTAATTCTTTATTTTCTCACAGCAAGGTGATCGCACTACAAGGCTGCAATTTTTATTTGCCCATCAAGTGGGCTTTTGGTGGAAATGACACACCACCAGCAGCATGATGCCCACGAGAGGGGGGTGGGATGGGGGGGCGAGCAGGAGAGGACAAATTGTTCTTCCATTGTTATGTACTCAGGCTTTATAGTGTTTGAAAGAATGTTCTTTCAAGTTCATATAAGACGTAGCAGTTTATTTCCAAAGTGTAGTAATTCTTTGTTTTCTCACAGCAGGGTGGTCGCACTACAAGGCTGCAATTTTTATTTGCCCATCAAGTGGGCTTTTGGTGGAAATGACACACCACCAGCAGCATGATGCCCACGAGAGGGGGGTGGGATGGGGGGGCGAGCAGGAGAGGACAAATTGTTCTATTGTTATGTACTCAGGCTTTATAGTGTTTGAAAGAATGTTCTTTCAAGTTCATATAAGAATGTAGCATTTTATTTCCAAAGTGTAGTAATTCTTTGTTTTCTCACAGCAGGGTGATCGCACTACAAGGCTGCAATTTTTATTTGCCCATCAAGTGGGCTTTTGGTGGAAATGACACACCACCAGCAGCATGTTGCCCACGAGAGGGGGGTGGGATGGTGGGGCAAGCAGGAGAGGACAAGTTGTTCTTCTATTGTTATGTACTCAGGCATTATAGTGTTTGAAAGAATGTTCTTTCAAGTTCATATAAGAATGTAGCATTTTATTTCCAAAGTGTAGTAATTCTTTGTTTTCTCACAGCAGGTTGATCGCACTACAAGGCTGCAATTTTTATTTGCCCATCAAGTGGGCTTTTGGTGGAAATGACACACCACCAGCAGCATGATGCCCACGACAGGGGGGTGGGATGGTGGGGCGAGCAGGAGAGGACAAGTTGTTCTTCTATTGTTATGTACTCAGGCTTTATAGTGTTTGAAAGAATGTTCTTTCAAGTTCATATAAGAATGTAGCATTTTATTTCCAAAGTGTAGTAATTCTTTGTTTTCTCAGAGCAGGGTGATCGCACTACAAGTCAGCAATTTTTATTTGCCCATCAAGTGGGCTTTTGGTGGAAATGACACACCACCAGCAGCATGTTGTCCACGAGAGGGGGATGGGACGGGGGGGGGGGGGGGGGTGAGCAGGAGAGGACAAGTTGTTCTTCTATTGTTATGTACTCAGGCTTTATAGTGTTTGAAAGAATGTTCTTTCAAGTTCATATAAGAATGTAGCATTTTATTTCCAAAGTGTAGTAATTCTTTGTTTTCTCACAGCAGGGAGATCGCACTACAAGGCTGCAATTTTTATTTGCCCATCAAGTGGGCTTTTGGTGGAAATGACACACCACCAGCAGCATGTTGCCCACGAGAGGGGGGTGGGATGGGGGGGCAAGCAGGAGAGGACAAGTTGTTCTTCTATTGTTATGTACTCAGGCTTTATAGTGTTTGAAAGAATGTTCTTTCAAGTTCATATAAGAGTGTAGCATTTTATTTCCAAAGTGTAGTAACTCTTTGTTTTCTCACAGCAGGGTGATCGCACTACAAGGCTGCAATTTTTATTTGTCCATCAAGTGGGCTTTTGGTGGAAATGACACACCACCAGCAGCATGTTGCCCACGAGAGGGGGGTGGGATGGGGGGGCGAGCAGGAGAGGACAAGTTGTTCTTCTATTGTTATGTACTCAGGCTTTATAGTGTTTGAAAGAATGTTCTTTCAAGTTCATATAAGAATGTAGCATTTTATTTCCAAAGTGTAGTAATTCTTTGTTTTCTCACAGCAGGGTGATCGCACTACAAGGCTGCAATTTTTATTTGCCCATCAAGTGGGCTTTTGGTGGAAATGACACACCACCAGCAGCATGTTGCCCACGAGAGGGGGGTGGGATGGGGGGGCGAGCAGGAGAGGACAAGTTGTTCTTCTATTGTTATGCACTCAGGCTTTATAGTGTTTGAAAGAATGTTCTTTCAAGTTCATATAAGAATGTAGCATTTTATTTCCAAAGTGTAGTAATTCTTTATTTTCTCACAGCAGGGTGATCGCACTACAAGGCTGCAATTTTTATTTGCCAATCAAGTGGGCTTTTGGTGGAAATGACACACCACCAGCAGCATGATGCCCACGAGAGGGGGGTGGGATGGGGGGGCGAGCAGGAGAGGACAAATTGTTCTTCTATTGTTATGTACTCAGGCTTTATAGTGTTTGAAAGAATGTTCTTTCAAGTTCATATAAGAATGTAGCATTTTATTTCCAAAGTGTAGTAATTCTTTGTTTTCTCACAGCAGGGTGATCGCACTACAAGGCTGCATTTTTTATTTGCCCATCAAGTGGGCTTTTGGTGGAAATGACACACCACCAGCAGCATGATGCCCACGAAAGGGGGGTGGGATGGGGGGGCGAGCAGGAGAGGACAAATTGTTCTTCTATTGTTATGTACTCAGGCTTTACAGTGTTTGAAAGAATGTTCTTTCAAGTTCATATAAGAATGTAGCATTTTATTTCCAAAGTGTAGTAATTCTTTGTTTTCTCACAGCAGGGTGATCGCACTACAAGGCTGCAATTTTTATTTGCCCATCAAGTGGGCTTTTGGTGGAAATGACACACCACCAGCAGCATGTTGCCCACGAGAGGGGGGTAGGATGGGGGGGCAAGCAGGAGAGGACAAGTTGTTCTTCTATTGTTATGTACTCAGGCTTTATAGTGTTTGAAAGAATGTTCTTTCAAGTTCATATAAGAATGTAGCATTTTATTTCCAAAGTGTAGTAATTCTTTGTTTTCTCACAGCAAGGTGATCGCACTACAAGGCTGCAATTTTTATTTGCCCATCAAGTGGGCTTTTGGTGGAAATGACACACCACCAGTAGCATGATGCCCACGAGAGGGGGGTGGGATGGGGGGGCGAGCAGGAGAGGACAAATTGTTCTTCTATTGTTATGTACTCAGGCTTTATAGTGTTTGAAAGAATGTTCTTTCAAGTTCATATAAGAATGTAGCATTTTATTTCCAAAGTGTAGTAATTCTTTGTTTTCTCACAGCAGGGTGATCGCACTACAAGGCTGCAATTTTTATTTGCCCATCAAGTGGGCTTTTGGTGGAAATGACACACCACCAGCAGCATGTTGCCCACGAGAGGGGGGTGGGATGGGGGGGCGAGCAGGAGAGGACAAGTTGTTCTTCTATTGTTATGTACTCAGGCTTTATAGAGTTTGAAAGAATTTTCTTTCAAGTTCATATAAGAATGTAGCATTTTATTTCCAAAGTGTAGTAATTCTTTGTTTTCTCACAGCAGGTTGATCGCACTACAAGGCTGCAATTTTTATTTGCCCATCAAGTGGGCTTTTATTGGAAATGACACACCACCAGCAGCATGATGCCCACGAGAGGGGGGTGGGATGGGGGGGCGAGCAGGAGAGGACAAGTTGTTCTTCTATTGTTATGTACTCAGGCTTCATAGTGTTTGAAAGAATGTTCTTTCAAGTTCATATAAGAATGTAGCATTTTATTTCCAAAGTGTAGTAATTCTTTGTTTTCTCACAGCAGGGTGATCGCACTACAAGGCTGCAATTTTTATTTGCCCATCAAGTGCGCTTTTGGTGGAAATGACACACCACCAGCAGCATGTTGTCCACGAGAGGGGGATGGGACGGGGGGGCGAGCAGGAGAGGACAAGTTGTTCTTCTATTGGTATGTACTCAGGCTTTATAGTGTTTGAAAGAATGTTCTTTCAAGTTCATATAAGAATGTAGCATTTTATTTCCAAAGTGTAGTAATTCTTTGTTTTCTCACAGCAGGGTGATCGCACTACAAGGCTGCAATTTTTATTTGCCCATCAAGTGGGCTTTTGGTGAAAATGACACACCACCAGCAGCATGTTGCCCACGAGAGGCGGGTGGGATGGGGGGGGCGAGCAGGAGAGGACAAGTTGTTCTTCTATTGTTATGTACTCAGGCTTTATAGTGTTTGAAAGAATGTTCTTTCAAGTTCAAATAAGAATGTAGCATTTTATTTCCAAAGTGTAGTAATTCTTTGTTTTCTCACAGCAGGGTGATCGCACTACAAGGCTGCAATTTTTATTTGCCCATCAAGTGGGTTTTGGTGGAAATGACACATCACCAGCAGCATGTTGCCCACGAGAAGAGGGTGGGATGGGGGGGGGGGGGGGGGGGCGAGCAGGAGAGGACAAGTTGTTCTTCTATTGTTATGTACTCAGGCTTTATAGTGTTTGAAAGAATGTTCTTTCAAGTTCATATAAGAATGTAGCATTTTATTTCCAAAGTGTAGTAATTCTTTGTTTTCTCACAGGAGGGTGATCGCACTACAAGGCTGCAATTTTTATTTGGCCATCAAGTGGGCTTTTGGTGGAAATGACACACCACCAGCAGCATGATGCCCACGAGAGGGGGGTGGGATGGGGGGGCGAGCAGGAGAGGACAAGTTGTTCTTCTATTGTTATGTACTCAGGCTTAATAGTGTTTGAAAGAATGTTCTTCCAAGTTCATATAAGAATGTAGCATTTTATTTCCAAAGTGTAGTAATTCTTTGTTTTCTCACAGCAGGGTGATCGCACTACAAGGCTGCAATTTTTATTTGCCCATCAAGTGGGCTTTTGGTGGAAATGACACACCACCAGCAGCATGTTGCCCACGAGAGGGGGGTGGGATGGGGGGGCGAGCAGGAGAGGACAAGTTGTTCTTCTATTGTTATGTACTCAGGCTTTATAGTGTTTGAAAGAATGTTCTTTCAAGTTCATATAAGAATGTAGCATTTTATTTCCAAAGTGTAGTAATTCTTTATTTTCTCACAGCAGGGTGATCGCACTACAAGGCTGCAATTTTTATTTGCCCATCAAGTGGGCTTTTGGTGGAAATGACACACCACCAGCAGCATGATGCCCACGAGAGGGGGGTGGGATGGGGGGGGCGAGCAGGAGAGGACAGATTGTTCTTCTATTGTTATGTACTCAGGCTTTATAGTGTTTGAAAGAATGTTCTTTCAAGTTCATATAAGAATGTAGAATTTTATTTCCAAAGTGTAGTAATTCTTTGTTTTCTCACAGCAGGGTGATCGCACTACAAGGCTGCAATTTTTATTTGCCCATCAAGTGGGCTTTTGGTGGAAATGACACACCACCAGCAGCATGTTGCCCACAAGAGGGGGTGGGATGGGGGGTCGAGCAGGAGAGGACAAGTTGTTCTTCTATTGTTATGTACTCAGGCTTTATAGTGTTTGAAAGAATGTTCTTTCAAGTTCATATAAGAATGTAGCATTTTATTTCCAAAGTGTAGTAATTCTTTGTTTTCTCACAGCAGGATGATCGCACTACAAGGCTGCAATTTTTATTTTCCCATCAAGTGGGCTTTTGGTGTAAATGACACACCACCAGCAGCATGTTGCCCACGAGAGGCGGGTGGGATGGGGGGGGCGAGCAGGAGAGGACAAGTTGTTCTTCTATTGTTATGTACTCAGGCTTTATAGTGTTTGAAAGAATGTTCTTTCAAGTTCATATAAGAATGTAGCATTTTATTTCCGAAGTGTAGTAATTCTTTGTTTTCTCACAGCAGGGTGATCGCACTACAAGGCTGCAATTTTTATTTGCCCATCAAGTGGGCTTTTGGTGGAAATGACACACCACCAGCAGCATGTTGCCCACTAGAGGGGGGTGGGATGGGGGGGCGAGCAGGAGAGGACAAGTTGTTCTTCTATTGTTATGTACTCAGGCTTTATAGTGTTTGAAAGAATGTTCTTTCAAGTTCATATAAGAATGTAGCATTTTATTTCCAAAGTGTTGTAATTCTTTGTTTTCGCACAGCAGGGTGATCGCACTACAAGGCTGCAATTTTTATTTGCCCATCAAGTGGGCTTTTGGTGGAAATGACACACCACCAGCAGCATGTTGCCCACTAGAGGGGGGTGGGATGGGGGGGCGAGCAGGAGAGGACAAGTTGTTCTTCTATTGTTATGTACTCAGGCTTTATAGTGTTTGAAAGAATGTTCTTTCAAGTTCATATAAGAATGTAGCATTTTATTTCCAAAGTGTAGTAATTCTTTGTTTTCTCACAGCAGGGTGGTCGCACTACAAGGCTGCAATTTTTATTTGCCATCAAGTGGGCTTTTGGTGGAAATGACACACCACCAGCAGCATGTTGCCCACTAGAGGGGGGTGGGATGGGCGGGCGAGCAGGAGAGGACAAGTTGTTCTTCTATTGTTATGTACTCGGGCTTTATAGTGTTTGAAAGAATGTTCTTTCAAGTTCATATAAGTATGTAGCATTTTATTTCCAAAGTGTAGTAATTCTTTGTTTTCTCACAGCAGGGTGATCGCACTACAAGGCTGCAATTTTTATTTGCCCATCAAGTGGGCTTTTGGTGGAAATGACACACCACCAGCAGCATGTTGCCCACGAGAGGGGGGTGGGATGGGGGGGGCGAGCAGGAGAGGACAAGTTGTTCTTCTATTGTTATGTACTCAGGCTTTATAGTGTTTGAAAGAATGTTCTTTCAAGTTCATATAAGAATGTAGCATTTTATTTCCAAAGTGTAGTAATTCTTTGTTTTCTCACAGCAGGGTGATCGCACTACAAGGCTGCAATTTTTATTTGCTTATCAAGTGGGCTTTTGGTGGAAATGACACACCACTAGCAGTATGTTGCCCACGAGAGGGGGGTGGGACGGGGGGGGGGGGGGGGGGGGGGCGAGCAGGAGAGGACAAGTTGTTCTTCCATTGTTATGTACTCAGGCTTTATAGTGTTTGAAAGAATGTTCTTTCAAGTTCATATAAGAATGTAGCATTTTATTTCCAAAGTGTAGTAATTCTTTGTTTTCTCACAGCAGGGTGATCGCACTACAAGGCTGCAATTTTTATTTGCCCATCAAGTGGGCTTTTGGTGGGAATGACACACCACCAGCAGCATGTTGCCCACGAGAGTGGGGTGGGATGGGGGGGCGAGCAGGAGAGGACAAGTTGTTCTTCTATTAATATGTACTCAGGCTTTATAGTGTTTGAAAGAATGTTCTCTCAAGTTCATATAAGAATGTAGCATTTTATTTCCAAAGTGTAGTAATTCTTTGTTTTCTCACAGCAGGGTGATCGCACTACAAGGCTGCAATTTTTATTTGCCCATCAAGTGGGCTTTTGGTGGAAATGACACACCACCAGCAGCATGTTGCCCACGAGAGGGGGGTGGGATGGGGGGGCGAGCAGGAGAGGACAAGTTGTTCTTCTATTGTTATGCACTCAGGCTTTATAGTGTTTGAAAGAATGTTCTTTCAAGTTCATATAAGAATGTAGCATTTTATTTCCAAAGTGTAGTAATTCTTTATTTTCTCACAGCAGGGTGATCGCACTACAAGGCTGCAATTTTTATTTGCCAATCAAGTGGGCTTTTGGTGGAAATGACACACCACCAGCAGCATGATGCCCACGAGAGGGGGGTGGGATGGGGGGGCGAGGAGGAGAGGACAAATTGTTCTTCTATTGTTATGTACTCAGGCTTTATAGTGTTTGAAAGAATGTTCTTTCAAGTTCATATAAGAATGTAGCATTTTATTTCCAAAGTGTAGTAATTCTTTGTTTTCTCACAGCAGGGTGATCGCACTACAAGGCTGCAATTTTTATTTGCCCATCAAGTGGGCTTTTGGTGGAAATGACACACCACCAGCAGCATGATGCCCACGAAAGGGGGGTGGGATGGGGGGGCGAGCAGGAGAGGACAAATTGTTCTTCTATTGTTATGTACTCAGGCTTTACAGTGTTTGAAAGAATGTTCTTTCAAGTTCATATAAGAATGTAGCATTTTATTTCCAAAGTGTAGTAATTCTTTGTTTTCTCACAGCAGGGTGATCGCACTACAAGGCTGCAATTTTTATTTGCCCATCAAGTGGGCTTTTGGTGGAAATGACACACCACCAGCAGCATGTTGCCCACGAGAGGGGGGTAGGATGGGGGGGCAAGCAGGAGAGGACAAGTTGTTCTTCTATTGTTATGTACTCAGGCTTTATAGTGTTTGAAAGAATGTTCTTTCAAGTTCATATAAGAATGTAGCATTTTATTTCCAAAGTGTAGTAATTCTTTGTTTTCTCACAGCAAGGTGATCGCACTACAAGGCTGCAATTTTTATTTGCCCATCAAGTGGGCTTTTGGTGGAAATGACACACCACCAGTAGCATGATGCCCACGAGAGGGGGGTGGGATGGGGGGGCGAGCAGGAGAGGACAAATTGTTCTTCTATTGTTATGTACTCAGGCTTTATAGTGTTTGAAAGAATGTTCTTTCAAGTTCATATAAGAATGTAGCATTTTATTTCCAAAGTGTAGTAATTCTTTGTTTTCTCACAGCAGGGTGATCGCACTACAAGGCTGCAATTTTTATTTGCCCATCAAGTGGGCTTTTGGTGGAAATGACACACCACCAGCAGCATGTTGCCCACGAGAGAGGGGTGGGATGGGGGGGCGAGCAGGAGAGGACAAGTTGTTCTTCTATTGTTATGTACTCAGGCTTTATAGAGTTTGAAAGAATTTTCTTTCAAGTTCATATAAGAATGTAGCATTTTATTTCCAAAGTGTAGTAATTCTTTGTTTTCTCACAGCAGGTTGATCGCACTACAAGGCTGCAATTTTTATTTGCCCATCAAGTGGGCTTTTATTGGAAATGACACACCACCAGCAGCATGATGCCCACGAGAGGGGGGTGGGATGGGGGGGCGAGCAGGAGAGGACAAGTTGTTCTTCTATTGTTATGTACTCAGGCTTCATAGTGTTTGAAAGAATGTTCTTTCAAGTTCATATAAGAATGTAGCATTTTATTTCCAAAGTGTAGTAATTCTTTGTTTTCTCACAGCAGGGTGATCGCACTACAAGGCTGCAATTTTTATTTGCCCATCAAGTGCGCTTTTGGTGGAAATGACACACCACCAGCAGCATGTTGTCCACGAGAGGGGGATGGGACGGGGGGGCGAGCAGGAGAGGACAAGTTGTTCTTCTATTGGTATGTACTCAGGCTTTATAGTGTTTGAAAGAATGTTCTTTCAAGTTCATATAAGAATGTAGCATTTTATTTCCAAAGTGTAGTAATTCTTTGTTTTCTCAGAGCAGGGTGATCGCACTACAAGGCTGCAATTTTTATTTGCCCATCAAGTGGGCTTTTGGTGAAAATGACACACCACCAGCAGCATGTTGCCCACGAGAGGCGGGTGGGATGGGGGGGGCGAGCAGGAGAGGACAAGTTGTTCTTCTATTGTTATGTACTCAGGCTTTATAGTGTTTGAAAGAATGTTCTTTCAAGTTCAAATAAGAATGTAGCATTTTATTTCCAAAGTGTAGTAATTCTTTGTTTTCTCACAGCAGGGTGATCGCACTACAAGGCTGCAATTTTTATTTGCCCATCAAGTGGGTTTTGGTGGAAATGACACATCACCAGCAGCATGTTGCCCACGAGAAGAGGGTGGGATGGGGGGGGGGGGGGGCGAGCAGGAGAGGACAAGTTGTTCTTCTATTGTTATGTACTCAGGCTTTATAGTGTTTGAAAGAATGTTCTTTCAAGTTCATATAAGAATGTAGCATTTTATTTCCAAAGTGTAGTAATTCTTTGTTTTCTCACAGGAGGGTGATCGCACTACAAGGCTGCAATTTTTATTTGCCCATCAAGTGGGCTTTTGGTGGAAATGACACACCACCAGCAGCATGATGCCCACGAGAGGGGGGTGGGATGGGGGGGCGAGCAGGAGAGGACAAGTTGTTCTTCTATTGTTATGTACTCAGGCTTAATAGTGTTTGAAAGAATGTTCTTCCAAGTTCATATAAGAATGTAGCATTTTATTTCCAAAGTGTAGTAATTCTTTGTTTTCTCACAGCAGGGTGATCGCACTACAAGGCTGCAATTTTTATTTGCCCATCAAGTGGGCTTTTGGTGGAAATGACACACCACCAGCAGCATGTTGCCCACGAGAGGGGGGTGGGATGGGGGGGCGAGCAGGAGAGGACAAGTTGTTCTTCTATTGTTATGTACTCAGGCTTTATAGTGTTTGAAAGAATGTTCTTTCAAGTTCATATAAGAATGTAGCATTTTATTTCCAAAGTGTAGTAATTCTTTATTTTCTCACAGCAGGGTGATCGCACTACAAGGCTGCAATTTTTATTTGCCCATCAAGTGGGCTTTTGGTGGAAATGACACACCACCAGCAGCATGATGCCCACGAGAGGGGGGTGGGATGGGGGGGGCGAGCAGGAGAGGACAGATTGTTCTTCTATTGTTATGTACTCAGGCTTTATAGTGTTTGAAAGAATGTTCTTTCAAGTTCATATAAGAATGTAGCATTTTATTTCCAAAGTGTAGTAATTCTTTGTTTTCTCACAGCAGGGTGATCGCACTACAAGGCTGCAATTTTTATTTGCCCATCAAGTGGGCTTTTGGTGGAAATGACACACCACCAGCAGCATGTTGCCCACAAGAGGGGGTGGGATGGGGGGTCGAGCAGGAGAGGACAAGTTGTTCTTCTATTGTTATGTACTCAGGCTTTATAGTGTTTGAAAGAATGTTCTTTCAAGTTCATATAAGAATGTAGCATTTTATTTCCAAAGTGTAGTAATTCTTTGTTTTCTCACAGCAGGATGATCGCACTACAAGGCTGCAATTTTTATTTGCCCATCAAGTGGGCTTTTGGTGTAAATGACACACCACCAGCAGCATGTTGCCCACGAGAGGCGGGTGGGATGGGGGGGGCGAGCAGGAGAGGACAAGTTGTTCTTCTATTGTTATGTACTCAGGTTTTATAGTGTTTGAAAGAATGTTCTTTCAAGTTCATATAAGAATGTAGCATTTTATTTCCGAAGTGTAGTAATTCTTTGTTTTCTCACAGCAGGGTGATCGCACTACAAGGCTGCAATTTTTATTTGCCCATCAAGTGGGCTTTTGGTGGAAATGACACACCACCAGCAGCATGTTGCCCACTAGAGGGGGGTGGGATGGGGGGGCGAGCAGGAGAGGACAAGTTGTTCTTCTATTGTTATGTACTCAGGCTTTATAGTGTTTGAAAGAATGTTCTTTCAAGTTCATATAAGAATGTAGCATTTTATTTCCAAAGTGTTGTAATTCTTTGTTTTCGCACAGCAGGGTGATCGCACTACAAGGCTGCAATTTTTATTTGCCCATCAAGTGGGCTTTTGGTGGAAATGACACACCACCAGCAGCATGTTGCCCACTAGAGGGGGGTGGGATGGGGGGGCGAGCAGGAGAGGACAAGTTGTTCTTCTATTGTTATGTACTCAGGCTTTATAGTGTTTGAAAGAATGTTCTTTCAAGTTCATATAAGAATGTAGCATTTTATTTCCAAAGTGTAGTAATTCTTTGTTTTCTCACAGCAGGGTGGTCGCACTACAAGGCTGCAATTTTTATTTGCCATCAAGTGGGCTTTTGGTGGAAATGACACACCACCAGCAGCATGTTGCCCACTAGAGGGGGGTGGGATGGGGGGGCGAGCAGGAGAGGACAAGTTGTTATTCTATTGTTATGTACTCGGGCTTTATAGTGTTTGAAAGAATGTTCTTTCAAGTTCATATAAGTATGTAGCATTTTATTTCCAAAGTGTAGTAATTCTTTGTTTTCTCACAGCAGGGTGATCGCACTACAAGGCTGCAATTTTTATTTGCCCATCAAGTGGGCTTTTGGTGGAAATGACACACCACCAGCAGCATGTTGCCCACGAGAGGGGGGTGGGATGGGGGGGCGAGCAGGAGAGGACAAGTTGTTCTTCTATTGTTATGTACTCAGGCTTTATAGTGTTTGAAAGAATGTTCTTTCAAGTTCATATAAGAATGTAGCATTTTATTTCCAAAGTGTAGTAATTCTTTGTTTTCTCACAGCAGGGTGATCGCACTACAAGGCTGCAATTTTTATTTGCTTATCAAGTGGGCTTTTGGTGGAAATGACACACCACTAGCAGTATGTTGCCCACGAGAGGGGGGTGGGACGGGGGGGGGGGGGGCGAGCAGGAGAGGACAAGTTGTTCTTCCATTGTTATGTACTCAGGCTTTATAGTGTTTGAAAGAATGTTCTTTCAAGTTCATATAAGAATGTAGCATTTTATTTCCAAAGTGTAGTAATTCTTTGTTTTCTCACAGCAGGGTGATCGCACTACAAGGCTGCAATTTTTATTTGCCCATCAAGTGGGCTTTTGGTGGGAATGACACACCACCAGCAGCATGTTGCCCACGAGAGTGGGGTGGGATGGGGGGGCGAGCAGGAGAGGACAAGTTGTTCTTCTATTAATATGTACTCAGGCTTTATAGTGTTTGAAAGAATGTTCTCTCAAGTTCATATAAGAATGTAGCATTTTATTTCCAAAGTGTAGTAATTCTTTGTTTTCTCACAGCAGTGTGATCGCACTACAAGGCTGCAATTTTTATTTGCCCATCAAGTGGGCTTTTGGTGGGAATGACACACCACCAGCAGCATGTTGCCCACGAGAGGGGGGTGGGATGGGGGGGCGAGCAGGAGAGGACAAGTTGTTCTTCTATTGTTATGTACTCAGGCTTTATAGTGTTTGAAAGAATGTTCTTTCAAGTTCATATAAGAATGTAGCATTTTATTTCCAAAGTGTAGTAATTCTTTGTTTTCTCACAGCAGAGTGATCGCACTACAAGGCTGCAATTTTTATTAGCCCATCAAGTGGGCTTTTGGTGGAAATGACACACCACCAGCAGCATGATGCCCACGAGAGGGGGGTGGGATGGGGGGGCGAGCAGGAGAGGACAAGTTGTTCTTCAGGCTTTATAGTGTTTGAAAGAATGTTCTTTCAAGTTCATATAAGAATGTAGCATTTTATTTCCAAAGTGTAGTAATTCTTTGTTTTCTCACAGCAGGGTGATCGCACTACGAGGCTGCAATTTTTATTTGCCCATCAAGTGGGCTGTTGGTGGAAATGACACACCACCAGCAGCATGTTGCCCACGAGAGGGGGGTGGGATGGGGGGGCGAGCAGGAGAGGACAAGTTGTTCTTCTATTGTTCTGTACTCAGGCTTTATAGTGTTTGAAAGAATGTTCTTTCAAGTTCATATAAGAATGTAGCATTTTATTTCCAAAGTGTAGTAATTCTTTGTTTTCTCACAGCAGGGTGATCGCACTACAAGGCTGCAATTTTTATTAGCCCATCAAGTGGGCTTTTGGTGGAAATGACACACCACCAGCAGCATGTTGCCCACGAGAGGGGGGTGGGATGGGGGGGCGAGCAGGAGAGGACAAGTTGTTCTTCTATTGTTATGTACTCAGGCTTTATAGTGTTTGAAAGAATGTTCTTTCAAGTTCATATAAGAAGGTAGCATTTTATTTCCAAAGTGTAGTAATTCTTTGTTTTCTCACAGCAGGGTGATCGCACTACAAGGCTGCAATTTTTATTTGCTTATCAAGTGGGCTTTTGGTGGAAATGACACACCACTAGCAGTATGTTGCCCACGAGAGGGGGGTGGGACGGGGGGGCGAGCAGGAGAGGACAAGTTGTTCTTCCATTGTTATGTACTCAGGCTTTATAGTGTTTGAAAGAATGTTCTTTCAAGTTCATATAAGAATGTAGCATTTTATTTCCAAAGTGTAGTAATTCTTTGTTTTCTCACAGCAGGGTGATCGCACTACAAGGCTGCAATTTTTATTTGCCCATCAAGTGGGCTTTTGGTGGGAATGACACACCACCAGCAGCATGTTGCCCACGAGAGGGGGGTGGGATGGGGGGGGCGAGCAGGAGAGGACAAGTTGTTCTTCTATTGTTATGTACTCAGGCTTTATAGTGTTTGAAAGAATGTTCTTTCAAGTTCATATAAGAATGTAGCATTTTATTTCCAAAGTGTAGTAATTCTTTGTTTTCTCACAGCAGAGTGATCGCACTACAAGACTGCAATTTTTATTAGCCCATCAAGTGGGCTTTTGGTGGAAATGACACACCACCAGCAGCATGATGCCCACGAGAGGGGGGTGGGATGGGGGGGCGAGCAGGAGAGGACAAGTTGTTCTTCTATTGGTATGTACTCAGGCTTTATAGTGTTTGAAAGAATGTTCTTTCAAGTTCATATAAGAATGTAGCATTTTATTTCCAAAGTGTAGTAATTCTTTGTTTTCTCACAGCAGGGTGATCGCACTACGAGGCTGCAATTTTTATTTGCCCATCAAGTGGGCTTTTGGTGGAAATGACACACCACCAGCAGCATGTTGCCCACGAGAGGGGGGTGGGATGGGGGGGCGAGCAGGAGAGGACAAGTTGTTCTTCTATTGTTATGTACTCAGGCTTTATAGTGTTTGAAAGAATGTTCTTTCAAGTTCATATAAGAATGTAGCATTTTATTTCCAAAGTGTAGTAATTCTTTGTTTTCTCACAGCAGGGTGATCGCATTACAAGGCTGCAATTTTTATTAGCCCATCAAGTGGGCTTTTGGTGGAAATGACACACCACCAGCAGCATGTTGCCCACGAGAGGGGGGTGGGATGGGGGTGCGAGCAGGAGAGGACAAGTTGTTCTTCTATTGTTATGTACTCAGGCTTTATAGTGTTTGAAAGAATGTTCTTTCAAGTTCATATAAGAATGTAGCATTTTATTTCCAAAGTGTAGTAATTCTTTGTTTTCTCACAGCAGCGTGATCGCACTACAAGGCTGCAATTTTTATTTGCCCATCAAGTGGGCTTTTGGTGCAGATGACACACCACCAGCAGCATGTTGCCCACTAGAGGGGGGTGGGATGGGGGGGCGAGCAGGAGAGGACAAGTTGTTCTTCTATTGTTATGTACTCAGGCTTTATAGTGTTTGAAAGAATGTTCTTTCAAGTTCATATAAGAATGTAGCATTTTATTTCCAATGTGTAGTAATTCTTTGTTTTCTCACAGCAGGGTGATGGCACTACAAGGCTGCAATTTTTATTTGCCCATCAAGTGGGCTTTTGGTGGGAATGACACACCACCAGCAGCATGTTGCCCACGAGAGGGGGGTGGGATTGGGGGGCGAGCAGGAGAGGACAAGTTGTTCTTGTATTGTTATGTACTCAGGCTTTATAGTGTTTGAAAGAATGTTCTTTCAAGTTCATATAAGAATGTAGCATTTTATTTCCAAAGTGTAGTAACTCTTTGCTTTCTCACAGCAGGGTGATCGCACTACAAGGCTGCAATTTTTATTTGCCCATCAAGTGGGCTTTTGGTGGGAATGACACACCACCAGCAGCATGTTGCCCACGAGAGGGGGTGGGATGGGGAGGGCGAGCAGGAGAGGACAAGTTGTTCTTCTATTGTTATGTACTCAGGCTTTATAGTGTTTGAAAGAATGTTCTTTCAAGTTCATATAAGAATGTAGCATTTTATTTCCAAAGTGTAGTAACTCTTTGTTTTCTCACAGCAGTGTGATCGCACTACAAGGCTGCAATTTTTATTTGCCCATCAAGTGGGCTTTTGGTGGGAATGACACACCACCAGCAGCATGTTGCCCACGAGAGGGGGGTGGGATGGGGGGGCGAGCAGGAGAGGACAAGTTGTTCTTCTATTGTTATGTACTCAGGCTTTATAGTGTTTGAAAGAATGTTCTTTCAAGTTCATATAAGAATGTAGCATTTTATTTCCAAAGTGTAGTAACTCTTTGTTTTCTCACAGCAGGGTGATCGCACTACAAGGCTGCAATTTTTATTTGCCCATCAAGTGGGCTTTTGGTGGGAATGACACACCACCAGCAGCATGTTGCCCACTAGAGGGGGGTGGGACGGAGGGGCGAGCAGGAGAGGACAAGTTGTTCTTCTATTGTTATGTACTCAGGCTTTATAGTGTTTGAAAGAATGTTCTTTCAAGTTCATATAAGAATGTAGCATTTTATTTCCAAAGTGTAGTAATTCTTTGTTTTCTCACAGCAGGGTGATCGCACTACAAGGCTGCAATTTTTATTTGCCCATCAAGTGGGCTTTTGGTGGGAATGACACACCACCAGCAGCATGTTGCCCACGAGAGGGGCGTGGGATGGGGGGGCGAGCAGGAGAGGACAAGTTGTTCTTCTATTGTTATGTACTCAGGCTTTATAGTGTTTGAAAGAATGTTCTTTCAAGTTCATATAAGAATGTAGCATTTTATTTCCAAAGTGTAGTAAATCTTTGTTTTCTCACAGCAGTGGTGATCGCACTACAAGGCTGCAATTTTTATTTGCCCATCAAGTGGGCTTTTGGTGGGAATGACACACCACCAGCAGCATGTTGCCCACGAGAGGGAGGTGGGATGGGGGGGCGAGCAGGAGAGGACAAGTTGTTCTTCTATTGTTATGTACTCAGGCTTTATAGTGTTTGAAAGAATGTTCTTTCAAGTTCATATAAGAATGTAGCATTTTATTTCAAAGTGTAGTAACTCTTTGTTTTCTCACAGCAGGGTGATCGCACTACAAGGCTGCAATTTTATTTGCCCATCAAGTGGGCTTTTGGTGGGGAATGACACACCACCAGCAGCATGTTGCCCACTAGAGGGGGGTGGGACGGAGGGGGCGAGCAGGAGAGGACAAGTTGTTCTTCTATTGTTATGTACTCAGGCTTTATAGTGTTTGAAAGAATGTTCTTTCAAGTTCATATAAGAATGTAGCATTTTATTTCCAAAGTGTAGTAATTCTTTGTTTTCTCACAGCAAGGTGATCGCACTACAAGGCTGCAATTTTTATTTGCCCAATCAAGTGGGCTTTTGGTGGGAATGACACACCACCAGCAGCATGTTGGCCCACGAAAGGGGGGTGGGATGGGGAGGGCGAGCAGGACGAGGACAATTTGTTCTTCTATTGTTATGTACTCAGGCTTTATAGTGTTTGAAAGAATGTTCCTTTCAAGTTCATATAAGAATGTAGCATTTTATTTCCAAAGTGTAGTAACTCTTTGTTTTCTCACAGCAGGGTGATCGCACTACAAGGCTGCAATTTTTATTTGCCCATCAAGTGGGCTTTTGGTGGAATGACACACCACCAGCAGCATGTTGCCTACGAGGAGAGGGGTGGGATGGGGGGGCGAGCAGGAGAGGACAAGTTGTTCTTCTATTGTTATGTACTCAGGCTTTATAGTGTTTGAAAGAATGTTCTTTCAAGCTCATATAAGAATGTAGCATTTTATTTCCAAGTGTAGTAATTCTTTGTTTTCTCACAGCAGGGTGATCGGCACTACAAGGCTGCAATTTTTATTTGCCCATCAAGTGGGCTTTTGGTGGAAATGACACACCACCAGCAGCATGTTGCCCACGAGAGGGGGGTGGGATGGGGGGGCGAGCAGGAGAGGACAAGTTGTTCTTCTATTGTTATGTACTCAGGCTTTATAGTGTTTGAAAGAATGTTCTTTCAAGTTCATATAAGAATGTAGCATTTTATTTCCAAAGTGTAGTAACTCTTTGTTTTCTCACAGCAGGGTGGTCGCACTACAAGGCTGCAATTTTTATTTGCCCATCAAGTGGGCTTTTGGTGGAAATGACACACCACCAGCAGCATGTTGCCTACGAGAGAGGGGTGGGATGGGGGGGCGAGCAGGAGAGGTCAAGTTGTTCTTCTATTGTTATGTACTCAGGCTTTATAGTGTTTGAAAGAATGTTCTTTCAAGCTCATATAAAGAATGTAGCATTTTATTTCCAAAGTGTAGTAATTCTTTGTTTTCTCACAGCAGGGTGATCGCACTACAAGGCTGCAATTTTTATTTGCCCATCAAGTGGGCTTTTGGTGGGAATGACACACCAACAGCAGCATGTTGCACACTAGAGGGGGGGTGGGACGGAGGGGGCGAGCAGGAGAGGACAAGTTGTTCTTCTATTGTTATGTACTCAGGGCTTTATAGTGTTTGAAAGAATGTTCTTTCAAGTACATATAAGAATGTAACATTTTATTTCCAAAGTGTAGTAATTCTTTGTTTTCTCACAGCAGGGTGATCGCACTACAAGGCTGCAATTTTTATTTGCCCATCAAGTGGGCTTTTGGTGGGAATGACACACACCAGCAGCATGTTGCCCCACGAGAGGGGGGGTGGGATGGGGGTGCGAGCAGGAGAGGACAAGTTGTTCTTCAATTGTTATGTACTCAGGCTTTATAGTGTTTGAAAGAATGTTCTTTCAAGTTCATATAAGAATGTAGCATTTTATTTCCAAAGTGTAGTAACTCTTTGTTTTCTCACAGCAGGGTGATCGCACTACAAGGCTGCAATTTTTATTTGCCCATCAAGTGGGCTTTTGGTGGGAATGACACACCATCAGCAGCATGTTGCCCACTAGAGGGGGGTGGGACGGAGGGGCGAGCAGGAGAGGACAAGTTGTTCTTCTATTGTTATGTACTCAGGCTTTATAGTGTTTGAAAGAATGTTCTTTTCAAGTTCATATAAGAATGTAGCATTTTATTTCCAAAGTGTAGTAATTCTTTGTTTTCTCACAGCAGGGTGATCGCACTACAAGGCTGCAATTTTTATTTGCCCATCAAGTGGGGCTTTTGGTGGGAATGACACACCACCAGCAGCATGTTGCCCACTAGAGGGGGGTGGGACGGAGGGGCGAGCAGGGGAGGACAAGTTGTTCTTCTATTGTTATGTACTCAGGCTTTATAGTGTTTGAAAGAATGTTCTTTCAAGTTCATATAAGAATGTAGCATTTTATTTCCAAAGTGTAGTAAATTCTTTGTTTTCTCACAGCAGGGTGATCGCACTACAAGGCTGCAATTTTTATTTGCCATCAAGTGGGCTTTTGGTGGAAATGACACACCACCAGCAGCATGTTGCCCACGAGAGGGGGGTGGGATGGGGGGGCGAGCAGGAGAGGACAAGTTGTTCTTCTATTGTTATGTACTCAGGCTTTATAGTGTTTGAAAGAATGTTCTTTCAAGTTCATATAAGAATGTAGCATTTTATTTCCAAAGTGTAGTAATTCTTTGTTTTCTCACAGCAGGGGTGATCGCACTACCAAGGCTGCAATTTTTATTTGCCCATCAAGTGGGCTTTTGGTGGGAATGACACACCACCAGCAGCATGTTGCCCACGAGAGGGGGGTGGGATGGGGGGGGGCGAGCAGGAGAGGACAAGTTGTTCTTCT